>NW_012114799.1:3953626-3955267 GCF_000951035.1 Colobus angolensis palliatus
AAAATTAAGACACTGCATTTCCTTATGCCATTAGGTATTTTTGATGACTGTACACTTTTCCTTTTTTATCCATCCACTTAATAAATATTTATTGAACTCCTGATATTAATAGCTAGTGGCCATAAGCAGAGATGACGAGCAGACTTGGTCTCTGCCCTCTCTAAGTTTACAGTCGAGTGATTTATTCTATCTTATGAATGGCTGACATAATGTAATTTAATCTTTTTGTTGTGTGTTTGGGTAATTTCCAGTTCTTATCTGTAATAACACTATTTTATAAATAACACTGCTTTGAATGTCCTTGTACATAATAAATGGACTCTATTTGGGTCATTACTGTAACTCTATTATCTTTCTGTGGAAAGGTCACTCTAAAATTAATTTAAAAATATATAATTGATGAAACTTGACATTTCTGACAGTCAATGGAAATAAGAGGTTGAGGTTAATTCTTTTTTCATTAGCACCTTCCTTTCTCATTAACACCCTGTCTTTGCCGGTTTCTCCAGAGCAGCAAGTGAAGCTGCTCTGTGGCTCTGTTGTTCATGCTCTGCCTCTCGGGCAGCCATGGTGAAAAGGGATTTGATTTAGGAGCAGGCACAGATGTAAATTATTTTTGGCAGTTCAGATGTAAGACCTTGCTCGTTGCATAGTTGGTTTTGTGCCATAGTATCATGGCAGCCACACCTTCACAGTAGATCTCAACCTTGGCTGTGCCCCAATCCTTGATGGACTCTGCAGATCTGGATTTAGTGCATTGAAGATGCAACCTGGTAGCTCTGCACAAAGTGAGTCTGATGCACAGCAGGGCTAAGAACCACTGCTTTAGAAGCATGTTCCAGGAAAAGTGGGGTGGTGGACAGCGCAGCTCCCAAGCATGGCCGTTTTTGATAATTCCTCAAATATGGATTGATTTTGATGATCTGGGAAATGAAGGTTTACCTCGCAGTCTCGCATTATTAGCTGATAAATCTATAAACCTTATTCCACCAGTAGGGCCCTCCTTTCTATTGAGATCCATCCATCTCCTTGAATTCCAGAGATGGAGAAAAGTGTGACTTGCAGTTATAGCTCCTTGGCTGTCGGCTCAAGGATGTGTCTGTCAGCCCCTTCCAGTCACTTCTTACCCATTAATGCCATGGCTTCCTGGAAATGAAAACTTAACAGAAGCTGTCAAATAACCTGTTCCAGTGCAGTTTAATCGACCTTACCATTTATCAAAGAATGCCGGCATGATAGAAACCAAAGCCTACTTTCCCCAGAGAGACATTTTAAATGTTTTTCAACTACTTTGATCTCATCTACATCATGTACAGTAAGTTTTAGGAATGCAGAATTGCAATAGTAATGTTGGGATTAAATTTTTATTGCGAAGGCTTTGAACCACAAACAAAATTTTAAAAGCTCATTAGTAATTGAAAATGATAATCTTGCTGAGGACGCATTTTATGACTATAATAACTATAAGACACAATGAAATATTAAAATATTATACAAGAATTTGGAGTAATATTCTTTTTTCTTTTTCTTTTTTTATTTTTATTTGTTATTATTATTATACTTTAAGTTCTAGGGTACATGTGCATAACGTGCAGGTTTGTTACATATGTATACTTGTGCCTTGTTGGTGTGCTGCACCCA
>NW_012114799.1:3956247-3986271 GCF_000951035.1 Colobus angolensis palliatus
GCCTATGTCCTGAATGGTACTACCTAGGTTTTCTTCTAGGGTTTTTATGGTATGTTCTTTCATTTTTATTAAACTATAGAAATTCTTTGTACAGTTGTAGTGAATAAAAGGGTTACCATTAGGATTAAAACACAAACGGACCGGCACAGCGGCTCACACCTGTAATCCAAGCACTGTGGGAGGCTGAGGAGGGGGTGGATCACGAGGTCAGGAGTTCGAGACCAGCCTGACCAACATGGTGAAACCCCATCTCTACTAAAACTACAAAAATTAGCTGGGTGTGGTGGTGCCTGTAATCCCACCTACTCAGGAAGCTGAGGCAGGAGAATCACTTGAACCCAGGAGACGGAGGTTGCAGTGAGCTGAGATCATGCCACTGCACTCCACCCTTGGCCACAGAGCAAGACTCCATCTCAAAAAAAAAAAAAAAGAGTAAAACACAAACAACAAAACTGTTATTTCTTTTTTTATTTTATTTTAGATGGAGTATTGCTCTGACTGTGTTACCCAGGCTGGAGTGTAGCAGTACGATCTTCGTTCACTGCAGCCTCGGCTGCCAGGATTTAAGTGATTCTCCTGCCTCGGCTTTCCGAGTAGCTGGGACTACAGGCACACGCCACCACGCCCAGCTAATTTTTGTATTTTTAGTAGAGACAGAGTTTTCACCACGTTGGCCAGGTTGGTCTCGAGCTCCTGACCTCAGGTGATCCACCTGTCTCGGCCTCCCAAAGTGCTGGGATTACAGGCATGAGCCACCACCATGTCAGCCTGTTATTTCTTTAAAATTGTGATAAAACTGTTAACAGTTTTTGGAGGTTTAACAGGAAAATACAAAGGTGCAAAATAATTTCATTGCCTGGAAACGTATAATTTATTGAATCTTATTTGTGAGAGTACTATAGTTTGTTTCATTCATTCATTTGTTTACTTACATAACACATATTTAATGTGCCAAGCACTGTATAATGATACAGATATGGGCTTGGCGTCATCTCTGTCATTGTTTTTTATTAACAACATCCTTAATCTTGGGTTGGCTGCTTTGAAATGGTGACTCAGGTAGCTGCTTGAGTTAAAAATGAACTTTTTTCTTTCCTATTGGGAGAGAAAGCATGCCTCCCCAGGTAAAGTGCTTAGAGAATTCAAGGTTTTTAGTAGCCTTGTATTCCATCTTCATTTTAAGGGAGAAGATACAGAAAGAGTCTTAATTTTAAAACAATCTTGGATCACTTGATGTATTTGGTAGTCGCCAGTGTCAGCTGGTGGATGTTTAGTGATGCTGGGTCAGGTGACCAGAGCTGCCACGGGACAGGGACCTGAGTGAGTCTTAAGAGTGACTGGTATATGTTTTCCCACGAACACATGGCAAAATCCCAGAGGTTATTCTCTGACAAGTAGATTCAGGGGAGGCAAGTCAGAGATGCTTGCTGGTGGACAGGTCCGTTGTAGTTCTTAAGAGGCAGTGCAGCATAGTGGGTAAGAGCCATCAGCCCTGGAACCAGACTGGGTTTGGGTCCTGGGTCTGTAATCACCTCTGCTGAATTACTTAGCTTCTCTGTGCTGTGATTTTTTTGTAAGAGGGGCATAGGGAGGATCATATGCTCCTCAGATTGTCTTGGCAGGATTAAATGAATTAGTTCATTTAAAGTGCTCAGCACACTGCCTGGCATATAGAAAGCTCAGTAAGTAGAGGAGGTGATATCAGGGTGGCTGTGGTGATGGTGATCCCTCCTCCTCATCATGAATCCCCTTTTACACTCCATGTCACGCAGTCACAGAAGGTCAGTCTTTGGCAGATGGGGTCAACAAGAAATAGTAGGTCAGTTGTATTTACTAGTCACTGTAATTTGAGAACTGAGGGAGAATATCTTCTTAATTATAAGTGTGACAACTTCGTATCCTACCTAGAGTATGCTCCACTAATGCCTATCACCAGTAACAATGGATTGAGGACTGTGTCCAGTAGTCTGTTGAGAGCCCATCAGCATTGGCTCATGTTCTGTTAGCTCTCCCTTAGGGAGGAAGGCAGAATTCCCTCACTGCAACTTTCCATTGTATTTGTAGCAGTCCCTCCAGTGAATGGAAGTCACACATGATGCAGGTTCACTCAGTGGGCATTTTCTATCCTGTAACCCCTCTATCACAGTTCTCTCTCCATGTCTTCACAGAGGGGCAGTGGGGAATACAGAGGGTTTGAGAGAATGCACCTAATTCAGGGGTTCTCAAATGAGGGCAGTTTTGTCCCTCCAAGGAATATTTGGCAGTGTCTGGAGACGTTTTTGATTGCCACACCTGGAGAATTGCTGCTGTCATTCAGGGAGTAGAGACCAGGGATGCTGCTAAACATCCTGCAATGCAAGGACAGTCACCACGACAAAGAATTACCTGGCCCAAAGTGTCAGTAGTGCCGAGGTTGAGAAATCCTGAGTGAAGTCACACTAGAGGGCCAGGGCTTCTGTGCTTGGCCAACTACAATTACCGGTGATGGTTAAATGCTATTCTAGATCGTATTCGGATTCTTGCTGGCTTGATGACACAGGCTCTAGGCAAAGAGGCTGAAATGAAAAGAAATACTGAGGAGTATTTCTTTATACTGAACATTGCCCCCTCTCGCTGGCACGACTGCCCCCTTCTGCGTGGCTGGCCTCTGGCACTCTTCAGAACTCTGGAGAGCCAGTTGATGCATTAGACTCAGTGACAGAACAGGTGACCGACTCCCGCTGTCTGTGCCAACTAATGATGTGCCTGTGACAGACTGAGTCATGCCGACCGTGGGACTGCAGACCGCAGAGGAGAGTGCTCTCATGACCCTTTGGATAAAGCAATAAAGCTTTGCATCACCTGAGGAGAGATTTCTTTGGGAAGGATGAGAACATTTTCCAGTGAAAGTCTTTCTTTTACTTATATATTTAATAAGCGGTTATGCAGTGCTTATTATGTGCCAGCCAGTACTCAAAACATTTTATAAATATTAACTCATTAACTCCTCTCCACAACCCCAAACCTAAAGTGTTGTTCATGTCACTCTTTTACAGATAAGGAAACGGGAATGCCAGAGGTAGGACTCAAACCTAGGAACTCTGGCTCCAAAGTCAGGCCCTTAACCACTGTGTTATGGATGAAAGACTCTGAACTTCACCCTTGGTTTATTTTTTCTACCCAGGTTCTTGACTTCTGATTGGTCCCATTGAGACATCAGGAAATTAAACAGTCCTGAGGCAAGCCCTTATTTTATCAGCTTCTTATTTAATATCTGTGAACCTCAGTTTTCTTATCTGTAAAATGGAGTCACATCTACCTCATAGGGAGGATGTGAAGATAAAACAGTTGTCCATTTTGCATTGCTATGAAAAATACCTGAGCCTGGGTAATTTATAAAGAAAAGAGATTTATTTGGCTCAAGATTCTGCCACTGTACAAGAAGCACAGCACCAGCATCTGCTTCTGGTTCACTGGGCATAATGGAACAGGCTGGTGCACCTTTGTCAAGGTTCGCTGGCTGTGATCTGTGCTGTTTATGTGACCACGTGTGTTTATTTCATGGTCAGATCACCGCATCTGCTCAGGGACAAGTTTGGTATTTTCCGGGAGAATGGAAGGTGGCATCTTCCCGTTTGTCTTAACTCAGGGCTTTTCTCAGTCCTGCTACCCACGCTCTGTACTTTTCCCCTGGCCCACTCCCAATTCAGAAATGGGTCTGGATTCTATTTCCATGGATGGTTATGCAGTCACCCATCTGCTTTTCTGACACATACAAGTCAGTATATCTTTCTGTGATTATGAATTTTTAGAGGAAAGAGTCTAAGCTTATCTTTTTTTTTTTTCTTTGAATATCTTGTCCACAAATAGTAAATGCATCCATAGGGGTGGAGTTCCTGTAATTTATCCAGAGGGAAGTGCAGTACTCTTTAATGTGTAGTCAGATGTGTGAGAAAGGGAACCAACTCTTAAATGTAAGAACCATGAGACTATATCCCCAGCATCTAGAATAATATGTGGCACATAGTAGTAGCTTAATAAATATTTGTGAGCAAATGAATGGCTCTAATCTTTATTTTAAATATTTCCTAAATCTGATTATAGTCAATTCTGGGTTATGTAGCAGACCTGAAAATCTGGAGCTTAGCTTTTATGAAGTGTTAGTGTATGTAACTAACAGAATTGAACACTTTTTTAAAAACTGGGACATGCTAGAGTATGCAACACGAAAAATAACGAACTTGATCCAGAGGCTACTTTGGGATCTTGCTGCACCCTTGAGGTGTCATGCTTTGTATGAGAAACTACGGTGCTGTAAGGAGAAATTCAATGTAGTGCTATAGCAGGATGCTAACAAGGAGTTTTCCCTGTTGACCAAGTAGCTGGAAATAGTTATACCATGTCACTTATTGTCAGGCTTGCATTCTGCAACAGACTGATGTATTTAGTAGGATCTGGGCCAGATGAAGATGGCCCTTGTCATCTTTCAGATGTGGTTTAACCGATCTTTTGTACCACTTCAGAAGCATTTGAGAAGTTTTATTCTCCATGATGAAGAGAGAGCAAGTCAGACAGATATGCAGAGGCCACAGAATTTTAAAATTGTCTGCACTTTCTTTTACAGATCTGAAGAAAACCCTTGCTGTGTTATTAGATAACATTTTGCAGCGCATTGGCAAGTTGGAGTCGAAGGTGGACAATCTTGTTGTCAATGGCACCGGAACAAACTCAACCAACTCCACCACAGCTGTTCCCAGCTTGGTTGCACTTGAGAAAATTAATGTGGCAGGTAAAAATAGCAATTCTCTGCCCTGATATGGAGTCACACCCTGCTTTGGACCAAGAAGAGAATAAAGGAGAGCAGTGGTTCTTACTGGAACCTGCATAATATAAATTCTATAAACTTGGCATGGCCATTGTAAGGAGAAGTCTAAATTTATTTTTTAATAGCAGATGTTAAAATGCTTTTTATAGTTTTATCATGATGCATAATATTTGGTGGTTTCTGTGACACATTTGCTCTTAATGAGCTCCTGGAATTCACTTGTAAAGAGAAGATTCATAGCATGGATTAAATGAAATACAGAGGTTATTTGAGAAGCTCATGCCTTTTAGAGTTCGTTCCTCCTCCATACTCCCATCAGACGATTTTGAAAGTCTGTTACGTATAATAGGTTCTCTCCTCCCTGTTGTTAAGAAAAAAAAAAGAGCCACCATTGCAGAAAATGCCTCCTATGTATATATGGAGAAATAGAAATTATGGAAATGGCTTTTAGGAGATAAATGGTCCCTGCCTAATCCTAGGCAGATTCTGTAGCCACTCATGTACACCACCATGCGGTTCCCACTGGAAGGCATTTTGTTTTGCCCCTTCTGGAAACTGGAATATTGGATGAGAGAAGGAAAATTGACTAAAAACAACACCCAGATTATACGCAGCATGTTGTTGCCTACAACTCACATTAGAACCCTCCCTCCAAGTCCCCCACCATCACACTGCTCTGAGGTCAGCCCCTGGGTCTTTGTGCTTGAGCCAGGACTGCTCTTGTTAGGGTGACCACGATTTTCTGGGGAACCAGGACAAAGTGAAGAGCCTGAAGATTAGGATGCAGTGGTTTGGGTGAATGGTTGTGAACAAGCTGTCTATACTTTTGGTGGGTGGTAGCCAAACTCTGGTTAATAGATAAAGTAAGTAACTAGCTTACTTTTGACATAAGTTGCTGCTTTTAAAAAAATCTTGTTTCATATACTTTAAGGTTATTTATTTCCCTTTCCCTTTCGCTTGTAAAAATTCACACACTTAAGTGGGAGAGATTCTTTTCCTTTCCCACCTCGCAGTGTCAAAACATTTAATTGTTTTACATTATGCAGGCTGATTGTTATTACCTTTTTTAATGTTCTTTGCCCTTTAGCAAATTTTAAATTGCAAAATATATTTCTAATAATTCAAAGTATCCAACCAAAGTTATTAAAAATAACTTTTAATTACAACACAGAGGCAGTGTCATCTAGGCCATAAATCCTGTCTTCCTTGTAGTTTGCAGCAGCTTCTGTAATTAGACAAGAGAACCTCCCACTGTGTTTAGCTGCTTATTAATAACTGGAACCATGCCCCTTCCGTCATCACTTGCCACCCTTGTACCCAGTAGAAAACGCTACTGGAAAGGCTCTATCTGGTTTCATCACTGTTTGGTGTCATATTTCTGGAGATGGAATGGAGCGTTCTGCCTTGAACTTGGCTGTTCCCCACTGCCTCTGAAGTCCCGTGGCTTGTGGGCCCCTATGAACACATCTCCTGTCATTCCTTCCCCCAAGGTGGGATCTTGCTGCCTCTGACTGTCCTGTTTGTCGCAAGGCTCACAGAGACTGCTACCTGGGCTTTAAGCTGCAGAGCACAGGGTAGTGGGTACACCTCCAAGAAGGAAATGGGAAGGACTTGGTGACTACTTCTTTCAAATGAAACTTAGAAATATACCAGCCATATGTATTGAGCTAGTTTACCGCTTAACAAGTATCATGTTTTCTAAGCCAATGGCTCCGAGTGGGACTCCTCTAAATGTGCCACTGGTGCTGTGTTTTTAATAATAATTTAAAGAACCAGAGTGTTGTGTTTTGTGTTTTTTGTTTTCCTTTTTGGGAAATCGGAGCAAATTTAGAGTTAAGCATTTAATGAATAACCTCATTCGCATGTCTTTGCATCTTTCAGGTATGTGTGGGACACAGTCCATATCATCATGATTTTTACTGGGTAATTAGCAAAAGAATACACATGCATAAAACGACACAAACCATAGTTGCTCTAAAGTAGGGGTGACTCAGAAAAAAATTGGGAGGCAGGGAAGGAGAGGAAACTAACATTTAGTAGCTGTCCAGTAAATACAAGTTCCTCTTCCTGACCCTCCAGTGTACATGATTTTACTTAATCTTCTTAGCACCTCTGAGAAGTGTTTTCACAGGTTTTGTTGAGTTTAAGTGCTTGGGAATGGGTAACTGTTGGTACTGGAGTCCCCTGAGCTCAGCTTAAGATCTGCTAGTGCTGTGTAGAGAAGAGATTCTGAGTGTTAGCTCTATCTCTCCTTCCATTTGTAAATTATCAGAAAGGCATGCGTCTGTAAAAAGGTGCTACCATTTTCTTACCTAGAAGAGAGCTGCCAGTTTCCTAGATTTAATCATCTGTCTCATCAAGTGATTTCTCTGTCTCAGGGTCTGCTCTCAGGCTGATGTTTGTAAAAGCTGGTCCGTGTGTGTGTGTGTGTGTGCACGCATGCAGGCATGCATGCTTGCAGAGGCATCCCTTTCATAGACACTGTCTTGTTCAGAGTGGGTATAGATATGCTGGGCAGCCTTCTTCATTTCCCCCAGAAGGTGGGTAGTCCTTTGTATCTTGTCAGTCAACCACATATTTTTAAAAAACGATTTGCCATGTCTATAGAGTACCAGAAAGAAGGACGAGGACTTAAGTGAATAGTTCTCATTTGTGGGCAGCCCTTCCTTGCTTTTCTGCCCTCTCTCTGATCCACGACCATGCTGGTGTCTTCAGTCCCCTCTGTCAACCCAGGAATGGCTCCTGAGTTGTGGGAGTTCAGTTTTATGGAGTTCCAATCCTCACTAAGTGAAGTTTTTCTCTCTCCCTTCCTGAATGGAGACATGTGGTAATTGCGCAGAAATGTTCTCCCTGGTGTGTCTTTACTGCTGACTCTGGTGTCGTATTGCTCACTGATGTTTCTGATTGCTTATTGTTGTGTCTTATTGCTTGCTGATATATCTTCTGGTTGGCTATAAACTGTCTCTAAATTGGGTACCATAGCAATTGAAGAAGGATTCCCTAAATTTAAATTTATTTTCTTTAAAGGGATAGCTGTGTGTGTGTGTGTGTGTGTGTGTGTGTCTCATTTCCTGTCTCTAGCTGTGTTCTGTGTAGCTTTTATCCAGTATGGCTTATCTTCACAAATTTATCACCGAGGGATTTTTTTAATGTGAAAGTAAATTTGCCCCTAGAGAAATTTAGTTGGAAATGAACTTTATTAAAATCAAGAAATCAGACTGAACTGGATTTTTGAGCTCTGTTTGTCTTGTTGGAGAGAAAGGGGACTCAAAGGAATGAAAAAGTGGATTTTTAAAATCCCCACCCTTCCACCAATCACACAGTAAATAAATTTCTCCATATTTACTTTCTGAAAGGGTCTGAAAGGCCTTCGTTAAAATTCTCACTTTTAGAATGCTGCTTTGGATTTGAGAAAGACCCATTCTGTCTTCAGTTTTGTGATCTTAAATGAGGAAGTGGAGTGAATAGGATTGGATCTGTGGTTCTTTGCCATCTACCTGAAATGGGGAAAAGGTAAAAAGTGTACATATCTTATAATGAAAATGCTTGCCTTCTAAGGACTGAGACAGTATCTGATTTATCTTTGTTCTGCCCATAGTGTCTTGATTATAGCCTTACCTGTTGAGGATAATTCAGTAAATATTGCTCACATGGATTGGTTTCTATTGGAGGGAACAGCATTTGGTTTCATCACTCAGAGGAGTTTCTTATGGTTCGTCTTCTCCATTTACATTTGTGGTGATTTGCCTGGAAGTCGGAGTTGGTATTTCATTTCCATAGTTCTCAGACCTTAGCAGACACCACCTAAGAGTGGGACTGCCTTTTTCGTTGGTCAGGACTGAACTGCCCATTGATGGTTCTGGAATGTGGAGGCTTCATAGGATGTGATAGTTACAATTCTAGATTGTGATATTTTAGAGGACAACAACATTGTGCAGCCTCTAATAAATGTGCATGTGTACACATGTATTTATACTCTCAATATTGAGTTGTCATCCAACGTCAGCTGAAGAACTGGTCAGTGTTGACTGTTCCCTAAAAGCCAAAACCATAATGATAGCATCCACGTAGTGTTGTGATGACTTAATAATTGCAAGGTCACTTGGGAGGCAGAATCACAAAATCAAAGGTACAGGTATAACTCAAGCGACTGTTTCCTGGTATTTAGTCCAAATTGAACTTCCGGCAACCCTGCATTTTTTCCAAAGTCAGTAGCAATATGGAACACTTTCCAGTATCTGGGGTTGAAGTGCAGTGTATTTGGATTTGGAAGCTGTTCTTAAAAACAGCAACCGTTATTATTATTATTATTATTATTATTACCATTTGAAAGTTGAAAATGAAAAATGTCCCTGCCGAGTTCTAGGGCTTGCATTTGGAAGTGCAGTTTTCCCCCTTTGTGCTGCTGATGGACCTTGACATTTAGTTGCACCCGTGCTGTTTCCTTGTATGTGTACCTGTGTGATCAGTTTGTGTTGAAGTAGCACCTGAAGTGTCCCAGCTCCAGCCCTGGGCAGTAGCTCAGCAGATGACTTTCCCAGGGTCAGATATTGGCATGTCAGTGAGATCCCAGATGCCACTGAGAGATGGGAGAGAGATGAGATTGCAGGTGCTTTCCTATTAAGTTGAGCAAGAAGCAGATATGTTCTGCCTATTTACCTGTCATTTTCTGTTTTGTTATTTGCAATGGTAACAATAAATGTGTGGACCCTTGTCAGAAGCTATTCTTTTGGTATCTTTACAGAAAAATGCTTGTCTTTGTTGGTATGGTTTTCACTTTGTGTGGTCAAGGATCTTTTGATTTTTATTTAGAAGAAGAAAAACATAGTTCAGAAGTGATGCTGATCTTTGAGGAAGTGTATCTATAGCAGTGATTAACAGCTGTGGGTGATTTTGCACCCAGGGGACACATGGCAATGTCGGGAGACATTTTGGTTGTCACAAATGAAGAGGTGCTATTTTCTTTCTTTTTTTTTTTTTTTTTGGAAACAGTATCTCACTCTGTTGCTCGGGCCAGAATGCAGTGGCACAATCATAGCTCTCTGCAACCTCGACCTTCCATGTCCCCACCCCCTGCCACCTCAACCTTCCGAGTAGCTGGGACTACAGGCAATGTGCCATCATGCCTGGCTAATTCTTTTTTCTTATTTTTCATAGAGAATGGGGTCTTGCTATGTTGCCCAGGCTGGTTGGGCTCCTAGGCTCAAACGATCCTCCTACCTCAGCCTTCCAAAGTGCTGGGATTATAGGCATGAGTTGCTGTGACCGGCCTATTTACTTCTAATAAATGAAGACCAGAGATGCTGTAAAAAGCATCCTACAATATATAAGACATCGCCCACAATAGAAGTATCCAGCCTCAAATGTCAATTGTGGCAGGTTTGTGAAATTCTGATCTATGAGATACTGTTAGAATCTGGTGCCAGCAGATATTTTCACCTATGGTTAGTGCAGAAGGATGCCTGAGACACTGAAGTTTCCTGATAGGCCAGCTGAGACCTAAAGTTCCTTTCACTTTTGCTAGCAAGGCTGTTCACAAGCCCTGCTCCCCCTGCCCCCTAACCTCCACCTCATTTAGCTTTGCCACTGGTCTTGGAGACCTCCAAGGAAAGAGATTTTAGAAACTCCCAGAAGACTACTTTAGGATCTTGACCTTAAGGAACTCCTTTCCTGGCCCACAGTGTGCTTTTGGCAATGTGCATTTTACTTCTGCTTCTATAGAAGGTAATTATTTCTTCTCATGAAAGGGCCACTAATTCCAGATAACAATGATACAAAGCAGTCTTAGAGAATGGGTTTAAATTGCAGAACGTTTTAGAAGAAATTCTTTGTTATTTTAAGCAAAGTATATAATTATCAAGATATAAGAGAGTAAATTAAATAAGTTAAAGAAAACAAGACAGGTCCCCAAAGATCTACTTTACATCAGAAAATACCCTTCACAGCATACTTGGAGCAGTATTGAAGACAATGAGACTAGAGAGTTAATTGGGATTTGTGAAGCATTTTCAGTGTTAAATGAAGGAGTTTCTATTTTGTTCCCTGGGTGGTGACAGTTGATGAGAGGTTTAAAGTAGGAGGATGAATAGGTGTGAGGTCTGTATTTCCAGAGAATAATTACTGGCCATGTGGAGTGAGATGCATATGAAGGGTGAGAGAGACTGCAGTTAATCTCCAGTTAGGAGGAGAATGCCCTGGATTAGACATGTTCCTATGGCCCGGGGAGAAGGAAAATTTGAGACCCATGTTAGGGTGAAGCTGGTGTGATTGGGACACGGACAGACTGTGGGAAAGGGCAAGGGAGAAGTTGTCATAATGATTTCCAAGGGTGTAGCTTGAAGGATAACTGGGTGACTCATTATTGAGGAAACAACCCAGCAGAGAGGCAAGGTTCCATGAGGACTGTAGCCCCAAGCCATTTGTTTCAGAATATCGGCTTAAAGGCGGTTGAAACTTTGGTGCTAGTGTTGAGGGGATGAGGGACAATGAAAGGCAGCATCTGTGGAACCAGACTGGCCTGGTTCGAATACTCGCTCCACCACTTCATAGCAGTGTGACTTTGGGTAAGTTTCTTAACCTTCCTCTGACTGAGTTCCCCCATTTTTAAAATGGGAGAAATAATAGTAGTGCCCATTTCACAGTATTGTTAGGAGGTATATTAGTTCATTTTCATACTGCTATAAAGATACTACCTGAGACTGGGTAATTTATAAAGAAAGGAGGTTTTACTGACAGAGTTCCACGTGACTGGGGAGGCGTCAGGAAACTTAAATCATAGTGGAAGGGGAAGGAAGGCACGTCTTACATGGCAACAGAAGAGAGTGAACAAGAGAGCAAGGAAGTGTCACACTTTAAAATCATCTGCTGTCCCAAGAACTCACTACCATGAGAACAGCATGAGGGAAACTGCCCCCATAATCCATTCACCTCCCACCAGCTCCCTCCTCTGACATGGGATTAAAATTCGAGATGCGATTTGGGTGGGGACACAGAGCCAAACCGCGTCAGGAGGATTAGGTGAGACTGATAATGTACTTCGAAACGTGCCTGGCATAAAGTCAGTACTGTACGAGCATTTGTTAACTACAGTTTAAAAGTTACACATTTGGAATGTTGGCATAAAAATGGAACACTGTAGTGACTACTTATTTGGATATCACCACTAGATTAGGAAATAATTTATATATTTTTATATAGATTTAGGAAATAATTTTGTATATATAGATTTATAGATTAGGAAATAATTTTGTATATAATATTTCACTGGAACACTTTAAATTTGAAGTTCCCAAATTGATCTTTTTGTGCCTCTGTTGTCAATATTTGACTCATCACAAAATTCATGTTTTGTCAATGATCTCTTGGTTGCAAGAGGCCAACCACCTAGCTTATATTAACTTAAACTAAAAGGGAACTTGGAGCTCATGTCATTTAAAAGTTTGTAGGATGCTGTGAGAGATTCAGACATGGGAACCATCTTCAGGAACCTCAGCTGTGTCCTCTGAGGTATTGGATATTGTCAGAAGCCATTCTTTTGGTGTGTTTGCCGAAAATTCTTGTCATCGTTGGTATAGTTTTCACTTTGTGTTGTCAAGAGGGTTTTGCTTTTTATCATTAAGAAGAAAATATTGGGAGGCCGAGACGGGCGGATCACGAGGTCAGGAGATCGAGACCATCCTGGCTAACACGGTGAAACCCCGTCTCTACTAAAAAATACAAAAAACTACCCGGGCAAGGTGGTGGGTGCCTGTAGTCCCAGCTACTCGGGAGGCTGAGGCAGGAGAATGGCGTAAACCCGGGAGGGGGAGCTTGCAGTGAGCTGAGATCCGGCCACTGCACTCCAGCCTGGGCGACAGAGCGAGACTCCGTCTAAAAAAAAAAAAAAAAAAAAAAAAGAAAGAAAGAAAATATAGTTCAGAAGTGATGCTGTCCTTCAAGCCTGTGTTAATATGTTGTGTCTTTTATTTTACCTTCATTCTTAGGCCATCTTTGCTTGGTGGGGGCAGAGATGGATAGTCCCAAGGAGGCTCTAGGTTTTAGTTTTCAGTCCCAGACGACTGTGCTGCTTTCCAGGAGGTTTTGGCAACTCTCTAGAGCAGGGTTATGATTGGTTTGGCCTGGCCTCTATGCCTATTTATGATCCAGTCAGAGTGACCAGTATCATGTTCCATCCTGATTGGCTAGGCCTGGGTCACATGGGTCACCCCTGGGAATTAATGGTATAGGAGAGGAGTCCCTGAAGAGATTCCAGACGAGCAGATAAAATGCGTATGGCTACTAGAGACCCTGGTCATGTCATGGTTTGGCTTTCTGAAGCTATCTTAAACCTAACTCAAGCTTTTCTCTCCTTGAGTGTTTGGAGGGCAAAGCCTCAGGTCTGCTAACTTTCTGCCTCCATTTTAAGCACTACTGTGGCGGCATGTGCCTCAGCCCCACTTGGAACGAGCCCAAACCCCTGCCTGCAGTTTATTCATGCTCTTACACACTTAACATGTTTTTGTCCACAGCCTGGCATGCTTCTGTTGTTCTGGCTGACTCTTCTTTATCATCGTTTTCAAGTCTCATCTGAAGCTCTGTCTCCCTAAGACTTGCTTGATGCCCCTCGCACCCCAGAGGTTTGTGGTGTCCTTGCCCTTGTATTCATACCATGTGTGCCCTTGGACTTTTCCACTCTTTGCTTGTCTTCACAGCCAGTCTGTAAGCTCCTCAAAGGCATGGGTGGGATCTTAGGTTTTTCTTTTCAGTTCAGTGCTGAGCTTGGAGTCTGGCAATTCACAGGTTTTATCAATAAATCTCCAGCTGTTTACCCTCCTCCCTTTCCTGAATACACTCCCGCTGGCCAGCCACTGTGTCGTGGAACCTTTGCCATGATACTGATGACCATGCTTTCACTTCTAGATCACCATTTCTGCCACTCCTGTGCTTTGACAGCTCCCTGAATCCTTCTGGAATTCTCAGAAGCACCTGGAAAGTTTACTGTTAAATTGTTAGGACCGGAAAAGCCCTTGCTTCACTTCACTTTTGAAAACTGAGATTCCATAATAAGAACTTATTTTGTGTTTCTTCATGGCTAATTATAAAAATATAAGTAGGATTTAAAAAATTCAGGCCACCTCCACTCCCTGAGAGGTTGCTCTGAAGGAATAGTTCTTGCAGAAAAGAAACAGGGACCCAGAACTTCTAATTCTGTTAGACTAATTACTGACCCTTCAAGGAATACATGGCTTGTTTCATTTCAAAAAGTGAGGCTATCTATATCCCTGTCGGGAATACTGTTCCTCCCCAGCCACTTGATGGGGGAACTCAGTAACATACACTGCAGGGTTGTCCTGGAGACCTTAAAAGTGCCTCTGCTCAGGATTGTTCTTTGTACTGGTGATGGGACACGCTGAAATTAGACTTGTTTGTTTTAATCAGAAGGCGACAGATCCCACTTGCTTAATTTGGCTTAATGAGGTATGTGTATACAGTTGTGATGTCAGCTTACATATGGTATTGATTCAATAGACATTCCACAGCTACAGCATAGCATATGCTTTCTTAGATAGTCCCTTGTCTGTGCTGTTTCATCCTTTACCTGTTTTCACTGACAAGTATTTCAACAAACTCACTGTAGAGCCTGACATTTTAAAATTTAGAAAAATACTTGGAATAAAGCTGATTTGGTGAGACATGAAAGACAGGTATCTGACTCTATGTTTTTGAAAAGGTTTTGTAGGTTTGAAGATTTCTGGGGTTTTGAGAGATTTTCCTTTAAGCTGTGCTTTTGGCTTTGCATATCCACAGCTTCTAAAATTAGGCAGCCTAAATAAAAATCAGTTGCTAGTTTTTGTTTTTCCCTTCTCGCTTACATCCCAGAAAAAGAAGAGAGAAAGCAATGCGGGGTGAAGATGGTTTGAAATTCTTTGGGTTTAGAAAGGACAGAAAGAGGGATTCAATTAGGGATGTGACTAAGAAGCGCTGAACTGCCCTACAGTTCAGGACAGCAGAAATCATCTTCATTTCACAGCCTCCTTTTTCTGTCCTTATTTTACCCTTGAACGTTCAGCAAGTCTCACGTGTGGGATCACGAACCCAAAATCCACTTATGTCAAGGGGAGGGCCCATGGCGTAGACAGAGCCAGCCGAGGACGACGTGTCTGGGATTATAAACTGCATTTTAATTTGTATTGTCAGAATTGGACAGCTGCACTCTTAGCTGGTTTTAAGCTGTCTTGAAGTTTGTTGGAGAGGTTTGCTAGTCAACGTTTATTGTGGAAACTTCCCTTTACCTTGGTGCAGCTGGAGATGGGCTCTTGAACCAAAGACAAGTAGACATCCAGTGAAGGACTTATGCTAATGTTTTCCCCCACTGGGGGACTTAATTAAACAGCAGCCATAGGATTATGGGACCCTTGGATAAACCCAGTTAGTTTCCTCATTGATAAAATGAGAATAAGAACCTGTGCCATGGTATTGTTGCTAGGAGTATGAGTTTACACATGGAACACACTCAAGCTGCTGGGCACAAAATAAGAGCTCAGTAAGTTTTGACTATTGGTTCTTACGCTTCTTAAGGGTCCAACTCAGGTTTTCACTCCTGGGCCAGGCATGTAGCAGATGGTCAGTGCTTGATGGGCATGTAAACTACCCATTCCCAATGTTGCATTTTATACAGAAAACCAGACCTTGTGAAAGGGCTGTCCAGAAGCTACTTGGCAGTCACAGCCTGAACCTGGTCTTTGGCATCAGACATTTTTGAGCAGAACTCTGGGTCCACTTGCATACTTGCTGTTAACATTTTATTATATTTACCATTGCTGAGCCTCCAATTTGTGCTCTGTGCCATGGTGATAGTGACACCAACACTGTCCTCATGGTGAGGATGCAATGAGATGATGCATATTGAGATCCTGGTCCAACATCTTCTCCCTGTGACCTACCTACTGACCTTGCCCTCTGTGATTAATACCCTGTTAGAAAGGAGCAGTCACAGACATAACGTGGCAAACACTGATGTATCTTTTATCCAACCTACGCTGACTGCATGATGCCAGGTCTGTGTCAGGCTGTGGAAATGCAGCTGGGTAGGAAACTAGGGCTCCTTTTGGGAATGTTGAGTTTACCATCTCCTGGAGGAGAATGACTGAGTGTATTGGCTGTGCTCCTATCTTTTTGGACCCTCAACTTGTAGCTGCTTTCACCCCAGTCCAAGAGAACCTGTTGGCTTTGCCTGACCTTTTGGCCTTGGAAATGACCTTCAAACTCTATAACCATCTCAGGATAGGGATAGCAATGACATACAGCAACTGGCACAGAAGGAATTTTCTCCTGTCACAAGGCAGAAGTTGTATGGCTCCTGTGCTACTTGTCACAGCAAACTTAAGCAGATCTAGAAGCTGCCTGACCCTTGACTGTACCTTCCCACTCCAAAATAGGGAGGGAAACTCCTGTGCGGGAGTGCTCAGCTCTCAAGGGAAGACAGTCATTAACCTGTCTAAACTCTGTGTTAATAGAACCTTCTTGATAATTGCTTTCATTAAGTGTGGTTAATGTGAACAGTGCAAGTTATAGCAAGATTTGCAGAAGAACAAAGTAAATATTTAAGACTTTATTTCAGGGTGCAGTTGGGTCGAGGCAAAGAGAAGATTAGCAGAAGCTGTATCTGATGGTATCTGACGTTGAAACACAGTGAACCTCTTGGCAGAAGTGCCAGTCATTTCTCATCAGTGGTTCACAGAATCCTAACTCTGGGGAGGCAGATGGGTGTCTCCTGGAGATGGTTGTGAGTTCAGGTTTTCTCCTTTCACTTCTAGCCTCTAGTCAGACATGAATGACATGGTGATGAAGATAAACTGCCTTCCCTGTACCACCCAGGAATGCAGTGAGGATTAAGAAGGTGGCTTTTAGCCTGTGGCTATGCCACATGGCGAAGGATGGTTTTCCCTGAGGGCAGAAGGCCATTATTAGCAACTGAGTTGGCCAGGAAAGCTCCTGAGTTGGGCAGGAGTGTGTGCCATGCCGGGCTTAGGTGTACAGCGCTGTCAAACCAGGCACCTGGGGATTAATTTAGCATGGGTTTTCAAGCCTCCAGGCTACCAGTGACCATACAGCCATCATCTCTACCTTTGAGTTGATGTGTATAACTGAATAATAGTGCTTTGTTTTCAAAAGGAAACGCTTGAAAAATAGTGCTTCTGTAGTACAAGGAGGGATGCTCTGCTGAAAATCTGGAAATTACAGCTAAGCAAAAAGATGAAAATACAAAGCAGCTGTTATTCTACCACCCAGAGATTGATTGATTTGTTTCTTTACTAACAGATATGGCAAGTGCCTGTTCTGTGCCAGGCACTGTCTAGACACTGGAGATAGTGATGAGCAAAACCAAGTCTCTTCTTTCTGGAGATTACACTCCAGCCATGAAGGCAGGTAGTAAACAAACACATAAACACATCTGGTGAAAAATGCTTGAGGAACAGCAAAGTAGGGTAAGGAATTAGCGAAGGAAAGCGGGTGCTGTTTCAGGTTTGGAGCTTGTCAAGAAAGCCTCTCTGAAGGAGAGAGACTGAGCAGAGACCCATATTATTGAGGGAGGGAGGCCTGGGGCTCTCTGGCTAGCTGCCAGAAGGATCAGTCTGTGCAACAGCCCAGGACATATTCTTCCCAGGTGTGTTTAAGAACCACTGTTGGGCCCTTTTAATTCTAATACAGAAGATGGCCTATTAAAACCAAAACCAAACAAACAAACAAAAAAACACCCCATAAAAGGACCTTTTACTGTATCATCTGTCATTTATGTTTCTGCTAGGCTCAAACTGGATTTTTGAGAGAGCAGTGTTGGAACCACGGAAAGGTCTGGATGTGTTAACACATTGGTTCAACATGTGATTAGACCTGTGTGCGCATTACAGACTCAGGCTGCTGGGGT
Source organism: Colobus angolensis palliatus (assembly GCF_000951035.1). Lineage (NCBI taxonomy): Eukaryota > Metazoa > Chordata > Mammalia > Primates > Cercopithecidae > Colobus > Colobus angolensis. The sequence continues at coordinate 3,973,959 of NW_012114799.1, forward strand.
TCACGCCTGAGTTCCACAGTGGTGCAACTGTAGTGAAGTCATTTAGAGAGGTTAAGTCTCAGTTCTCTCATCTGTACAGCAGAAACTAGCTTATGGGGCCACATGAGAAAGTGTCTATGGAGGGTTGGCACATGGTAAGTGCTCAGTAATTATTGGCTGTTGCTATAATTAACAAAATGTGGTTTTGGCAAATGGTTTTAAAAGGGTCTGTATGTGCCTTTATTCCATAAGTTTTTAACCAAAACTAAGGAGCCTTGAGAATTATGTTAGAGGCACCAAATGGGGAGCAGGTTGTAGTCATTCATCAAAGAAGGAGCTAAATAAAATCAAGATTTAACCGAAGGATCACACATTTGGGGTAGGGTTTGGAGTTTCAGTCATGAAGTGGGAGCACAGTTTATAGGGTTCAACTTCTTGTCTGTAGGTGCCTATCTCTATTCACATTTAAAGCCATTGTTGAGGAATGTAGTATCTTTTTCACAGAAACTGTTCTCAGTTTGGAGAATGTGAGTGTGTGGCTTTGAGGCTTCAGAATCCCACTGTGAAGTTGTCATTGGTCTTCATGGTTATTTATGAGGCTTGCCCTAAACTGGGTCCTGTTCTTAACAGGAGAATGATACAGCTTCCCCTGGCAACTGGGTTCTTTCTCTGTGGTGCAAGGATACGTCGCTGCAGTAGGCTCTCTGAGAAACCTGTGACTGGCTAGCAATTAGAGTTGAGAGTGTAAACTGGCCACAGACTGAGGAATTCCAGGCTTCGGACCGTGAGCCCTAGTGAAGAAATGTAGGGCCGGGGCTCAGGAGGCTGGAATTAAGCCCACTGCTGACAGAATTGATGCTGAGATCCTCAGCAAATCGCCTTATCTTTGTTTCCTCTTTCAGATCCAGAGACTCATGAGCTTTTATAAGTGGAAAAGATTTAGATGTTCTAACATTTCTCCCAAATGGGAGCCTGCAGCTTTCCAAAATCCTTGGTGGATGGTTCTCCAGATTTATCTCAACAATTCTAGTGCTGGAACTTTTAGCTGCCATACTGTTCAACTTTAGTGGGCCACATTTACATAGCCTGTGTCAGGGGTCAATAAACTGTGGCCCATGGACCAAATCTAGTCCACTACCTGAATTTATAAATAAAGTTTTATTAGAACACAAAACTTTCCCATATGTTTACTTATTGTCTGTGGCTGCTTTCATGTTACAACTGCAGAATTTAGTAGTTGTAAAGGAGACCATATGGCCCACAAAGTTGAAAATACTTTCTATCTGGCTTTTCACAGAAAAAGTTTGCCAACCCCTGGCCTAAATGAATGGTGCTCTCTGGAATGCAGTACGTAGTCTGCATGCAACCCTGTGTGCTAAATGTATTAGATTTGTAGAGTGTTCATAAAATAGAGAGAGAAAAAAAGCCACTGTTTATTGAGAGATTGCTGTGTCCCAGGCACAAATAATAACTTTAAAATACTTTATTAGTTCTTTCCTCAGAGCAAACCTGCAGAAGAGTTATCTCAACTTAATAGAGTATCAGGGTAGGAGATGATGTGTAATCTGCCCAAAATGATGGCAGTCTGAGGCAGGGTTTAGAACCTGGCTGGTGCATCTCTAATGTGCCCATTTAAAGATGCTGCCACTGCTGGGACAATGGCATTTCATTGTGTATCACACCAGAAGGTTACATGTGGCATTTTTAAAGATGAAAATAGTTTAAGGCTCAAGAATGGAAGATAATCTAAGAGTCCATACCTTTCTGGTCATTTGGATATTGTAAATGTTTCAGGTGTTAAGCATACTGAATTTTGTGAGTTTTGATTTTTTTTGTTTTGGTCTTCTTTTTGCTATTGTGTATTGATTGCCCTTTGATTTTCTTCTTTACCATTCTATATTTTAAATGAAGACATTGTCTCTAGAGAAATATCTAAAATTGTTTTCCAGTACTTTTTCTGCTTTAAAAATTCACTTTTTATAATGCTTGATAAGACCAAGTTAATGTAGGAAATTTGGAAAATACAGAAAAGAATAAGGAAAAAAAAGTCTTGTAATCCTGTTTTCTCGAGCACTTGACAGCTTTTTTTCTGTGCATATATTGTATAAATATTATTGTACTCTTTGTTTCAAAGTCTTGATTTTTAAGGGAGCATTCTCTTTATTCTTCCAAAGCTTTATTTTTAAATAACTACATAATATTAACTAGGTTCTCAATTTTTGTTTTTCCTTTATTCTACAAAGATTATTGTGGTAAACGTAAATCTTTGCATTATTCTCTTGGGAGAGTTTCTAAGAAACAGAATGGCTAGGTCTAAGGGCATAAGCCCTTTTTAAGTCTAATATTTATTTCTATCAAATTAGTACACGTATATAATTTTAAACTATAAATTTAAAGGTCAAATAGTATAAGTCTGTAGCAAAAATCTGTCTTTTGCTATCTACTTCATTTCTTCCTACCCCTGGCTTTTGTTCCTAAAACACAAATACTTTTTTTTTTTTTTTTGAGACGGAGTCTCACTCTGTTGCCCAGGCTGGAGTGCAGTGGTGTGATCTCGGCTCACTGCAACCTCCGCCTCGCGGGTTCACACCATTCTCCTCCCTGAGCCTCCTGAGTAGCTGGGACTACAGGTGCCCGCCACCACGCCCGGCTAATGTTTTAAATATTTTTAGTACAGACGGGGTTTAACCATGTTAGCCAGGGTGGTCTTGATTCCTGACCTCGTGATCCACCTTCCTCGGCCTCCCAAAGTGCCAGGATTACAGGCGTGAGCCACCACGTCCGGCCAAACACAAATACTTCTAACTCTTGTTTCTTCCAGTAATTTCATATTTCTCCATAACATATTTATGTTGCTTTTTCTTATCTTGCACTTTTTGAGGTTATCTACTGATTTTCTGTTATGGATGATGGGAATTTAGCTCTCTGAGACTGCCACCATTGCCAGCAACCCCTCCACCACACGGCTGCTCTCTGTTTTCCAGAATCAGAATGTCCTAAATATTTGTTGGGGTTAAATTAGTGGTCAGTGCTTACTCTATAAGGACACTGTTTAGCCACCTACTAAAATAAAATAGGGTGATAGTAAATTGCCTTTCTAATTCATCTTTCTGTTTTTCCCAAAGTTAATAATTTACTTCATATGTTTGCATTGTTTTGATTAATTAGGACAGTATTTACTAATTGCTTTCTGTGTGCCAAGCCACACATCAGTGAGCAAAACAAAAAAATGTCTTACCCTTACCAAAATTCAGCCCTAAACATTTCACCAGAGAACCCTTCTTACTGCGGCCCACAGATCAAATAGTTTGGCATGCTTTTATTCCGTAGTCGTCTTCCTGATGCTTTCTGCCCTCCTGCTACAAGCTGGCCTGGCTGTGTCCTGGGCCTGCTGTACAGTTGTCGTAGGACTGACTGTTTCCAAAGCCCCTTTCCCTTCTTTGGTGCTGGATCTCTTATTTCTTAGATTCCACATTTTCTTCTTTGTTGGTTTCTTGCCTCATCCTGTAGTAGTTTTCTGAGAGAAGAAGGTAAATAGAGGGGAAATCATGAGATTTCTCTTTCTTTCTTTCTTTCTTTCTTTCTTTCTTTCTTTCTTTCTTTCTTTCTTTCTTTCTTTCTTTCTTTCTTTCAGATGGAGTCTCACTAGGCTGGAGTACAGTGGTGCAATCTCGGTTCACTGCAACCTCTGCCTCTTGGGTTCAAGCAGTTCTCCTGCCTCAACCTCCCAAGTAGCTGAGATTACAGGCACCTGGCTAATTTTTGTATTTTTAGTAGAGATGGGGTTTTGCCATGTTGGCCAGGCTAGTCTTGAACTCCTGACCTCAAGTGATCTGCCTCCCTCGGCCTCCCAAAGTGCTGAGATTACAGGCATGAGCCACCACGCCCAACTGAGGTTTCTTGAATTTTGGAAAATGTCTTTATTCTGCCTTCCCGCTTGAATGATACATTTGTTGCATGTGAAATTCTAGGTTTGACCTTTTTTTTCCCCTAAACAGTGTGAAGATCTTGTTCCTTTGACTTTTGGTTTTCAGATTCATTTTTGCAAAGTCCAGAGGCATTATCACACCTAGATGTGACTTTTGGCCTGGAAGCTGGTGGGATTTGCTTCTAACTTGTATTCAGATGTTTCCTGTGCGTGGTGTGGAGCACATTTCATCCTTGTTCTGACTCTTCTGTGACGTCTTTCTTGTCTGGGAAATTTTTGTGAACTGTTTATTCAGTAGTCTCATCTCCCCACAGTCTTTCTTCTAGAACTCACTGGGTAGATTGTGCACATCGGGGCTCTATTCCTACCCCTTCTCTCATATCACTTTTCTGTCATTTTCTCCTCTGTACATCTTATGGCTCTATTTTCTGTAAGATTTTCACAACTTTACATCCAGCTCATCTCCTGAATTTAATTCTTCTATTTTAGTCTTCTTTCCAAGAGTTCTTGTTCTCTCAAGGTCGTTTAAAAAACAAAAATCCTATTCTTGCTCTGATTTCATGAATCATTATTCTTTGCTCATCTGTCAGGTATTATCTTTTAAAAATATTGTTAAATCATTTTCTGTTGTATGTGTTGTCTGAGAGTTTTTTCTTTTCCTCTTTCAGTTTGAGTTCACTTTTTTTTCTTTTGTGTGAGAATGTTTTCTCACATATCTGGTAATCTGTAGTGCTGTTTCATATTTGAGGGCGAGGTTGGCTGTGAGGGCTGGCGGCTGCTGGGCCACCTCCTAGGGAACCACAGATGATGTTGGACCCTAAATGTCTATTTCAGTCTTTTCTCTCTCTGGTTAGTTTCCTCATAAATGGGTCCTTCAGCCTTCTGCCCAGGGGCTGCCAGAACTTTGCTTCAAAGCTAAGAGACCGGGACCTTTTAAAATTTGTAGTAGAGACCTCACTTCCTTTTCTCTACCCTCTCCACTGTTCTGGGTCTAGGGCCTTTTTTTGTTCAATCTCTCTAGAGAGTAAGCCTTTGCTATTTATAACTGAAAGGCTCTTGTATAAGCATCTTAAGACTTGATAGACATTACAAGTTATACTCTGATCAATAATGTATGAATATTCCTGTCTTACATCCCCTGTGTAAATACTTGGTATTTTCCTTTGAAAAATTCTCCAGTATAGTAAATGGGAAGTGATATATTACATATGTTTCTTTGATTGTTAGAGAGGTTGGATGTTTTCCGTATTTTTTATGGTTTTGTATATTTTGTGAATTTTCTGTTGATATCTTTCTTTGGTTTGTATTCTCAAGTGCTTACTGAAGTTTGAATTCTCTTGCTAGTGTCTGGAAGCAAAGACCTCCTTTGTTTTTGCTGGTTTGGCGTGATTTTGTCTCCCTGACATGGCTCTGGTAGTTTCTTGTGAGGGTGGAGGCACCTGAAACACATGATAGACATTGCCTATCAAATGGCTCCACATCAGTTCCACAAAAAATCTAAATGGCCATTCAAGACCTGCTTCTGCCTCTTTCAAGTTCCTATAGGATTTAGATCAGTAGTTGGCAAATGACGGCCTGTAGGCCAAAATCTAGCCCAGTCTGTAAAATCATGCTGGAACATAGCCATGCTCCTTTGTTGACCTGTTGCCATGTTGCCTGTGGCTGCTTTCACATCATAATATCAGAAATTGAGTAGTTGATATAGAGACCATGTAGAAAGCAAATCTAGAATATTTACCATTTAGCTCTTTAAAAAAAAAAAAAAAAAAAAATTCAACCCCTGAAGTAGGTGTTTGTTTGGTGCTTAATACCATATAAGTATTTGCAAAGGCTTATGGAAATTGGTGGTGGTTCATTGTTCTTATGAATAAAAACTAATAAGCATGAGTGTCATGCCTTCTGCAAAAAACAGTAAATGACAGTGGCAGTCATTCTTCTTCACATGATGTATGTGAGTGTAATGCCTGCATCAGCCTATCTTCCTGTGAATTCCCCAGATAACTGGTTTCCAGAAATATTGCTGTTGTAGCCATGCTTTCCCCTGACGGCCACCTATTCCCCTTCCCACTCTTCTCCCTCTCCCCTACTCCCACACCTTCTGGAAATATTAGATGTAAAAATGGGCTTTACCTGCTCAAACCTCTCATTGTCACTGTTTTCACAGCATTGCAAAACACATTACATTAAAAAACAAACCAGCTGGTGGAAGCCAGTGGTTAACACCTAGAAGGTGAAAGACTTGGCGCATGTTTAAACTGCCAGTCTTTTTTGGGTGTCCTTCATCTCCCTTGTCTCTAGGGCCCCATTCTTTTTCCTGTGGCATCTCTACGTCCCCCTGTGTGGCCATCACATCCATCCTCTTCAGGACTCAGACTTACTCCTCAAGGGCTCTGCTTGCCCTGTGGGTTGGGCACCCCAGTTTGCCAGTCTCTCCTTCTCTTCCCACATGCCCTTTGCTTGGCAAGACTGCTGTTCTACTCCATGGACCTGTCTTGCTCCCTCTGACTTTGAGAAGGCAACCCTTGCGGGGCTGCATGTTCTTGGGGAGTACTTTTCTCTTCCAGGGTGCTGATCTCTCTTCTTTGACCCTTCTTAAGTCCTTGCCAATACTGCCCCTTGGTAGTGGCCCAGGCACAAAATCATCAGCCAGCTGCTTCCTGCCAGTCTCCCGTGTGCTACCTGAGTCCGCGGAACACTATGCGTTGTGTGCATATAGATGTTGAGGGACTTTGGTGTGGTTGTAGTGCTCTGCCGAAAGTTGTCAGCATGGCAGGCCTGACACTGCTGTCTTTAGAAAGGTCTGCTTGCAAGACTAACCATGGACTAGCATCTGAGAATTTGGATCTTGGAAATCCAGTTTCCTACCATACCCTGATAAGAGTGACTGACTGTGCTTCAACCGTTTGTACCAACAATATGGTTTATGCTGAACACCTGCATTCTAAGTCTGGAATCTTGGCACATGTTAGGTGCAGTGACCAACACTCAGTAAGACACGGAGTCTCTAAAGAGCTTCCTTGGTAGATCACATTTGTCGCCACAGCTCGTTGCTAGAGGAATTAAGCATGCTCTATTTGACTCCACTGGGAGAGGACTCTTGGAAGCTTGTGCCTGGTCTCTGGATGTTGCCCCATGTATCTTTTTCCTTTCCTGATCTTGCTTTGTCTCTTTCTGCTATAATAAATCTCAACTGTTAGTACATATTCATGAGTATGTACTGTGAGTATATATGCTGAGTGCTGTGAGTCCTCCTAGCAAATCAGAATTTGGCAGTGGTCCTAGGGACCCACACCTGAGACCAAGGACTTCTCAGAGCTGGAGAGCTTTCCAAGTCATGCAGATTCAAGGCAGACTGTGAGGTATTTGATAGTCCTAGTCGTGTGTTCTCTTGTGCATCCCATCTTTCCAAAAGTGCACGCTTGAAACAGATGGTTTTGAGAAGAGCTGCTTCTACCAGCTCGATCTTGGCCACTTGTTGCATTGTTGTGCGTTCTTAGTTTTGCTACTTTTACCATTTCTGGCCAAAGCTGTCACTTTTAAAAATTACTCCATGGATGTTGCCTAGTAAGAGCCACTCAGCACTCTCTGGGGCCTTTGTGGGGAATTAAGGTAGATGATAGGTTGAGGCCAGTTACACTTACTGTGCTGCAAATTGGGGACCGATGGCCTACTCGTCCTCTTCCTTTCTTACACTCTTCCTTCCTGTGTCTTTTCCACATGCAAACTTGAAGGATGGCTTCCTGTCTTTAGTCATTTCATATAGTTTGGTTTGAACTATCTTTGGTCATAGAAATTGTTCTTCTAAAACCTCTCCGGATCATCCTTTATTTCTGCGTTGGACATGCAGTCTCCATGGCTGGTTTTACTTTACAAGGGGTGCTCCCTCTGAAAACAGCACTGGCAGGATGGCCAAGCAGAGTTGATCGTTGTGACCAAGGGGCTTGCTGGTCCTGTGGCTTTATCTCTATCTGGTGTCTGCTATGAGTAGAGAAACATGGGAGAGATTGAGCTGCAAAGCAAAGCCAGTTTCTCCAGTGCTTTACAGTTGTGGTTGAAAAAAATTTTAAAAAGCATGGCAGAACACTTCTCTCAGATGAGCCATGCAGAGGGAATCCACTTGATCAGATTGGCTATATGGAGTTGGAGAATCAATTATACGACTCAATAAGTGCTTACTGCATGTCTTCTAGATGCCAGAAACGTAATGCAAAACAAAATACACAAAAATATCTCCCTTCAGAGAGCTTATGTTCTAGCAAGGGAGACTGGCCATAGACAGTTTACATATAATGTCAAGGAGTGAGAAATCTTATTTAGAAACACACACACACAACATAAAACAAGGTTAGAAGAGAAAATTGTCTGCGAAAATGGTTGAAGGTGTGTAGTGGACTGAATGTTTGTGTCCTCTCCAAATACATATGTTGAGATCCTAACCCCCAAGGCCATGGTGTTAGAAGGTGTGGGGCCTTTGGGAGGTGATGAGGTCATGAGGGGAGAGCCTTCATGAATGAGATTATTGCCCTTAGAAGAAAGACACCAGAGCTTGTTTTTTCTCTCTGTTCTTGTCTGTGAGGATACAAGGAGAAGACGGCTATTAGCTAACCAGGAAGAGGGTCCTCTCCAGACATTGAATCTTCCCATATGTTGATCTTAGAATTTTAGTCTCCAGAATTATGAGAAATGAATTAAAAGTCTGTGGTAGTTTGTTATAGCAGCCCAGACTGCCTAAGACAAGGTACATTTAGGATGGGGAAGGCCTCTGAAGGAGTGATGTTTGAACCAAAGTATAAATGAAGTGACCACTACCTGGAAAAGCATTCATGACAAGGAACAGCAGGGAGAGTATCCAGGACATGAGAAGTTCCTTAGCATGTTCATAGGGCAAAGTGAGGTCAGTGTGGCTGACGTGCAGTGAATGAGGGCAAGAAGCATATGAACTGAGGTTGAGAGCTCTGTAAGGCGAGTTAGGGTCACTCATTTGATACTGTGAGAATATGTTTAAGTGTGATAACAGCTGCTATGACTACTTGCTTAGTCAGTTTTCCCTAGAAGCTTATAAAGTTTGGGCCCTGCTGGAACCTTTTGATGTTTTACATTTGGTCACTCAGGTGGCATTAAGTATAGTGCTTCGTCTCTTCCTTTATATCGGCAGTCACAGAATCTGGTTCATTCTGGAACTTTCCGTGACTGTTTCTCTAGAAGGTGTCCCTCTCAAACTCATTCACTCAGTGGTTCTGTCAGGCCTGGTTGGCATATATGATTATACCATTTTTTTTGTTGTTGTTGTCTAGAGATGGGCATTTCTAATTTTTAGAAGGGTTGGGCCCACTGATAAATTTAAAATAAAAGGAAACATTTCTTTATCTTGCAAGGTAAGCGTTGCCTAATTTAGTGAATATCATGACAGTAGTGTGTGGTTTTCAGATTGTGTCTGGGTCCTCAGAGCTGAGTGTACCTCAGGGAAGGTATTTACTGATTAATGGAGAGCAACTGGAATTGAGAGACAGGAAAACACATTCTGAGACCCAATGCCTTTTACTCAGTGCTGACTCTGCTTCACATATAGCATCTCATTTAATCCTCACAAGTCTGTCCTCTTCTGGAGGAGGTCAGTGAAGGTCAAAGAGGAGTGGTTTGATTCAGGTGCCTCAATTCACAGGTGGAACAACTCTCTTCAGTTGGACGGGGTGCATTGGGTAAAAGGAGAACTGCTTTCTGTTGCCGGGTCTGCTGCTAACTGAAGGTTTAAAAGTGGGGATAAAGCCAGGTTCTGGTTTCTTTATTTGTGAAATTAGGAGCTTTGGATTTTCCTTAAGGTCTTCAACTGCTGTGATTTTCATGCAATTCAAGTTTATTTCCTCCTATCCCTCACCTTCGCCCTGCCAGTCATTACTGGGTGTGGTGGTGGTTTGTTTGTCCTGTTGGTTTTTCCCATTAGGATCTACCTTCATTTATGTTCTTTGCCTTGAGCCACACCTGGTGTGAACACTCTGAGCAGGGGTAGCTCTTGTAACCAGTGACTGCTGTAGACTCTCAACTATATACAGAGGATCTTTATCAAAGTATGTTATGTGACTTGCTGTTCTGGCAGCTCTTTGAAACCCCCTGCAGTTGAGCCACATACCTGTGATAAGAATAAGCAGCTACTCAATAGGCCAGGCTTCAAGGTGGGGTCTCCAAATACATATCAAATGGAGGTCATGGACCTTCACAGATGGGTGCCTGGCATAGGGCAAATCCATTGTTGTCACTGGGAAGAATAGCTAGCAGGCATGCCTCCAGGGAGAATGGGTGCTTAACACATGGAAGGTACCTTCACACATGAAAAGTAGCCTATTCTTATTTCATTACAATTCATTTTGGGTATCACTGTGCACCCTTTCTTCTCTTGCATGCTTTTATAACATGTGTATGATAATGAGCATTACTACTCAGTGAATGGAAAATATGAACATTGAAAATGGATGGTAGATTCATTAAATTGGAAATGAATACATTATCAGTGGGCACTTGTTTCCAGGCACTAGGCTGGTTACTCGTGCTGTGATTTTAGTATATGTATGTGAGGAAGATAACATTTAAGCCCACAGATGTTAAGAGGAAGTGCTTTGCTCCCTTCTTTTACATATGTGCCTCTCTAGTCTTCCTCCCTTCGTTTTCTTATTCCTCCCCCACATTCTTGCTTTATTTTTTTATTTTTATTTTTTTGAGACAAGGTCAAACTCTGTCACACTGGAGTGTAGTGGTGCAATCTGGGTTCATTGCAACCTCTGCCCAGCAGGCTCAAGTGATCCTCCCACCTCAGCCTCTTGAGTAGCTGGGGCTATAGGTATACACCACCACGCCTGGCTAATTTTTTTTATTTTTTGTAGAGATGAGATTTCACCATGTTGCCCCGGCTGGTCTCAAACTCCTGAGCTCAAGCGATCTACCCGTCTCAACCTCCAAAAGTGCTTCCTTGCTTTAAATTGAAGAAAAGCCAAGTTTGAAAACTGTAGATTTTAATAGTGGCCAAACCCCTTGAGTAACACTATGATGTGTGATGGCTCCCAGGTCTGTGACTATGGCTTTGCTAGAATCAAGTGAGACCATCTCCTCTCCTCATACAGAAGTATGTGGAGGATGTGAAACAGAGTAGGAAAGTAGGAAGGCTGGACCACATGCTAGGCAGGTAACTTGCCCCCTTTGTTCGTTGGCTTCCCAGATTCCTCGTGGTTGTTTTAGGTGGACCTAGAAAAGATTGCCTCACGGAGCACTGCATGTTCAGTATAAAGATGTGTCACTTTTCTTATAGCCTCAAATCTTTTCCGTCTGAGTGAGGAGGCAAATGGAGGAGAGGGAAGTTTTATTCTACCTTCCAGGGTGGCTGTTCTGCACTGTTTTAGGCATCATCAGGTAAATAAAGCATCCATTGTTCTCTGCGGTTTAGCCCCATAGACCTTTTAAGTCATGGGAAAATCTCTGCACTGACACTAAAGTAACTTTTTGTTTTCAGTGTTTTTATTTTTATTTACATGTTTCCAAGTCTTAATATAAGGTCTTAACATAAGGACTTTTTGGAGCTGCTGGATGATTTTGCCTCAGAAACCACTAAGACTAAGTATTCGGGGTATGATGTTCATATTTCTGAGACAAATTTAGAAATACATACAATCTAACAAAGGATTTTTGTCCCAGGTATAAACCACTGCAGGTCAAGTTCTGTATAAGGGGATTTGTAGTTGTGAATGCCAAGGGCTTGGTTTTATAGAAGGTAGGTGTAAAAAGTAGAGGTTCCTCTTCAAAGACTTTCCTCCCCATCTAATAAGAATAAATAGTAACTTCTCTTAGAAGCAAAATATATTCAAAGACCTGTGCTAACATTCTTAAATATCTGCTAGCCGTAATAAAGAAATCAATGTACTTTATGTTCTTAGCTCCCACAATTTAGCCTAAATATTTGCTTATAAGTATGTGTATACTGGTCCAAGCAAGCATTAGGTCATAGTCCGTTCCTCTTCCTTATTTAAATGTGTTTTTACCTTTCTCAGCATTCCACAAGTTACTTTCTCCTTCCTTTATTCTCCTCTGCCTTTGCCTCTTTTAAAAATTCTAAGTTGCTAGCCAATCGGGACAAATACAGAATGTAAGGTCCCGTTCCAGCCAATGGAAACCAGACACAGCAGTCAGACAGATGTGTCAAGTTTTAAATGACCCTGTCTCCTTTGTTCGGTGTTCTCTTGTGGCAAAACTGCTGGTGAGTGTACCCTTTCTGCAGAAAATGAAAATGACCTTGCTAAAGAAATTAAATTTATGTTGAAGTGCTATTTCTTTACAGAACCGAGAAACAAGCATTTTTTTTTTCCTTTTGTGTGCTGCACCCATCAACTCGTCAGCACCCATCAATTCATCATTTATATCAGG
>NW_012114799.1:3987479-4036582 GCF_000951035.1 Colobus angolensis palliatus
GGTGCTGGGAAAATTGGCTAGCCATAAGTAGAAAGCTGAAACTGGATCCTTTCCTTACTCCTTATACGAAGATTAATTCAAGATGGATTAGAAACAAGCATTTCTAACAGTAGGTTTGGGTATATAGTTTAGATGTTCCTTATGTTGATTGTCATTTGATGGCTTTTCAGTGGTTCGAAGATGCCAGAAAAGAACAGTGGAAATGGCCAGAAAAATCTAGAAACTATAGTGAAAGTACTTACAAGTTGAATATAGCCATAATGGAGCTGGATTGTGCTAGAAGTGACTGAGGTTGGCAGTGGAATTGGTAGCTCAGTAGGCCCAGTCAACTGTGTGGCTTTCTTCACTCAGGCAGGGAAAATGTGATACCTTAGATCCTCTCGCAGTAATTTCCAAACATTAAGAGCTGCGAAATAAGTTATAATTGGAAATAAATCTTCATTGGTGTTGAAACTATTTTTCCCTCTGGATTAGCCTTCTCTTTTATTCTCACTTAGTCATAATTTTAGTAGGGAGTTTTGTTATCACTTTAAGGGTATTCATTCCATTTCAACTTGTCACCCAGATTCTCTTCGAGGATGACAAGAGCAGCCAGTAGTGGCTGGCTTGTGGCTCTTCTGTGCTGTTGCTGGCTGCAGCTAAACAGGAAAGGGCTGTTCAGAGTTTTTGTTGGAACCATCAGCAGTACTGTTTGGGCAGCTTTGCTACCTGACAGGAATGGTTTTGGGAAGCTTGAATTATACCAAGTTGCAGTCTGTTTCAGTTCAGCCTCTTGCCTTAATATAATAGATACTCCCCTGTCTTCATCTAAACAGTGCTTAAGGGTGGGGAGATGGGTTCGGTGGATTTACAGCATTCTTTCTGAACCCTAAGAATCTGTGGTTTTATTATTTGTAGTGCAACCCAAAAATAATTACAATTTTTATTTGGGAGGTGGAAAGTAGAGGTAAAATTCTTTGGAAGGGAAGAGGATTTCATCTAGGAGGGTTTGGCAGCCTCATGCAAACATGATTATTCTTATTTGAATTTTGACTCTTGAAATACTGTGATCTTGGCGGTTTAGGCCAAGAGGTGGGGTAGGAAGGAGGATGGGAAACAGACTAAATTCATGGAATTTCATGTAGCTGGGTAGGCCAAGTTGATTCTAGTTTAGTTACCATGTTTTCTTTGTGGCTGTGTCACGGAATTGGGGATGGACACATGGAATTTAAAAAATAACACACAATTTTAGAAGTTATTACCACCACATAAAACTAGCTGGACCTGGGAATCAGTTTCTGGAATTTGTGGGCACTAAAGAAATGCCAAATATTAAATTACTTGGTTTGGTATTGAGGGAGTGGCTGCCTGGCTCTTAACAGTTTTTGTGAATTTCCTGTTCTTTCTATTCTTGGCTTCAAGTTTTTATTGATGGAAGGTTAAATATTCTTTTTTTTTCTTTCTAGCATGTAACTAAACTTATGGTTCTTTTGCTTCCTCTTTTCTTTCCCTGCCCTGCCTTGTTTTTCCCTTGCACCCCAGGAATTATAGTACTTGAAAGAAAACCACTTTCCTTATTCTTATAAAGTACATAAGAGACAGTAGAAAATAGAAAATCTTTTTATACAACTGACCTTGTTTCTCCAGATATTGTAATCTATTCCACTTAACCTCTCTTTCTTCTGTTATTTTACTTTGTTAAAATAAACTTGATATATGATTAGGAAAAAAAAAAATCTACATTCAAATGTTAAGAGATGCAGCATCCAAAAAAGGGAAGATTGCAGAAATTAAAAATAAATGTAAAAGATTATAAGGGAATGCAATGAATAAGTTTATACTATCAAATGAGACAACTTTGATGACATGGAAAGATTCCTAGACACAATCGGTACTGACTCAAAATCGTCTGAAGGCGGGGTGGAGTGGCTCATACCTGTAATTCCAGCACTTTGGGAGGCAGAGGCGGGAGGAGTGCTTGAAACCAAGAGTTTAGGATCAGCCTGGGCAGCATAGTGAGACCACATTATCTACAAAAAATAAAATTAGCTGGGTGTGGTGACACCCACTTGTGGTCCTAGCTACTTGGGAGGCTGAGGTAGGAGAATCACTTGAGCCCAGGAGATTAAGATTGCAGTAAGCCTTGATTGTGCCACTACAGTCCAGCTTGGGCAACAGAGTGAGACCTGGTCTCAAAAAATCATCTGAATAGCTCGATAACAAAGAATTTGAATTGATAATTAGAACTCTTCCCACAAAGAAAAACCCATGTTCAGATGGCTTCACTGGTGAATTCTTTCAGGTATGTTAAGAGGAAATGACACAGATTCTTCACAAATTCTTCCATGAAATAGAGAAGGAAAGGAATACCTTGCAATTCATTCTGCCAATAATATCCTGTTACCAAAGCTAGACAAAGATATCACGAGTGAACAGCAGACCATGGACTCCTATAAACACTGACACAAATTCTTAAAATACTAGAACCCCAAATTTGGCAGCATACAAAAAGGGTTATATATAATGAACAATTGGAATTTATTCTAGAAACACAAGATTGGTTTAACATTCAGAAATCTATTAATGTAATACTCCATAATAGGAACAAAGGTCAGAAATCATGTCACCTTAATACAAGCAGAAAAACATTTGAGAAAATCTGATTCATGAAAGCAATTCTCAACAAACTAGGAAAAACGTACAGGTTAACATCATACTTACTAGAAAAGAACTGTTTTGTTTTATTTTTTTCTCCTAAGATTAGGAAGATGGCAAGGCTGTTTCCTCTTGCCACTTCTATTCAATAATATATTTGTTAACTGTTGAAGTTAAGTGATGGGTAGAAGGGATTTGTTATATCATTCTCTGTACCCTTGTGTATGTTTCAAATTTTTTTCTGATAAAAATTTTGGAAAACAAATGTAGTTGAAAAAAATAAGTCTACTAGGTCCTTAAGTTTTGTTCTGTTTTCTGTTTAGCTAAATTGAGGTTCTATAACCAGTTATTTTCTTTTAGAATATGGATGTGTATTTCTTTGGGTTAATGTTGAATTATTTGTATAAATTATAGAGAAAAATATTATCTCTCTATTATTATTTTTGAAACAGGATCTACTCTGTCTCCCAGGCTAGAGTGTAATAGTGTGCTCTTAGCTCACTGCTACCTCCGCCTCCTGAGTTTAAGCAGTTCTCCTACCTCAGCCTCCCAAGTAGCTGAGATTACAGGCATGGGCCACCATACTTGACTCATTTTTTTTGTATTTTTAGTAGAGACAGTGTTTCACCATGTTGACCAGGCTCGTCTCTGGTCTTGAACTCCCGACCTTAAGTGATCTACCTGCCTCGGCCTCCCAACGTGCTGGGATTACAAGCATGAGCCACCATGCCTGGCCTATCTCTGTATTATTTATCACCAAATAAAAATTATGGTGTTTATAAAAAATGTAGAGTTAGAACACTATTTCTTTTCATAGTAAGTTATGTCACTTATATTTTTTCCACTCCTAAGAATGATCAGCAAATCAGAGGAGCTGTTTAAAAGGGCAATTAGACACCATGCAGATCATATTCTGTTGTAACAAATCCTTGTTTATCGTAATTTAATATCAACTAAATATAGTTTAGAATTTCCAGATGTTGGAAGGTGTTTTCAATACATTTGGTACTGCAGATGGTTTGGGTGGTCTCCTGGAGTCTCTAGATTTGATGTGATCAGATACATACCTGAGAGCTTAGTCTAGGATAGGAATTGGAGAAGGGGTAGTTCATAATGGTGATGGTTGAGTGTGTTTATGTAGGTAGGAACCATGGGTTGGGATTGGGGCTGGTTGAGTGTTCTGTGTGAAAGATGATTCCAAGCAAGAAGCATGAAAGCAGTTTAAGACTCTGTCTTCCCTCTGAATGAAAAAGGCAAAAGAGGAATGGAAGAAGGAAGTGACATTTAGAAGATAAGAATTCTCCTGCTTTCCTGTGAATGTCAGATGTCCCATTTGAGAATAATGTTCTTACCAAGGTCTTCCCAATTGTACTTTTCCATCTTGCCCAGAAACACTTGCCTATCATTTCTTCTTTTTCCCTAGAATTTATATCTTTCCAAGCTTCAATACCACTATCACCATCTGTAGTCCCCAAAATCTCTATCAATTCTGTGAGCCAGTGTTATTCTGGAGAATACAAAAGCGGACTGACACATGGCCACTGACTTTGTGGAAGTTGGTCTCACTGACTTTGCAGTCTTTTTAGGTATGTGCATTTTCCAATTAGAGGATGGTCAAAGTAAACGCCAGACTTTTAGTTTTAGATTGTTCGGTATAGACTAAAAATGTTATAGGTGTTCACAGGCAGCCTGGAGGTACCTGTGTGAGCTGGAGTACTCTTGTGAGAAGTTTCACAGATAGAGGAGAGTTTGAGCTAGGCCGGCAGGTGAGGTAGGATTTGGAATGCTATTTGCAACCTTCATGAAGTTGAATAAATGGAAATGAGATTTGTATTTAAGGTTTTGTAGCTTTTTTATTTTTTAAAATGCAGTGTTTCTGAATCAGGATCTTCTTTATTTCAGCAAGATGAACCACAAGTGTTAGTAAAGGTAGTTACACCCTGTCTTCTGATTTCATAGTGGTAGGGCCAAACCCAGTATCTAATATTTATCCCCTGTCCCCTCTTTTATTCCTCAAGAATTTTTTCATATTGGATGTGTACAGACTTCATTCAAAAATTTAAAAATGTTCTCATTTCAAAGGAATTATCGGATTCCTTTAATCTGATAATCCGTGTCCAAAGGCCTCTTGTTGCAGTTCTCTCTTTCTGTAGCAAACACCCACCCTTGGATCTTCCCTGGAACACACAAACCTTGCTACTACTTAAGAAATTCCTCCCTGGCTTTCCAGTTGACTTACACTCACCTTGTATATAACTCTCTGAATACCTGTAAGCTCATATCATGAAATTTTGTCATATTATAGAAAGCATTAGTGATTACTCTTTGATCTGCAGCTCTGTTGCAGAGGTTGCTGTTAAATTCATTTCTGTGTTCTAGTGAGCAGAACAGAAGTAAAGTGAAGATTAATTCCTTACACTGTCGGTTGTTCAGTATAACTTTTGCAAGAAGCGATCATTCTCTGACCCTTGGGTTTATTAGCACTGCATGATGCTGGAAAATAATAAATTCCTGATTACCTTTCAGATTTCCCTCATTTAGACCATCTTCTCTTTTCAGTACTTATGTTGGTGCTTACTGTGTAAGACAGAGAGCCGGGTCCTGCAGATAGGCTGAAAAATCAAGATTGCATAGTTTAAAATTGAAGTCAGGTGATTGCTGTCAAAGCCTACAGACAGGATTAGGAGTGAAATCACAGCCTGCCTTCTGTTGAATGTCTTGCGGGTGATTTATTTCCTAGTACCAGTAGTTCTTTCTGCACATGTGCACATACCTTAATGGAGCAAAGGCTGTTTTTTAAACCTGTCTTCAGCTTTGGGCCTAGCACTATACACAGTTAAACAGTTTGCTCCAAATAGGAGACACCTAAATGCGCTCAGTGACAGAGAAGAACACTTGGCCAACAGTTTGTACTTAAGTCCAAGATTGTAATTTCCAAAATGAAGATTAAACTTTAGTTTTATTCACTTTTGTGACCAAACTAAAGAGAATGACCCTTAGCACTGTCAGCCCACAATGAAATGTAATGTTGGAAGTCATTGAAGGTGTTATTTGAGGTGCTTTAGGATGCATGTGAGCCTGTGGTAAAGTAAGTCTTCCAGCAAAGGTGGTTGGCAAAGGGTTAATAGTTAAAGATTAGCAAAGGAAAATTATGCTTCATCCGTGTGCTTAAGTCACAGAGAAAGCATACATTTAAGCAACTTAGCTTAATTTTCATAAACTGCACAGCCCAGATCTTAAGTGTACAGTTTGATGAGTTTTAATAAATGTATATATCTATAAAAATCAGCACCACAGGCAAGATAAGGAAACGTATTCATCACCGCAGAATGTTCCCCCATGCCTCCTTCCATCCAGTCTGCACCCCCCATAGGCAGTCTCTACTCTGATTTCAATCACCATAGATTAATTTTGCCTCTTCTTGAGCTTCATCAAAATGAAATCATACAGTATGAACATTTTTGCAGAATCTGGCCTCTTTTTCTCAGCATAGTGTTTTCAAGATTGATCCTGGTGCTGCATATGTCAATAGTTTATTCTTTTTTAAAAATCGCAGAGCAGTACTTTCTTATATGAGCATACCATAATCGGTTTATCTGTTTTCCTGATAAATGAGCATGTGAGTCATTTCAAGTTTTGAGCTGTTATGAATAATGCTGCTAGAGACACATGAACCTGTCTTTTTTTCTAAGTAGTAGATTCTATTGCCATAAAGTTATTCATAACATTCTTTTATTACTCTTGTAACATCTATAGGAATTATAGTGCTATCCCTCTTTCATTCTTAATATTACTCATTTATGTTTTCTTTTTCTTGATCACTCTTGCTAGCGGTTTATAAATTTTATTAATCTTTTTAAAGAACCAACTTTTTTTTGGTTAATTTTTCTCCGTTTATATTAGGGTTAAATCAGAGAAGCAGAACCACCAAGAGAGGCGTGTGTCTATTAAGGGATTTATCAAAGGGGTTTGACCTTACACAGCTGTGGGAGGTGGTTTAACATTTTCTGTAAGGCTGTTGCCTTTATGTCTGATGATGGAGTTGACATCCACAGGGTAGGTATCTAGAAGGGACGATAACGGTAACTGGAGGAGAATAAGGACGTGCTGGAACACGTGAGTATGAGCTGGAGCTCAAAATGACAAAGTAACACTCATGTCAGTTCACTTTTGGTTTTGACTTGATTTTGCCTCCAGTCTTGGAGTGTGGATATTCCTGCACAAGCTGGGACCCTTTGTCTCAAAATGAAAGAGACATGGGGGATATAAGACTTCACTATTCTACTTCCTAGATAACAAAAAAATTCTGAAATAGTAAGACCAAAGAACTGTATAGGGTAGGGGTTGACAAACTTCTTATGTAAAGCCAGACTTTTTATGTCAGCCAACTGTTAAATATTTTAGCTTTGTGAACCGTGTGGTCTCTGATCTGTTGCAGTGATTTAACTCTGTCATAGTACTACAAGAGCAACCCTGGACAATATGTAAATGATTGGCTTGGGCATATTCCAATAAGACTTTATTTACAAAAACAGGTAGTGGGCCAGATTTGGCTTAAGGGCTTTAGTTTGCCATCCCTTGTTACAGAGATTGTAATATATTTTCTTATCACAGTATACTTAGAGTTAATATTTGACGTTTCATGTTTAATTCATATTGATTCCACCATCCTTTGTACTATGGTTGTTCAATATCTTATGTCTATACAGGCCTTAAATCTCACTATACCCTACTATGGTTTTTATGTTTAGCAGTCAATTGTCTGATGAAGAAATGAAGAGAAGGAAAACACTATAGTGTTTTATATTTAGCCCCGTATTAATATTTCTGATTCTCTTAATCTCTTCTGTAGTTCCAAGTTATCATCTAATGTCCTTTCCCTTTTAGCCTAGAGCTTCTTTTATTATTTCTTGCCATACAGGTCTGCTGGGGGTGAAATCTTTATTCATTTATCTGAAAAAGGCTTTTTTGGGGAAGGATTGGCATTTTTCAAAGACAAAAATATAGAATTCTGAGCTGACAGTAAGTTTTCTCTCAGCATTTAAGAAATGCTATGTATGTGGTTTTTTTTTTCCAGCCTCCTTTTTCTGACAAGATGTCAGGTGACATTGCTATCTTTGTTCCCTTTTATATAATGTGTCTTGTTTTTCTCTGTCTGCTTTCAACATTTTCTTTCTCATTTGCTTTTAGCAGTTTGATTATAATAAATGTGATTGTCTTTATCTTGTGGTTCACTGAGTTACTGGATCTGAAGTTAATGTTTCTCACCATATTTGGAAAGTTGTAAGCCATTATTTCTTCAAATACTTTTTGTCTCCATTTTCTCCTTTCTACCTCTGGACATCCATTTACACAAAGGTTCGCCTACATGATGTTCTTCTCCACACGTCACGGAGGCTCTGTTTTATTTTCCTTAATCTTTATTGTCTGTTTTTCAGATTAATTTCCATGGTTTTTTTTTCAAATTTATTGATCTTTTATTCACTGATGACTGTTTTCTTTGTCTTTAATCTCATTTATAATAGCTGCTTTCAATTCTTTGTTCTCCAACAGTTGCGTCATCTTGTTTTTGTTGACTTTTTTTCTTGCCTCATTCACCTTTTCCTGTTCTCCACATGTTAATTCTTATGTATTAGACATGAAAGGAGATGCTGTAGAGTGTCTGGGTTCCTCTGTAGAGTACTGATTTTTGTTCTAGTAGGCAGTTAAATTACTGACTTACTACCTTGAACTTAAGAAGACTTAATTTTATGATTTGTTAGGGTGTGTCTGTTTCCATTTTTTCCCTAGTCTTGGACCATCTGAAGTCCTGGGCCTGATGTGAGGCCCTTCTGGGCTTTCACTGGAAAGCCTGCAATGTGGACCCTTTGACTTTTTGGGATTTAAATTGTGGCTGCCCTGCAGTGAGCAGCAGCTGAAGTCTTGTGAATACTTTGAACTTTAATTAAGTATTAATTAATTGTATTTAATTAAAGTATTTAATTAACTATTAATTAAATAATTGTGGACCCTCCCTCACAAATGCTTAGTTTTAGGGTCACTCAAGAAGTTTAAGGTAGTTTATATACAGACTTCGGGGTTCTCCTCCTTTGGCTCCCTCTTTTTGGGATATGCTACCTTAATTTTTCACTACTACACAAAACTTCTGTCTATGAAACCTCAAGCCAATAAGACTGTAGCCTTTTGTTTGCTACCTTCGAGACTTGATAGTCCCCTCTGGGGCACAGCCACATAAATGTCTTATTCAGTGTAGTTTCCAGAAAGAATTCAAGGATCAAATTCCTTCTAGTTTCTGCTCACTTTCCCTCAGTCTTCAGTGTCATATTGTAAGTGTTTTCTGTGGGAAGATAATTCCAATACAAGCTTCTGCTATTGCCAATGCATAGTTTCTCAGCTTTGTTATTAAAGAATCCCAGGTTAAACTGTTCTGTGGTTCTTACACAGGCAGTGTGGTTTAGCAGTGTGCTCTGGGCTGGGAAGCTCTATGAATTATCTGTTACCACAATGCTGCCTTCCCCCTGGTTTTGGTATGCATGCTAGCTCTTTTCTCTTAGGTACAGTATACGATAGCCACCATTTCTAGGTTGGCAAGGACAGTGTGTATTTGTGTGTATTTAGTAGTGACTCTCCTACCCGGATGCCATGGCTGGAGGGTAAGCAAGGAACTGCACTTTATTCTGGATACTGGATGGTGAATGGGTTTTCAGGTAGTAATCCCACCACCTGAGGATCAGTGCCTTCTAAGAGCTAACTCAGAAACCAAATGTTCATCTGGGAACAGACTACTTCCTGAAACAAATTCCCAGGCAGTTGAAAACCTTTGTGCTTCCTACTAGGAATAACCTGCATTCACATATTCATTAGCCTTTTATGTGGAGTTGATGAATAGCATTCCAGGATTATAAGAATACTTGTAACATCACGGAATATGCACATTAGTCTCTTAACTTTACAAGCAGAGTATTGGTATCCAAATTTACATGGTCTTAACACAAAGCATGTTTCTTTTCTACAGGAAGGAATACCTGCTAAGGGCCAGGAGAAGTTATAAGGAATTAAGTTGTAAGGTCGTCTGATTTTTTGGTTTTTTGACATGCTTTGCTATGTTGCCCAGGCTGGTCTCAACCTACTGGGCACAGGCAATCTTCCTGCATCAACCTTCTCAGTAGGTGGGACTGTAGGCATGCACTACTGCGCCTGGTCCAATCTGGTTTTTGAGAGGCATCCTAGCCAAGGACACTACCTAGCAGGCTTGGCATGTATATTTTATGCCAGTGGCATGTAGATTTCATGTGACTCTGGATCAGTCACAGGCGACTTACAGTTTAGCCTTTAGCCTTTCTTCAAACCATATAAGAATTTGGTGTGCTTGTGGGCGTTTGAAATATTCTGGCTTTCAGCTTCTTTTATACGTTCTCTCTGTTCTACTTTCTCTAGTACCAAAATCTTCTTTGTTATCTCAATTCTACATTATCAAGGTGTCATCTCAATTCTACATTATCTTGCAATTTATTTTTCTGTTTAAAAAGTGAGGTAAGAGACCACAACCAAGCAACCAAAACAAAATGAAAACCTCAGTTTGTGCGAGACAGTGAAAACAAAAATTTATTTTGATCTCCTGTTAAGAGAATAGTTGAAGCACTTTTGCCTTGCCTCTAGATGTCTGGCTGGCCACATAGAATCCCTGTTTTTAACCATCAGCTACAAGATGCTTATGACAAGTGATTCAGAAAGTGGGCATTGTGTGATATGAAATGGGCATTGTGTGATATTTTGGGCAATTTATACTATCTTAAAACAGCCCAAGGGTATAGCTAGCCTTCTTTCAGTTATTGATTCCATATTTCTTTTCTTCTTCAGTTGCAAAAAGGAAATATAAATATACACACATAAAACTACATATGTGTCTTTGCTTTTCCTTTTTAACAAAATCCAAACTCAAAACACCTTTGACAGTTTGGTAAGAACAGGCAGAAAGTATGAACTATTCTTAACATGGAACCCTGTTTTTAGAAGAAAAATCAAACTTCTCTTTGAGAGGTTGAAGTGAGATACGGGTGCTCTGTGTTGCAAGGGCATGTCACTGTTACAGTAAGTTATCTGCGTAACGCCCTTTCCTCCTTCTAGTAAACTGCATGTGAGAAGAAGGGACTTGGCAAAAGCTTGGCACTATTTTGTTTATTGGAAAAGGAGAATAGTTATAAAAATCACCTTACGCCCCCAATTCGAGAATATGATACAGTTTTGCAAGTATCTTGAATTTTTAATGTCTCCCACCTACTTCTCAGTTTACTTTCTTAAATCAAAATTGACAGCTGAGGATGTCTCAATATGTTAGCATTATATCTTATTCTTTTAAATGTATGCATAGAAACTTTTTTTTTTCTGGGAATATACCATATAACTTTTTGTTTTGATGTATAAAACTAGCATTCTCCCAATTTATTTACTGTTAGGCCCACTTGTTGTAACTAAGTGTATATATGATACCCATGTGGAATATTTTATATCCTTTACATCATTACTTAAAATACTAAGGAACATTTTGTTGCAGAAGAAATGATAGCAAAAATTAAATATAAACTTACAGAAAATGGCATTTACGTAGAAATGAATACATGTAGAGTTTTGCATTAAAAAGCACTCTAATTATCCAAACCATATTACAAACTCAGTTTTGTCTTCCAGTCTCAAAGCTGCTAGAATATATATAGCATATGCTGTTTCGCTATTATATTCATTTAAAAATACTTAAAATTTTACCGTCCATAAATCTAAAGCATTTTCATCATTAACTATACCTCACACCCCACCAAGCATTGTGACAAAATTAATCAGGGATGGACAACACAGGCACAGAGAATATACAATAGGACGAGTATATTGTCCAAATAGATTAAATGATCTAATGAGAGTTAGTGTGTGATGTTTCAGTGTGGTGCAGGCAGTCTCTCTTTCTCAGGGCTTTATCTTTTTCAAAATCCCATATTTTACTTTGGAAGTTTGTCCTGAGGGTGAATGAGGCTATAAATGAGTGCCAGGTACAGTACCTGGAGCCAGGGTGACTCAGATGTTAGAAGGCTTTGCTGACTCTATTTTTTGAGTGAAGAAACTCCTGAAGGTTAAGTAACCTGCTCAGCTTATGTGATTAATAAAAGGCAGAGAGAGAATCGCAGCTGAGACCTCTTACAAGACAAAGCTCCTGCCTTTTCCAGGGCATAGTCATTACATTTTCTGCCTTTTTCATTGCTGAGGTTAAAGGTGGTCAAGGACTTGACAAAGACCGGGACATGCGGATGCTACTCTCTGCTGACACATTTCAGTGTCAGTTCCAGGAGCAGGCCTCTTCCTAATGAGGAGGCATCTTGCATGGTAGCCAGATAGTGTCTTATGAGAGGGTTGATCTACTGTTTGGAGATTTAGAGAAGAAAGATTTTTATAGCTTTGTAACTTTAGAGGCTGATGGGATGATGGCATTTTGGAATATATTTAATTAATTTTCATTAATGACAATGAATGTTGAAGAGACTATTTAAGAAAAGCGTTAGAAGCTGCTGTTAATCAAAGAAGGGGCTGAGCATTCATAATTTTTTTAAAGACCTTGTGTCAGAAAAATACCCCTGAATTCCTTACTAATGCAAGACAGTTTTCAACTCTGGGGCCATTTACAATGTTAGATATAAATTCTATTCAACTGTAAAGATTTTATATAGTAGTATCTTTTAAATTACACATGGTCACATTTGTATCCACAAAATGTGACTTTCATTCCCCTTTTCCTCTGGATTTCACCTTTTTTCAAAATGTTGTTTCTCTACTCAAAGACCATTAGTTACTTTCCCTGGGCATTGCACTGAAACTCCACACGTGTTTTCAGTGACCTTCCTGTTTCCTGCTGTGATAACAGTGATAAATTATGTTCTGAGACTGGAATTCATGATTCTGTGGCAGGCCATGTCAGCGTACCTTTCCGACCGTATTTCTTACTACCCTACCCTGAATCCTCTGCTTTAGCCATATTGTCCCCCTCTGCTCTCCTGTGCCCTCTCAGACAGAGATGATTGATTGGTTATGCCTACCCACTGTGGGTAGATTTGCTGTCCTGGTAAAACATTCTAATTGTTGAAACATAAATCTGTTTTCCATCGCTGGCCTTTCCTTTTCCTCATTGTTATTTGACCTTTTACTCTATTGATTCCCAGCTGTGGCTGCCCTTTAGAATCACCTGAGGTTGGGAGAGCCTTACAAAGGGGGATAGCAGAACCACCGCCTGGGGGCCATTTAAATAAGAATGTCTGGAGGGTGATGCACATTCTTAAAAGGTCCCCAAGTAATGTTTAAATGTGCAGATAGGGCTAGCAATGGCTAACTTGTGACCTTGGACAAGTTACTTAATCTGCCTGGGCCTCAGTGTCTTCTGCAGCAGAATGAAGGATAATAGTACTTAATATTGTGAGGCTCAATCGAGTAATCGGTGTACATAAGATACAGTGGTGTTCCTAGTAGATGCTCAGTCTGTTGGCTACCATCATTATTACTACTCTTCTTCAGTGTCCTCATCTTCCCTTTTCTCTCCTGTCTACTCTACGTTAGAGCTCAACTCAAATCCCATTTGTCCAGTGGTTACTCAAGGTTTAAACTAAGTTGCTGCAACGAAGAGACCTAAAAATGCAGTGTTGAATTGAGACAGAGGGTGGTTTCTCTGTCACATGATAATCCAGTAGTGAGCAGTCCAGGCCAATAGAATGGCTCTTCTCTACACTGACATTCAGGGCTCCAGATGATTCCCATTTTGCTGGCTCATCGCATGTCCCATCTAGCCCATGGGAAGTGTATATCGCATTGGGCTGTTAACTGCCTTTTGTGGTGAGCAAGTTTTGGGTTCTAAGCATATTTAAGTTTCCCTCAAGGTGAATAATGTTTTGTGTTTCTCTTTGCTTCCCAGGAAGTACTGAAATCATGACAAATGCTCTAATTTAGGTTCAGTATTTGTTGAATGAGTCAATGTCAGAATTTTTCTGGTTTTTGTAACAGCTTTATTGAGATAATTTACATACCACACACTTCACATACTTAAAGTGTTTGATTTAAGGCTTTTAGGGATGAGTGTGGTGGCTCATGCCTATAATCCCAGCACTTGGGAAGGCTGAGATGGAAGGATGGCTTGAGCTCAAGAGTTTGAGACCAGCCTGGGCAACATAGCAAGACCTCATCTCTACAAAAAAATCAAAATAATTAGTTGAATGTGGCTTTTAGTATATTCAGTTGTACAACCACCATAGTAGTCAGTGTTAGAATATTTTCATCACCTCAAAAAGAAACACCATATCACCTCTTCTCCCTTTCCTCAACCCTAAACAACCACGAATTCACTCTCTCTCTAGATTTGCCTGTAGGTTCTGAACATTTCATGTAAATGAAATCTCATGTGGCCTGTGTGACTGGTTGCTTTCATCTAGCATAATGTTTTCAAGGTTCATCTGTGAAGCATGGATTAGCACCTCATTCCTTTTAATGGCTGAATAATATTCCATTTTATGAATATACCATATTTGGTCTGTTAATTGGATGATGGGTATTTGTATTGTTTCCAAATTGTGACTGTTCTGAATAAGGCTACTATGAACGTTTATGTACAAATTTTTGTGTAGTTATGTTTTTATTCTTTCATAGTGTAAATGAAGGACTAGAATTGTTGACTTAGATGATAAGTCTGTTTAACTTTTTAAGGACTGCTAGACTGTTTTCCAAAGCAGCTACAGTATTTTATATTTCTACTTGTTGAGGGTTCTACTTTCTTTACATCCTTGTCAACACTTGTGGTTATCTGAATTTTTATTATAACTGTTTTAGTTGATGTGAAGTTGTACCTCATTGTGCTTTTGATTTCCATTTCCCTGATGACTAATGATGATAAGCTGTGCCCACTCTTGTCAGTAGCAATTATTTAACCCCAACTGTGTTCTTCCTATCATGTGTGTGCTCCTAGGCGTGTGATAACCTTTTCCCTGGCTGACCATTTCTAGTAGCAGCACCGTGGGGCTTATCAAAATGGAGGGTTGGTGTATATATGATATTGTGGCTGTGTGTAAATAGCATTCTTATATAACTGTTCTTCATACTGAGAATCTCGGTCCTAGGTCCCCTTTTTAATACTAATTTACCAAAAAGGGAGAAATCTTAATGCTGGCTTAACAGCTTAATTAGACAATCCTGCCGTAAAATAAATAAATAACAGAGGATATAACAAAAGGAGGTATGAAGAATCTGGAGTTATTTGGCTGAATTGTGATTTGAAATTTTATGACATTATCCTGGCCATGTGTTTTCATAGTCATCACAACTTTATTCTTTTTATACATTAGTTCTATTCTTGAAAAGCTATACATAGAAGACCCATTTGTATACATTGAATTTGATTTTCTTGTTGACTTCCATTATGTTCATAGTATTTGTACATGGGCAGTACTGTAGCTCCTGGTTTTTATACAGCAAGTCCATGAGGCCCTTGGAGGTGCTTCTTCAAGAGGGAATAAGAATTTGTTACTGTGTTCACTCTTGAAATTTCCCATGCAGAACATGAAGATGATAATGTGATGATATGCGTTTTAACAGTGTTGTGGAAATAATCTTGACTCCGAAGGCAAATGTCTCGTTGAACATGCAGAGTGCTTTACACATAGAAGGTGCTAGTGGATTTTGTCTAATCCATGAATGAGGAAGGCACTTCATCTCTCTCTAGGCCTTAGTGTTATGAATCAGGAAAAGTAGAGGGTTATTGAATGGTGTGGTTTCAGAAGTCCCTTGCAGCTCTAAAATTATTTTATGCAATGATGATTCTATTGTCAACTTAGATTAAAAAACAAAACAAAAATAATATACAAACAGTATTTTCAGAGATCCCAGTATACACCTCTGGGAGTCCATGAGTGAGTCTTGCCTATTTCCCAGATCTTGACTTCTCAATTGCTTGCTGAGGAGGGAACTGCCTATTGCTGTGGAGCCCTGGTCCTGGAATTCATGTACATGACTCAGTAACAGAAATCAAATTACTTTTTTTATAGTGCAAAAGTAAAGCATTCCTAAATGAATATTTGCCAAGCTGAGTGACTGGTGAGGTCATTTTCAATGGGAGACTATATTCCACCATGGCTGATTTCAATCTGATTTATTGCCATCCACTCCTGAAGCCAAGCCAACTGATGAAGCTGCTGGCAAGAGTTGGGTCTCCAAGCCCATTGTGGAGATTGAGTCGGTTCCCTGCCATTGCTGAGCAGCCAGGCCAGTGGCACGCTCATTTGGCTACACTTTGCAGGGGCCATCTGATAAGCATGGCCACATGTTCATATCAAGTATGCCAAGAGAAATGCTACCACGTCTGACACAAAATAGAATCTCTGGAGACCTTTATCTTTTGAGAGAAAATATGTTTAGGGTGTCATTGCACTGATTGGAGCCCTTGCTCGCAAAGTTATCTTAGGGTCAGCAAAACAACTGGGTAAGGAGATTGAATCAGTTTCCTGCAACTTCCTGGGGTCAACAGATACTCATGTTCTTTGAGGTTTCTGAGAGTTTTTATAAACCTACTTTTTCTATTTTTTTCTTTCCTTTTTTTACCCTTTCAAATGGCAATGGTGAGGGATTTAGATGCCCTTAATCTATCACATGCCTGTCCAGATCTAGATAAAAAGTTAATGGACCTGTGTTCTACAGGTTGTTAAAAAGAAGTGTCATCTCAAACAACACCTGTCATCTTTGCTGTATAGAATTGGTGTATGGGAGAGTGAGCCTTGATATAAAGACTCTCTTCCTAGTATGGTCAGCCATTGCTCTGAAAGAACTGTCTTCTGTGTGAGGCTCTCATGCAAACACCTGTCTCTCTCTCTCGCATCCACTCTCCTCCATTCCACTTCCTCACTTTATCTTCCTGGTCCGGGAACAGGTAGTTGAGATTCTTACACATGGTACCACCTTTAAGCATTGACAGAAGTGGGATTAACCCCTGGCTTCCATCCTCTTTGTTTTTGAGATTCTTATTATAACCGTATTTCCAGATCTCCTTTGTTCAGCAGTGAGGAGTGGTTATTAAAAACTTTAAATAAGTTTGTAATAAGTGAATGTTTTATGATGCCGTGTAGTTGATAGTTGGTGATACTTTAAAAAAAAAAATAGACAATAGCATCTTTATGTATGCATAAATACTGATCCTAGGCAATTAGAAGATGAAAGTAGCCTTGTGTGACATCCAAGGCACCTAGCATCTGATTTATACAAGCAGTGGGACAGTTAACAAATGATGTATTAAGATTATCTCCAGGCTGGGTGCAGTGGCTCATGCCTGTAATCCTAGCACTTTGGGAGGCTGAGGCAGATGGATCGATTGAGGCCAGGAGTTCAAGACCAGCCTGGCCAACATGGTGAAACGGCATTTCTAAAAATGCAAAAACTAACCAGTCACAATGGCACACACCTGTAGTTCCAGCCACTTGGGAGGCTGATGCAGGAGAATTGCTTGAACCTGGGAGGCCGAGGTTGTGCCACTGTACTCCAGCCTGGGTGACAGAGCCAGACTTTGTCTCAGAGAAAAAAAAAGAAAAATCTCCTACAACCATAAACCTCTCTTTTTTGAATACCAGTAAGATGTGACTGCTAGTAGTTCACACGGGGGTCAGGCCATGTCCCTTCTCCCAGCATCAGGAATGACTTTTCTCTTACTCCTGAAGCTTTCTGCTGTTTTCGTCAGTTGTGTGGCATGTGCAGTCCAGAACTCAGACTTTTTGGGTCAGTGACTCCAAGTAAGGCTCTCCCACTGCTTTTTATCTGTGGCACTTCATTGCATTTGTTCCTTCCATTATTAAACAATATGGGGTCTCCAGTGTGCTGGGCATGTATCCTGGGAGTACCGACGGGTAGAGGAGGCTTCATTGCCAGGCACCTCATTCACTGTTGTGTGTGGTTTCCCTTCCTCCCACGTGTGCCAGCCCCCAGAAGGCAGAGCTGAGTCTTACAAGGATGCAGTGTTGGCATTTCAGCACGTGGCAGGCAGCAGATGCCCAGTGAAGGTGGGCTGAATTTGGAGGTCAGTGCTGAGGATTTTAAAGGCTTTCCTTTTCAGACTGTCGGATGAGGTAACCGTCTTCCTTTTTTCTAAAACGGGATAATGTATGTGATGTATCAAGGCAAGTTATCCTCCATCCATTTCTTTTCCTGTCCTGTATCACGCTATTTCTGTTCTCACCGTTCCTTTGAGACCATCATACCAGTTTCTCCTGCCCTGACTCTCCCCTTTTTCTTTCCTTGCTCTAAGGTCATAGACAGCAAGAAATACACACACACACACACACACACACACATATCTGTCTGGTTTCATATTTCTTTGTCCCTGTCACTTCTTAATATGTATGTGAAATGCCATTGTCTCCCTCTGTACACGTCTCTCTCGATAGGTGTGTGTCTGTTGGGACTGTCAGGAGAATCTGGCTCCACGCCTCACAGGAACACCCCCGCTGCGTGTGTTTGTGACATCTCGTGCTGCTTCTGCTCCTGCAGTGTATATGTTCCTCCTGAATCTTAAGCATTTCTGATGGCAGGAAAAGTATTTGTTCGCTTAGATTAAACCCATATTCGAACACCCACTACATCGTGTGGGCACAAGTGACTGATAAAGCAACAGAATTTTTACACCTGCGTAATCTGCCTTCTGTGTAGATACCTGGTTGCCAATGCCATAGGATCATACAGAGGTGAAGTTTTGGGGGAAAGATGTTGCAACTTGGGCTGGTGTAAGGGTAACGGATAAAACTGAATCCTAAACAGCGCTGAGCTTCATTGCTTACACTTAAAATTTTTATTTTCCCTTGCCCTTTCAACATTTTAAAAAAATGGCATGGGGAAAGCTTGGGATTAACAGCAGGGAGAGCATTCAAGTTACATATCTTGGCAGATCTTTCTCCTTTTTTCTTTTTATGCCCTCGCTTTTGACTTTATTTCAACTTTTATTATAAAGAGTCCATGCCATACAAGTTTGTTACATGAGTAACTATGTGACGCTGAGGCTTGAGGTTCCATGGATACCGTCACCCAGGCTATAAGCATAGTACCTGCCTCCCTCTTTTGAAGAGAGCTTGTGTATAGTAAGCTCAGTTTCCCCTGGAAAGCAGTAACATTAACCTTTTTTGGCCCAAAGTTTTGTTTCTTAACCAAATTTAGATGAGAGGCACTTCCACAGTTAGGAAGGTCCTCCATGGACACAAACTAATAAAAATGTTTATAGAATTTTGGTCATTTGATAGAAACAAAATGAGGAGCCATCCTCTGAAAAGGAGCTGGAAGTCCTTATGAGCTGTGGTGAGTTGGAGGGTCTTGGTCAGGTTATTCCTGGTCAGGTTTGGGAGCAGTTCTGCCCCATGCTGGGAAGGCTGGGACTCCTGGTTTCTCCCAGTCACAGATTCCCTCTACCCAAGAACCTTGAGCACTCTTAAACCAATGCCTCTGGAAGCCCCTTATCTATTCAGACCCATCACTGTGTCACTAAATAAAGGAGAGAAAATTAATGTATAAGAACATGGAGTTGCAGAGGAGACTCTGTTGAATTAGCTGACAAACCACCAGTTTGAGGAAGAGGAAAAGCCCTGGCCTGGTGGGAGTCTCCGCTCAGTCTAGTTCTCCCTGAGCCCAGGAGTCAGGACTGTTGGGCAGAGGGGAACATGCCTGTGTTTATTCAGTCAGATGGCACTTATGTCTTCCTTCTGGATCTCTAGACACTAACCTTCCTATAGGCTCCTCATGTGCTAGGAGGGGAGATGGACTGCCGTAAGGGAATAAAACACAATCACTCACTGCAGTTAGGAGAGACATGAGCAGGAGGCCAGGGAAGCCCAGAGGAGGACGGGATTCCTAATAAAATCCTGACTAGGCGTGGGAAGGAAGAATTAAGAACTATTTCTTCAGAGAGGTGTTGGCTTTAGCTGAAGAAAGAGGAAGGGACTTTAACTGGGCAGATTAAGAGTGGTGACCTGGAGGGACTGAGGAGAAGGACATTCCAGGAAGAGGAAGGCCTGCAGGGAGTCTTGAAAGAAGTCAGTCCAGGAGGCTCTGGCAGAAATCAGGGGCCTTATTTTGGGAATCTCCTAGCATAGCAACAGGGGGGTCTGTGCCTGATTCTGTAAAAAATGTTTTATTGGAACACCGCCCATCCATTCGTTCAGCTGTTATTTGTGGCTGCTTTTTCATGACAACAGCAGAGTTCAGTAGTTGAGACAGGGATCTTGTGGCTCACAGATTGTTAAATATTTATTTTCTGGTTCTTTATAAAAAAAAGTGCTGACCGTTAACTTTATTCCTTGAAATTCTTAATGAATGGACCCACACTGTCAGCTTTGGGGCTTTGCTTGCAGGCCTTCATGGACCTGTTAGTTTATTTTCTCATTCAATGAGCCTGCTTCACCCCGCCCTACCACACCACCGTGTCAGTAGCCTCTAGTTGGCAGTGAATATTCCAGGAGTAGAATAGTATCTGTGATGTAAAGGGGGTGGCATTTCCCTGCCAGGTACCCCCTAAAATGTCTGATTACCAACCGCAGGCTCTCATAGACTGTGCCTAATTTTGTGGAACCTCTGCTGCTGCTCATTTGCTTGGCCAAAACCCCCCATCATGCCAAGTAAGCATTGGCAAGCAAAATCAGAATTAAAAATAGTGATAGGTATAATGGTCGCTGCAAAATACTGTTCTTTTGTGAGGCATTCCGTTTGTTAGGGCTTCTGGAGCTCTTTCCACCTCAAGTTTGCATCTATTTCAGAAACACAGAATGCTTCTCCAGAAATGTCTGTGCATTTGAAATGCTGTTTTCCCAGATATAGCAAGTGAAAGTTGTGTGGAATTATATAGCAAATGCCAACTTTTAAGCACCTACTGTGGTCTGTGTTATCTGCCATTGGGCATGCCAGGCCAGACCCTTGATGGGTGTTGATTTAGTAAGAGCTGGATGAAATAGAGGCAGAGTCATTCCCATTTTACAGATCATGCAACAGGGGCTCTGACAAGCCAAGTAACCTCCATTTTAACTACTAAGAGACCCATGAGAAAGGGTATTTATTTTTATGCTCTAGTTATTCTTAGCAGATAGAGGGCTTATTGAAATACTTGAATCAAGAGGTCAAGAATTTTGGTGACAGACTATCAAAATAACTGGTTTTCAAGGGGCAGGTAAAATCCTTCTTAGCCCCAACTTCCGTCTCAGTCCCAGCAGCCACTGAGTTATTTCAATACCCCTGTGAAATAATATTGCAGTTTGGAATCTAATTTTTGATTATTGCTTTCTTTAGAAAACTATCAGCAGTAAGTAATGATATTTTCCAGACATTTCTGGAAAATATAGTAGGTCTGAAAAGAGAAGCGTGTAGGTTTAGGGTTGTGCTGTTTTCTGACTAAAATGGTCATTCCTACGTAACAGTGTGATCATAATCTTCCCCTCTCTAACATTATTCCACCATGTTCTTAGGGTAAAGATCAGGGTACTTACTGTGGTATTTGAAGCCTTTCCTGTTGCATCTCCTGTCTGGCCTGAGTACCTCACATTTCTTTCTGTTGGAGACCACCTCAGTTCCTTGAACGGCATCGTTAGATCATCCCTTTGGCTGGCTCACTCCTACTTTGTCTTCACATCTTGGCTAAGATGTCGCTGGATGCAGGAGGCCTTCTTGGAGCTTTGGAAAATAGGCTGGGTGTCTTTCCTTGCCCAGCCCTGCCATAATGCCTGTTATACTGTTGTTCCATTGTTCTTTGTTCATTTATTTGTATGTTCTCCACCATTAGACTGTAAGCTTCATTTAATTTTTTTAATCGGCATAAGTATACACATTTATAGGGTACTTAGTGATGTGATATTGTGATACATAAAATATATAGTGACCAGATCAGGGTAATTAGCATTTTCATAATCTCAAACATTTCTCATTTCTTTAGAGCTAGACAAGAGGAATAAGCCCTGGTGTTCTATAGCACTGTAGGATGATGCTAGTTCACAATAATATATGGTTTTAAATAGCTAGGAGGAGTATACTGAATGTTTCTATCAGAAGGAAATGACCCTTAGCTTCTCAAAGGCATTTGTTTTCATTTTGACCCTACAGTCACAAGGAATAGGAACCCATTCAAGCTAGCTAATATAAAAGGAGTTTATTGTGAGGAAATATTTGAAACAATAAGGAGACCTTCATGAAAATCTAAGGACTAGGTCTGTAAGAATCTGTATCCCATGGATACAGGGTGGGAGTTCCTTAGGATGGTGCAGATACATCGTATGACACTGTGCACCAGCTCTGTTCACGTCTCTCTGGCCTGCTGGCTTTCTCAGCTCATGCAGTTGTCTTCACGAGGTCTGTTCATGGCCCCAGCTTGCCCACATAGCCTAGAATGTCCCTACCAGTGCTGGAGGACCCTCCTAATCACATGGCTCTATTTTTTGCTCCCTGCTTGTTTGGTTTCTTAGTTGCCCAATTGCAGATTTCTAAGCAAGCACTCTGGTTGGCCTGGCTCACTTTTTTAAGCCGGGCCACACATGTTGTCATAGGTCTCTGACCAGCCTGTAGGTGGGCTGTCCTCAGGTCAGTCATCGCTGTGAACCAGTCAGCTATGTTGGAGCTGGAGGGGCTCCATGTATCAGAGCATGGCTGCCAACAGAGACCTTTCTTTTTTGGTTTCTCTCCCTACCTCTTGGCTTACAAGAATGTTAGGCTTGTGTTTTATAGATCTCATTGTATCCTTTGTTGTTTTTCATTCTTCACAGATATCATTAACGGAGCTCAAGAAAAATGTGTATTGCCTCCTATGGACGGCTACCCCCACTGTGAGGGAAAGATCAAGGTAAGGCAGAGGCGAGCAGGGTCATTTTCATCATCCCCAGTCTGCACCTCTTCTTTTTCC
This sequence comes from Colobus angolensis palliatus, assembly GCF_000951035.1. Classification (NCBI taxonomy): domain Eukaryota; kingdom Metazoa; phylum Chordata; class Mammalia; order Primates; family Cercopithecidae; genus Colobus; species Colobus angolensis. The sequence continues at coordinate 4,010,038 of NW_012114799.1, forward strand.
TTTCCCTTCCTTTTCCTCCTCAGTGATAGAAATGGGTGAGTGAGCCCTTGACATGGATCACTTATGGGGTGCCTCCATTCTGCCAGCTTTGGCTGTGGCTATGACAACCCTGCTCTGCCTGTGTCAACCATGTGGGGTTGGTCAACAGTGGCGCTCACTGGTCAGCATGAGAGAGCCTGGACCATTTCAGGCACTGGCTCAGTCTTTGAAGCTGACTCCCTCTCTCTGTTTCCCAGCCTCCAGCAGGTGATCCTTTGAGGACCAATGACAAGAAACTGCCGTTATTTAGTGTCCAGCTCCCCACCCTCTCAGTCCCTAGGCTCCTGCTCTGAAGCCTTCAGATGGTGGTTTAAGTGTCACATTTGTATTTGTGATTGAGTACCCAGAGACACTTGGCTGCTCTTTTACTTGGCTGCTTTTTTTTCCCAGAAATCCTATTTGTATGCCCTGTCCCTGGGGAGACCACTCCCTGCTCAGTAGTTTTCAGAGAAAAGTGTCCATTCAGAGATGTAGTTATGACAGTGGGACCAGCCCCAGAAACGTTTGGGTGGTATCCATGCGGGCCGTCTGTCAACACTCACTTGTGCCCTCCTGCACACACTGTGTTTCAGGTACCATGCTGTGGCCTGTTGGAATTGGAGTTCCTGGAGGGGGTGTAGATATCAGAGTCCCATTACTTGATCTTGATAAAACTCCCCGAGCCACCGCCTCTCCTGGGCTTTATTGCCTGCTGTACCACAACCTTACTCTCCACTCTAAGCACTTCTGCTGAGGCCTAATGTAAGCCAATGTCTTCCTGTTAATCATCCAAGGAGGTGAGCTGCGCACCTGGCTATCTTGACCTTAGCTCAGTGACTCTGTCACTCAGTTCTTTAGGCCACAGCTTGAGCCATCCACTCCGTCTTCACCATTCCTATCCTCTCCTTCCCTGTCAGCAGATGTGGAGGGCCTGTGAATGGGCTGCTCAGAGATGTTCTTCTTGTTTCAGTGGATGAAAGACATGTGGCGTTCAGATCCCTGCTACGCAGACTATGGAGTGGATGGGTCCACCTGCTCTTTTTTTATTTACCTCAGTGAGGTGAGTAGCTTTCTGTGGCTCCTGGGGGCAGATGTGAGTTGTTGAACTATTCTGTAGCTGAGTCTGAAATTTGAAAAGCTTAAAAACGTGTGATATTTTTATATGAGGACCTATGGTTCTGCCCTTCATTACTTTCCCTACTCCCCAGGAAGGATGATTTTTTTTCCCCCCCTTGAGGGAAGAATAAGTGCAGTTAGTTAGCTATTTCCTTTTTTCCTAGTTTTTTTTTTTTTTTTTTTTAATTGTGGTAAAATAGACATAACATGACATTTGCCATCTTAACCATTTTCAAATGTACAGTTCAGTGGCATTAAGTATATTCACATTATTGTTGCAACCATCACCGCTGTCCATCTCTAGAATTCCTTTTATCTTGCAAAAGTGAACTTCTAGACTCATTGAAATCTAACTCCCCGTTAAGACCCTGCTTTCAGTTATTTTGGAAATATACCCAGAAGTGAAATTGCTGGATCATATGGTAATTGTATTTTTGATTTTGGGGGAACCGCCATACTGTTTTGTACAGCAGCTGCCCCATTTTATACCAGCAGTGCGCAAGGATTTTAATATCTTCATATTCTCACCAACACTTGTTATTTTCTGGTTTTGTTTTTTGAATAATACAGTTATTTAGAGAAAGGAGGATCATTCAACTTGGGTAGGTAGAAAGGAGTCAATATTGGGAAATCTCCTGGGTTTGTCAAGAATAGATGCCATATGAGCCGAATCTTGAAAATATATGTGAGAAGTAAGGTAGGTAAATGAAAGACAAAAGTGTATTCAAGGCAGAGAAACAACATAGGAAAAGTTATGGTATCAGTTGCACAATGGGAGTGGCGGGACAATGGACATAGGCAGCGGCTACCACTTGGGAAGTATGGAATACTCTCCCAAAACCTGGGAATGTGGGTAGACCTACCTGCTGATAGACTTGATCTTCAGGTCCTCTATGCCGTCAACATACTCATCCATGCTGCGGTGGAATTCAATGTAGCTGAAGCTCCTGCTCTCTGTGTAGCTATTTTTGGAATTCTCCCAGTGACGCTTGAGTACATTGGGGGCATTCTGGGCCCATACATATGCGTGTCTATAGCAGTCATTCCAGTTGTCATTAGCACATGTATGCTCAATTTGGTACCCTGAGATTTAGATGAACATGTGAGAGCTCTTATCTTTTGAAACACTTCTTTTTCTCTCATGAGGACATCACATCTGTACTCTTGGATGTGGGTAGTGATGTTTTATGAATTGCCTCCAGTAGATGTTTTTCCTGTGTACAAGCAGCCTGCATAGGATCAAAGCAGGGCCAAGAGTGGGCTCCAGATCTTGAGAGAGGTTGCCATCTCAGTCACCAGGGCCACCCTATTCAGATTCAGCGTTTGAGTCACTGCTCGTAGTAGGGATTCGTGTGTGGATCTGAACAGCAGAGTCTATGTCCTCCTTCTCCTTTTACAGCCCAGGAAGCATTTACTGGTTTACTATAACAGAAACAAGTCAGAAACAGCCAGAGGGAAGAGATGCGTAAGACAGGTTTGGGAGGGAAGTAACTAAAAGTTAGTTACTTTTACCTTTTTTCCCCTAAATCTGAGCCTCATTTTCATTTGTACCCTTGAATTTAAATAGCAGCTTTTGTATTTTTTTTTTTTTTAATGGTTGCAGAGAACTTTATGGGTCACTTGAATCTCGTACAGGCTTTAAGGATATCCGTTTCACCTAGAATCTAGGGAATCAGAACCGGCTGGCTTCCCCTTTATGGACTGGGGGAGGAAGGGGTCTTTGGGATCTTGTGAAACAGGTTCTAGCCAATTCTGAGGTCATGCCTCCATGCACCCTCTGCTGCCCTTTTTAAAATTCTATCCCCCGTGTTTGTTTGCTGTTGCTGTTGTTATTTGACCAATAATAACAGCTGGTGATGCCATGCAGGAAGGAGAATACCTTCATTTTTGAGGCTAAATAAAACATTCTTGCCATGGTTTTCCTTGTGGGATTCAGATGCCTCTCTTTTCTTTGCCATAGGGTGATGGGGATAGAGGCCAAATAGTATTGCTAATAGGACATGTGGCCCTGATTCTGTGGGGTTTGCCCCTCTCTGACTATTACTTCTTTTGCCTGGGTACATTGAAGTCACACAAAAAGTCTGTGACTTGGGGGTCCAACCAGGCTCCATGATTTTTTGGGGGAAGGGGAACAAGGTTGTTCCATTGCCATCATGAAAACCCCAGAGCTAATTCTAGTTAAAATACCTCTTGGAAATGAACAGCTCTGAGAGTTGGGTGTATGAGGCTCCTCATTAGCAGGCTGCTGGCAAATTGACTTGGTAGCATTTATTTGAGTTTCTGGCTTCGGGCTTGGGTGGCCTGTGGTCTGCCTTCTCATTTCCTTCTCCAGAGGAGTAAAGCCTGGGGCCACGCGTTGACCTTCACTCTAGTTGAAAAGTCAATTAGAAGTACCTCTCCTGCCCTGAGGAAAAGGTTCCTCATTTAGTTTAATTTTCAAAAGTTTTATTCCCCTTTCTACTTGATAGAATTTAGCTAGAGTCTGACCGGGCTCCATGATTGACAAGCTGGGCTGATTTCATGCCTTCCTAAGCCTTTGCATGTTGGGGTGTGCTGCTGAGGCAGAGGATTTTCATGCCCATACTTCCATCTCCTGGGAAGGCATGGAGAGTGATCCAAATGGAAGAGACTGCAATTATTTGTGACTTCTTTCCCTCCCTTTGTCACACCTCACCCCTGCCCCCAATGAAGTATATGGCTAAGCTGAGAGAAAAGTGAGGTTCTGGGGAAGGGAAGTAGGGAGGAATACGGGATGAAGAGATATGATGGATCATGTACACTTGCTATCTGAGGCTGAGTATTTCATTTTGGAACCAGCAACTATGTTTTCTCTTCCTGAGGTGTGAAATATGCTTCATTAGCCCATTCCACTCTCTTCTTACACAGATGGTCAGGTGGTCTTTTTGTTACTTGGCTGAATTCTATTCAGTGAGCAGTTATTGAATTCTTTGTCAACAGTTAATGAAAACACATTTTCTTGACACCATGTTATGTGTTAATCATTGTAAAAGCAACAGGAAGAAAGGATGCAGGTAACCAAACCAGGAGAAGGGGTGGAGATAATTAGGGATCTCTTCTTAAAAGTTTTAATCTGAGTGTAACCCTGAACCTCTGTGCTTTTCTATGTTATCATAGCATTGTAATAAGTACCCTGTGAGAGTTAAAGGAGAATTTCACCAATATGGTCCCTTCAATAGGAATACTACCTTAGAGTCTTACACCTGACTTCAGCTTCTGTTTCTGCTGCTTTCTAAGCTCTATGAGGTCACTTAACCTTTTGTGCCTAGGATTCTTCCTTTATAAAATAATAGGAATGTACTTAGAGTACAACCTGGCAGATAAAAGACACTCAATAGCATAACTGACACTTCTATGGTTTTCAATGCTGTGATCTTTTGAGAATAGTTGTGGGGTGTCACTTAGCCTTGGACATGATATGTGGGAACATTGTTCCGTTTTCGAATTACAATCAATTTCGGTTCTCATTTACCAATGTAATACAATTTTAGATCCTTTGACTTCTGGTAATACAGAAATTCAGCTGTTTCCCTTAATGCCTGTTTTTAAATTGACAACATTTGTATGTATTTGTGGTATACAACTTGATGTTTTGGTATGGGTCTGCATTGTGGAATGGCTAAAGCAAGCTAATTAACATGTGCATTACTTCACATACATATTTATTTGTGGTGAGAGTATTTTCCCTTGATTTGTCATTTCTGGGCATGATACTTGTGTTTGCACTGGAATTAGCTGCACGTATGGAGTCAGTGCACCCTATCATTGTTAATGTGAAATTAGTAGAGATGTTTTGTAACACCAGTTAATTCCTTCTTAGTATTTTTTAAATCTTGGACATTATCTGTGGCTTTGTAGGAGCTGTTGGTTCACTTGTGTGGTTTTATTCTCTCTTGCTGTCTTGAAACTTTCCTTATTCTGTTATTTAAGTAAACTCTGAAACCTGCGTTTTTATTTCCTGTATCATCTAGGTTTCTCTTGCAACTGGGGAGGTGATTGAGAGAGACATCTTCATTTGAGTTGTTAACGTGATTAACACATGCACCAGTGACTTTTATTCTATTCCTAATCTTTATTGAAAGAGCCAATTCTTGTTTTGAACTATGTTTAACATCAGAGCTTTGACAGATGCCAAAAGGACATGAAATAAAATGCCTCTTGTATAGTCAGTCACTAGTTGAATTGGAGCATTTAGATTCAGACCCATCTTAAGAGACAGTACTCTTCCTTCATTTTTCTTTCTTATGGTTGTCTCAGTGCACCAGCTTCCGCTGAGTTATGAGATTAGAAATTTCTGTTAGTACTTTCACCCTCACCAACTTGTAGTCTATGGATATTTTTTGGTTAAATCCCAGGAAGCAAAGCCATCAATATTTTTCCTTAAAATACTCCCACAGCTGCTTGTTATAATATCTCTGGCACTGTACTAGAGATGGTAGAGATGAAAGCCGAGTGGTTGCCCTTCCTCAGAGGTGGGACTTTGGGGGCAGACAAGAGAAGAATGAAATACTATTGATTCTCCCTTGTACCAGATACCTCAAATACAGAACAACCCCATTTTATTTAAGTGACTTCAGCATCTGAGGATTTTAATATCCACGGGGGTCTTGAAACCAGTCCCCAACAGATACTGTGGGTCAGCTATACACGATCTTATTTAAACCTCTCGCCAACTCTGAAGAGTAATGGAGAGCCAAGTCATAGATAGCTCAGAGAGGTCAAGTCACTTAGCCCCAAAGTCCTGCACTTTTCATTCCTGCTGTCTCCTTTGTGATGAAGGAAAACTGAACTTGGGTAGCTGACTTGTAGCCATTGACTTCACATTCAGTTATGTGGTTAAATCCACTTGTGATGGAAAAATGACTCTAATTTAGCTAACTTCAATGAATAGATCTTCACTGCTAGTTTTCTAGTTTTCTAATACTCATAATTTCGATACCCTACACCTCCAAAAAAACCACAAACTCTCCTGCTACCATAACTCATGAAAACCAAGTGTCAGCCCTTCCAAGTTGTAGGAATAAGCAAATGATTCATTAGGCAGCCTTGTATTTCCGGAACATGAGGCAGTTCATTTTCTGTATCTGTTTTTGTGAGCCATGTAACTACTCCCATTATAGAGACAAGGCCCTAAAAGTAATTACTCTGAATGTCATTGTTTCAGGTATATTAACTTAACCATCTGCAGAGCCTTTTACTGCTACCAGCTTTTACAAAATTTAGAATGAATTTCTTCATCTCTGTTGATATTATGTTGATAGATGATACTGATGTATTTGACACTGACACCTTTTTTTCTTTTTAAACAGTTGTTACAGAACCTAAGACGTGTCATACCTTTCCAGAGTTCCTAATTTGTTTGTGCTTTTCTTGTATGCACTTCTGTTGCCATTGCAAGTAGAGTTGCTCTGAAATGATCAAATTGCCCAGTGATTGATTGCTAGATCTTAGGATGTGTGCAAGCTGTTGCTTCAAATGCCAATTTGGACTGGATGCATGAGAGTGTGTCTATGACTCTTTCACAAAGGAGCAAAAGAAGCAGTTTCATGCCTTACTTGTCAATCTAGTTCTTATACTTCATAAACAACAGACGTAAAGGTCTTTGCTTCTTTCTGTTCTCCCTTGGCAGTATGTAAAACTAATATTGGCTGAGCGTGTAATTAACCTTGAGTTTAAATTCAGCGTATTTAATCCCTTGATTAATGCTAAGATTAATGCCCAACAGGAAAGGTTGAAAGCTTAAATGTCTGTGAATGCGAGCATGAAATGAAATCCTAATAACCAGTACAATGATTTGGATTTATGAGCTGTGTTGGCTGCTAAAGATAACTTGGAAATGGTATTGCACAGACTAATTTGTCAAAGTGGGCAGTGATAAAGAATGGACTGTTTAGGTTGCAGGAGAAAACCTGAATGAAAAAACAACTAACATTTTGGGGTGGGCCAGGGAGTACTTTTAAAAATATCACCGGATTGTTGCCCAAGAATACCAACACACACCCTTTAAATGTTCAGCCCTTTGAAATGGGAAATTCTCTTTCCTCAAGACATATTTCTGGGCACTAAAGGAGGTGGCAGAGATTTACAATCATATTCTTTTCACCTTCTGTGTTCAGCCTTTATTGGTATCTTTTTCATCTATATATATTTGTTGCTCTTACTACCCGAGTTCTAAGACATCCTTAGTAAAAGAATTAAAAAAAAAAAAAAAAAATCCTGAGTTTCCAGAACAGTATTTGTTAGTCAGCCTAACTGATCTCTGTTTCTCCCTTTAGCCCCTTACCCACTAAAGTTCTTAGCAACACTTCCTGTTTATGAATGTTATATACCACAACGGTTATATTTAGACTTCTTTTTCTGGCCTCCACTTTACAAAAATCAGAAGGGCAAAGGACAAGACTTGCCAAAACCCAAACCGACACTTCTTTGACTGCTTCTTGGAATACATGTGGCAGGATGGGGCTTCAATGCTGTCATCTACAATTTGTTTTTTATACACATTTAAATATTGTCTCATGTAATTTCTCTTATATGACCCTAAAAATACTTTAAAAATTACTTTTAAAAGTATTGAAAAATACTTTAAAAATTACTTTTAAAAGTATTGAAAAATATTTTAAAAATTACTTTTAAAAGTATTGAAAAATACTTTAAAAATTACTTTTAAAAGTATTGAAAAATACTTTAAAAATTACTTTTAAAAGTATTGAAAAATACTTAAAATTTTTTTTTATGTTCAAAATTTCAAGCATGTACTACAAAAGAGTATAACAAACTCCTGTGTGCCCATGATCCATATTCAACAATTGTTAATTCATAGCCAATCTCATTTCATTTATAACCTCCTCTGCATCATTATTTTAGGACAAATCTCAAGTATCATATCTGTTTCAATTTGTATCTCTAAAGAGACTCTTTTAAAACATATTGTACAACTATTCTCATTATAACTGCTAATACTATTTCACACCCGAAAATTAACATAATTCATTCACATCAGATTAGTATTCATATTTTCAAGCCATTGTGTAAATTAAAGTGTATTTATTTGAACTGGGTTTCCGGTAAGGACCCTAAATTGCAATTGTTGATGTCTTTTAAATCTCTCTTCATTTTAGGTTCTCTTCTGCCTCTTATTTTTCTTCTAATTTTTTGTTAGAGAAACTGCTTCATTGCCTTAGAGTTTGTCTTACTCTGAATTTTGGTTACAGCCCATGTTGTTACATAACCTGGCTCTTTGCCCCCTTCTATTTCCAGTAAAGTGATAGCTAGATCTGAGGTTTGATCAGAATAATGTCTAATATTGTTTGTGCAAGTTATTTCATGGATAATGGTATTATATACTTGAGTTAGGAGGCACATAATGCCTGATTTCTCTTTCTCTCTCTCTTTTTTTTTTTTTTGATGTTAGCATCATTGATCAGTGCCCAGGTTCATTAATTCATTAATAGTACCTTCTTAATATATCAGGAATACTTCTGTGCAGAGATGTGACTCTTCATCAGGTATGTGATCATCCTAAGAGGAAGTTCATAGAAGAAACCATTTATTTCCCAGTTCATTTCTTAGCATCATCCGGCTTTTTTTCTTTCTGCTTGCTTGCTTTTTGTTTTTCATTATCATTATGAAGTAATGGATTAAAACATATGAACAGTCCATTGCAGTTATTTTCTTACTGATTGTCAAGTTGCCCTGCTTTGGCCAGTGAGGACCTATTCATACTGCTTTCTCAGACCTTTTGACATGACCATGGTAGTTTGTAATAGTTTTCTTGTTCTATGGTATGCCAAGATCTTCCAGATTCATATCATACAGTTCCTACCCTAGGCCTGGAACCAGCATCTCTAAGAACCACCTTGCTTCCCCGGCCTGCATACCACCCCAGTTTCTCTTAGAAATAATGCCTAGGGGTCACAACCTGAGTGCCAAGAGCATTAATTGCTATTGATTTTTTTCTGGCTGCTGGAGATTTAACAGTGAATAAACCCTCCTCATTATGGTTGTGTTATGTAAGGAGAGATAGCTAGCAACATCAAAAAAGTAAGATGTATCATCTCCTAGACTGTAGTACATGTCGGGGGAGAAATACTAAAGAGAGAGCAAGAAGTACTTATGATAAGTGATGGTGTCAGTTTTGGACAGAGTTTGTCAGGATAGGCCCTACTGAGAAGTTGAGAAAATGATGTTTTACCATATTTGAAGAAAGTGAGGGAGTAAGCAGTGCGGATATCTGACAGATGTTTAGCAGGCAGTGGGAAGAGAAGTGCAGTCGCCCTCGAGTGACCATTAACACCTAACGTCAACAACAAGTACAAGGAAAGTCATCTCCACAGAGAGTTTTGTCTGTTTTGTTCTCACATACAGTGATGTCTGGCACATGTATTTATTGAATGAATGATTCTATCTGAAGCATTTTTTTAAAATCAGCAATAGTTTTTTGTTTTGAGTGAGGAACTTCTAGCTCTAACCCTTCCAGTCTTAAAAAAATGTCGTAAACTTTGTAGCATTAAAATAGGCGAAGACATTTGAGCTGAGACACGAAGCAGGAGTGTTTTGAGCACTGATTAATATGTTTAATATACAGTAGTCCTCTCTTATCCATGGGGGATATATTTTAAGACCCAGTGGTACCTGAGACTGAGGGTAGTACCGAACCCTGTATATACTATGCTTTTTCCTTCACAATGTTATGGCTTCTCTTTGGCTTATCTCAACTGGGGCAGCATCATTACTCTTGGGCTTTGGGGCTGCTATTAAGCAAAATAAGGTCTATTGAACACAGGCACTGAGATCTGGTAACGTAAAGGCTACTGAGTGACTAATGTGAGTGGGTTGTGTCTATAGCATGGATCCCCTGGACAAGGGAGCTACTCCAGCCCTGGGCATGATGGAGCAGGAATCGTAAGCATTCATCATGCTACTAAGAGCAGTGAGCAATTTAAAACTTCTGAATTGTTTATTTCTGGAATTTTTTATTTAATATTTTCAGACTGCGGTTGACTGTGGGTAGCTGAAATATCAGAAAGTGAAACCGTGGATAGGAAGGGACTACTGTAATGCTCTCTAATTTATTATGAGAGCATACAAGGGATCAGATTAGACTGTTAGAATGAACCAATTGTATTAGAAGGCACAGCTTTCTTGCCCATTTGTTATTCTCATTGTCACTTAGCATAATTGCACATTAAACACAAAAAAGGAGCTATATCATTGGTGTCTAAAATGTGACTACCTCTTAAAATTGAGTGACTTTAATTGTCAAAATGTTCTCATGTGGATACAGACCAGTTGGGACCAGTTTTGCCAGCATCCAGTGGGAGCTGTGCCTAGTGAGAGTTGCTATCTAGAAAGTATCTCTATACATTATCTCTGGTTGGCTACAGAGGAATTTGCTGCTTCTCATGTGTAAGGGAAAATTGGCTTTTCTTGTCTTACAGCAATTTGGGATGGATTATTGAGTGTCTCATCCTCTTGTTAGAACCCCACTGGTTTTGTGGCACATTGAACACTTACTACAGCATCCCTTTAAGTTCTGCACGCCACCCCCCCATCCCTGATACACTGAGCAGAACTCTCATGGATCACTCTGGCCCTGTACACTGTCTCTTGCAGGTAGTCAGTTCTGTACTTTGTGTTAATAATATTCCTGCCTGTCTTGGCAGGGGGCAGCAGTACAGTGTTATAGGAAACACATAAGACCTGATTCCCTGTCTGGATCCCACCACTTCCCTACGTGGCTTTGAGCTTTCCCTTGAGTTTTCAGTCTGGTTTCTCCTCATTGAGGTCAAGATAAAGCCTGCTTTGCCTCCCTCAGTGTATTGTTGAAAGGTTCCAGTGAAATGAAAACAGTGAAGCGCCACGTAAGTGGAAAAGAGTATCATTATCATGAGTCTCTTCAGTGCCCCCAAGTCATGCTTTTTGATTTATTCATTCAGTACTTAACAAATACTAATTGAACATTGCCTGTGTGCCAGGTACTGTTTTCAGGGCTGGGGATAGAGTGACAAACCAGACAGATGAGGTTTCTGTCCTCAAGGAGCTTACTTGCAGATGGGGCAGCAAACAATAAAATCAGTACCTAAAAGGACTGACACAAGGGATGAATACTCTGAGGAAAAATAAAGTAGAGAGGATGAGAGTAGCCAGGTCAGTGGGTCAGGGAAGGCTTCTCTAAGGAGAAGTTTGAGCATAGTATGGAAGGAAGTAAGGGAGTGAGGCATAGAACACTCTAGAAGGAAGAGGGTTTCAAGTAGAAAGAAGAACAAATGCAGATGCCCTGAGCTATAGGGTTACCAGATAAAATACATTACAGCCAATGAAGTTTGAATTTCAGCTAAACAATGAATTTTTTCAAGTGTAAGTATGTGACAAACGCTGTGTGGGACATACTTACACTAAAACAAAAACTGTTGTTTATCTACGGTTAAAATTTAATTGAGTACCCTTTTTCTTTTCCCTAAATCTGGAAACCCCACTGAGATAGGGACGAGCTTGTGTGTTCTTTTGAGTTGCAAGGAGGTTGGCTTATGTAGGGCAGGATGAATGAGGCAAACACTGTAAGAGTTGAAGTCAGATTCTGTAAGATCTTGGTATAAATTCTGGAGTTTATTCTGAGAGCAAGGAGAAGCTGTTGCAGCATTTGAGTATGTGTAGAATGTGATCCAATTTTGGTGTTTCATTTGCTCTTTCTTTATAGAACAAATGGTAGGAGCAAGAGTTGGAAGCAGAATTGTTGCTACATTCGTTAACTGTACAGTACTGCCGTGCACTAAGAGTATAATCATTTTAAAGGATTTCTTTTAGAAGACCTAGGCGGTGATACTCCAGTATTGAAGACCAGACTGTGCTTATGGGACTGTAGGAACCAGAAGTTTAGCCAATGTGCTTCAAATACTGATTGAGCTTACCAGATCTGGACAAGACAGGTGGCATTTCCGTCTTTAGCTGTGTCTAGTCTGTGCTTCAGCCTCTTCATCTAGCATGATAATTAGCCATTCTCAGGAGGTTATTTGAAAAGACCAAATGAGATGACGTGTGTAAAGGGCTTATCCTCATGCTTGGCTCCTAGTACATCGCAACTTTTATTCTTATTCTCTCTCAGCCCACTCCCCCTACACAACTCTTCAGATAAGGACCAAAATATTAATCAACTCAGGTGTTGGTGCAGAGGACAGTCTTAGAAAGCTGAACCACTTACCACTTACATGAGTAGACATCCTTTACTATCTGCCCTTTGTCATTAAAACTTTAGAAAGTAGAGGAGTCGGGAGTTGGCATGTGGTAGAGAGAAGTGCAGGGGGCTTACTTATTTTTAGCTTATCCCTTAATGAGTAACTTCATTTGATGTCATCAGTATAACAAATGTGTATATGTTTATGAATGTGAGTATATATAAGTGTAATCAGTGTGTCAAATGAATAGATATATAGTCAACTGTATTCATTTGATATATGACCAACTAGCCTAACAGGATGACATAAATTCTGTCTTTCAGATCTTACAGGATAATAAAATTAAGAGGGTTACCTGATCCAACTCTAAAGTAGATGAGAAAACTTGAAAGCCAAATGGTTTAAAATTACATGCCTAGTTATTTGCAGAGTTGGGCACACAGTCCATTTTGACTAATCCCAGATTCAGTCATCTTTCCCCGCTGAAATAGGTCCCTTATCCCTCACTAAGCTTGGCCTAAAGGTAACTCTAATGTATCCTGGTTAGGGAGGCAACAAATTTCAGTTGTCACTCAGCCCTGCCACTCACTAGATAAGTTATAGCGGCAAATTCACATTAAGCCTTGACTTCATCCCAGGTAACATGTTGATAGTACCCATGTTATAAGGCCCTATGGGGAATTAAATCATGTAGTGTGTGTGTTACGGAGCCCAACATATTGTAAGTCTTCATATGTGATGGCATGCTTATATAACTCCTTTAAAAATTATTCTCTTAATGTTCATTGTGAAATGTATAATATGTAGATTAGCAAAAAGAAAATGAAAAGCACCCAGAACACCATCATCCAGAGATGATCTTAGACTTTTCATATGCATTTTTCTCATTTAGTTTTGATTGTACTTAAATCATCTGAAAAATACAGCATGAAATCCTGTGTGTCGGTGACCCATTAGAACAGGACATTTCACATTAATCATGAAAGAAAAAGCCACAACAAAGACTAATCATTCTTTCAAAAGAACAGAACATTACTACTAAAAGTTTTGCCATATTATATCTAACAACATGCATGTATACATTGAATCTATTAGTTTTCCCAGTAACTTTGTTACTTTTTCTTTCCCTCTTTAAACTCCAACTTGAGTTGTCTATGTATCTGCCAACAAGTTTTTTCCCTTTAATATAATGAATTGTCTATCCTACAGACCTTGGAAATAAGTCTTACCAGATTAGACTTCTAGGGACTCAGAGAATGCTTTGATTCGCAGTGTTCATGTTTAAGCTGCAAAACCCTTTTTGTTCAAGGAAGTTTAAATCACTGTGAGGAGGAATGTCAAAAAAACAAATTGCTATCTTTTATATCTCCTTGTTCAAGAAAAGTGATTTTATAGGGTCCTTTCCATGGAATGTGCATTAATGTTCTAAAGTTTCAGCCTGGCTGGTCTTTGTTTTTGTTGCCTCTTCATTTTGTGGCCTGAGGCTAGTGAGCTAAAAAGATTAGTTCATGTCAAAGAGTTTGCTTTCCAATTGAAGGTTACTGGAGGAATGCTTCTCCTGGATCGATTGTTGTGTGTGTGTTGCCATGAGTTCAGACGGTTTTAATTTCTTAGACTTATAGTGGTGAACTGTAGGCTACTTTTAAGACTGTCCAGTCCCTTCCCTGTCAGAGGGCTTGAGGCAGGTCTTTCCCAGGCCATAAAAGCTGGGCAGAGATGGGGTTGATGGCAGAGGGTGGTAGCGGGGAGGCGGGGCACCCAGTGTGTCTCCATACTGAGAGGAAATCTTAAATCGTGTCCCAGTAAGAGAGTACCAGGAGCCACAGTTGAGACAGCGTGAAGGAAGGTGATCAAAGACAGCTGTAGGACGCTAGGGCTCTGAGAGCCAAGAGTAGAAGAGTTATTGAGAGTGACTTGAAATAGAGCCATTTTCAGGTCAAGAAGGTGGTGGGCCTCACCTTGGGGTCCAGCTTTATTGGTAGCATCCTGTTGCTGGTGGGTTAAGCTTGTTAAAGGACTCTGGACAGATCAAAAGAAAGCAAAGTTAGGGATTAGGAGGTTGTTATTAACCTTCAGCAACATTTTCCCTGAATGTTATTAATGGTGTTCCTATTTAGGAAAATGTTGCTCATTTGAGAGCTGTTTGTTTCAGTACTTGGAGTTATTGCCAATGCTGGCTTTCTTCCAATCCTGGTAATCCTCCGAGGTTTCCCAAAGAAAAAAGTGCTTTGTTTTGTTTTTCCCTTCTCCCCGTGGGATAACTGGTTTATGTATAATTTAATTATTTTGTTAACCAGTTATCCTATCATAGCATACAAAAACAACCTTAAAAACCCACCTTCCCGCTCCGTGCTAAGATGTTCATAATTGATTTTCCCACCATTACGAGTGCATGTATAACAGTGAAATTTCTTGCTAAAAGCTAAATTGGACTGACTCTATATTTTATATTTTCAGGAGTGCCGTTGGAGCCTTAGGAAGTGTAGTACCCAGTGATTTAGAATAAGAAGAACTAAAATAAATGATCAGTTTCAAAGAGGCATTACAGTCTTGAGGCTTCTGTAGGGAAGTCATCTTTTTAAAAATCACCTGGGACTGGTATTTTCATCACAGTGAATCTTGAAAGATTCTTCTTGCAGTGGCAGAGTGGGGAGGGAACTTTATCACTATCTGGTCTTGCTCATGTCTCTCCTCTTAGTTGATTTTTTTTTAGTCTTATTTCATCTTTCCCCATCATGCCATTCCTGGGAAAACGTTTTATCCTAGTGGCTGGTTGGTAAATTTGGTTGTTTATTTAGTGTGAGGTTTATTTCAAATCTCTACCTTCCTTGCTCATCCTAATTTTTTTTTTTTTTTTTTTTTTTGCGGGGATGGGAGTGGGATGGGCTGACATTAAATATCTCACAATCAAGTCTACAATCCATTTGAAGCCTTCATGTTATAAATATGCTTTATTGAGTCCATTTGCAGAAATCTAATTGGAGCTAAATAATTCAATCTGGCCTAAGAATACAAGGTACAGATGTGCATAATGCTGCTGAGACCAGCTTAGGCTTCATCCACTTGCAGACTTTTTCTTTGCTGTTTTTCCTCATTTTTCTCATTTGTGGAGCTGCAGATATTGCCTTTCATGGTCATGTTGTTGTCAGATCCCAGTGATTAGACTGTAGGCCTCCAAGGCAAGTTGGTGTTTTCTTTTTTATGAGTAAAAACCATTTCAGCTTTCCTTGTGGGGAATCCTTTTGAGTCTCTGAATCATTCACAAATATGGTAAGGTCTAATTTTATTCCATCAGAAGAAAAGAGAATATTTCACTTTTCCTATTCAGAGCTTCCGCCCTCTCGCCGAGCTTTGCTTCTCTCTGCTTATTGCTTTGGGATCATCTGCAGTGGCAGATGGCTTTATGAAAATCAGGCCAATTACTTTGGTTATAGTACAGATCACCTTGCATTATAAGTAACTTCTAGATTAGTAAAACCGACATGTTTCTTGGAAAACTTACCAAGACTGAAAGGGCAAACTGTCTTGTGCTGACCCATGAGGCCATGGTTCCACACATGTCTCTGCCATCTTAGTGACCGCTTTAAGGACATTCCCTCACTCTCCTGCTCATTAAGTTTTATGGGTCTACCTGGCCATAGAAAAATTACTTTCAATGCCTGTTTGTTAGCCATATTTCATAATCTCATTATTTATTAGTAAACAGGTGATAATGCTGTCTTCATTATGACTAGTTTTGGCAGAGAATAGACATCAATATAACTTTAATGCATTTCTCATTTTTTTGCTAGAAATTAAGTTGCCTAATAGTCTTTGATAACCTTTGCTGAAATAATTTCTATAAAATCAAATTCTTTTTTCCTTTCTCTTTCCTCCTCCGCTCAATTTCTAAACCTTATGCATTGACAGAACAATCCATCTTCCAGAATGGCTCTCACAAGATCATCAAGGTTTTTTTTTTCTCCTCCTCAAATAGGTTTTATCACCTTATTTCTTGAGATAGTGTGAAGTGAATAGCTAAAAAATGAGAGAAATCTTGACCAATTAGCCCTAAACTATCAGTAGCATTCCTAACCCAGATAAAGGATTGAGTTCTGTGGCTTCAGTGCTATTCAATTTCCTTTGCAGATATGCCACAACAGATAAGGATCATTCCTGTCCATTTGCTAAATGGTCACAGAGACACCTTACATTCTCATTCCCCGGTGGCAATGTTTCAGTCCTTTAACTTTCTGCCATTAGACTCCCTTTCCTTCTGGTACAGAGATGTGAGGATTAAATGACTAAGGAATTAATTGCTGTAAAGTACTTTGAAGGACAGATGTAAAGTATAATCTCTTTCTTCTGACCTTTGCTGCTGATTGTTTCATCTGAGAGGGCACTTGTATCTTGAATACTAGCTGAAAGCATGGGAATCTGGCTAATAATAAAAATAGCACATATTAATATAGTGCTCGTTATGTGCCAGGAGCTGTTCTCGGGGCTTTGTTTGTATATTAATTCATTATAGATGAAGTTGCATACTTAGTGTCACTGATGTTTTTTAGGTTGAAAATTGGTGTCCTCATTTACCTTGGAGAGCAAAAAATCCCTACGAAGAAGCTGATCGTAATTCATTGGTAAGTGATTTTGGAAAACTCTTTCTAGACTTGGGCATTTAGGTCAGATGCCAAGTGATACATGTGGAATCTTCTAGAAATGCCAGCTGTAACCTGAAATAGTATTACACTGAAAAACTTCTGTTATTCATCTCTGTGGAAGTCTAGGTGACCAAATCAGTCAACCGTTAACATATGTTTGTTTACTGTGCAATTCTCTGAGGGTTCCTAAATGATGGGCTACTGATATGAGTAAGACCGGGTACCAGATGTGGAGGCCCTATGTGATCTAATAAGGGTGATGGTAGATAATGACCATCTCTGTCACAAATGCTGTAATATAGGCCTGTGGGAATTAATGAGGAAGAGCTCATTTTAGTCTGCAATGTTCAGGGTAGATTGCATAGTGAAGATGACATTGGAGCTGAATTGAAAATGAGTGATTTTATATAAGGTCAAGGAGAAAAGGGTATCTCTCATATGGGAAAATGAGAGCATGGCAGTTTCTGGGAGTAGAGCCTGCATGGTTCAGTTGGCCAAGGCCATAGGGGATTGGATGAGCTAGACTGAAGATGAAACTGGGAAGGTCAGAAGGGGGAACTGTGAAAGTACTTGTTCCCCCATTAAAAGCATAAGTCTTTATTCTTTAGACCATAGATCAGCAAACTTCTGCAAAATACCCAGATAGTAAATAGTTTCATCTTTGCAGGCCATGTGGTCTCATTGCAGCTCCTCAATTCTGCCATTGTAACAGAGAGAGCAGCCCTAGATAATATGTAAATGAAGGGGCGTGGCTGAGTTCCAGTAAAATTTTATGCACAGAAATAAGCATTGAGGATTGAGCCCAAGGGCTGTAGTTTGCTGATCCATGCTGTAAACCACAGGAGTCCTAGGATATTGTTTAGTCAAGAAGGGAAATGAAACTGGGTGTGGTGGCTCATGCCTGTAATTTCAGCACTTTAGGAGGCTGAGGCAGGAGGATTGCTTGAGGCCAGTCGTTTGAGACCAGTCTGGGCAATACAGCAAGACCCCATCACTACAAAAAATTTAAAAACTAGCTGAGCGTGGCGTGTGCCTATAGTTTCAGCTACTTGGAAGGCTAAGGTGACGAGGATTGCTTGAGCCAAGTTCAAGGCTCCAGTGAGCTGTGATCATGCCACTGCATTCCAGTCTGGGTGCGAGTGTGAGACCCTATCTCAAAGGGGAATAAAGAAAGAAAAGAGATGAGTGTTTAGAATGAGCTATGGTGATGGCTGAAAAGGTGGATTCAGCATGTTTGAGATGTTCTGTGAAATAAATACTGGTTATTACGTTTCTCTGTTATTCTAGTCACTGGTTGTATCCAGCTATATTCTCTAGAACATTAGGAAAAATATTCTTCCTGGCTTTTAAGTTATTCTGGTCTGAATTTTAAATTGTACTTGCTCATGGCAGAAAAGTAGTATTCCTGGCTCTTAAATTCCTTAGAGAACAATGAATTTTTGTTTGGACTGGGACAAAACCAGAAGATGAACATTTATTTCCCTATTTAACTCTGTGGACAGAAAGAGCCTTTTTGGCAACTTCCACGTTGTCAAACAGCCTGCTAAGAATTGACTTCAGTTTTCTTAGAAGTCTGCTGTCCTATGGTAGATCCAAGTGGCACAGTAAATTTGAGTGCTGAGAATTTCAAGGTACATCAAGCATACTCATTATAAAAACTGCATTTGAACACATAGCTCAGGGCTTTGTAATGCCTATGCTGCTTTTCTCGATTTCTAATTTTTTAATGATGTCCCTTCCGGCAGATCAGCAGTCAGCAGCCTTGGCTTCAATTTGCAGTCCTGGGACCTTAAAGTCAAAGCTGCAGCAGACAAGACTTACTTTTGAAGCTCTCAATTTAATTGACTAACCCTTTTAAGTTTTCAAATGTCACATCATGAAAACCATTATGCTTTCTGACTTTTTATCTTCTATTCATTTTATTAAATTTCTGTTGCTAGGCGGAAATTCGTACAGATTTTAATATTCTCTACAGTATGATGAAAAAGCATGAAGAATTCCGGTGGATGAGACTACGGATCCGGCGAATGGCTGACGCGTGGATCCAAGCAATCAAGTCCCTGGCAGAAAAGCAGAACCTTGAAAAGAGAAAGCGGAAGAAAGTGAGTTTCTTATTAATTCAGTGCAGTTAGATGCCAGTTTTCTTTTAAAATTTGATTTTGCTTGGAAACAAGACTAAGAGAAATGTCATATCTCAAATGATATTCCCTCAGGGTGATTCTGCTCAGTCTCTTGTACAGCTGTTTTTGGGTTGGCCTTTGCCTACTTACAATGCTCCTACTTAGCGGGGTCTGGCACAAGTTTCTTGGGTGAAGCCAAGCAGAGTATCTGCCTGTAAGACTTTTCCTTCGAACCTGTCTTTGTCAGGGTATCAGGAAACTTTCCCCCATTTCCTTCCCTGAATCCAACCTTTGAGAGCTTCCTATTATATCATCATGAAAATTTTATATTTTTGTTGTTTTTCATCCCTGGTTTTTGGACAGCCAGTGAATTTCATTGTTACTCTGTCTGGTTGGTGCTTCTGCTTATGCTCCTAGAAAAGAGAGAGAAGTTTGATTAAATTTGAGCCAGTTTCTTTCTAGTTCATGAGGAGAGACTTGGAAAACCTCTCGAATACCCCTGGACTTAGAAGACGTTATGCCCTGTTAGCTATAGATTTGGTGGTCTGGCTTTAGATTAACTGTTCTGATTTCAGAACTGAGCAAAGGGAACAATTTGCTCCCACATCTAAAACACTTAAAAATGAGTTTGGTATTCCTAATCCAACTGATTTGATATGTTTGAAAAAGAAAATAAAGATATATTTGCAGGACCCCAAGCCACAGTTTGATAGATCACTTTTGCCTAGATCTCGTGAATTTGTGAAACAGCAGGATCAAACATTCTGTCACCAAATGGTTGTGTATGGAAGAGCATGTGTTCACATGCGCAGGTGGACTGTAAAAAGAAATAAAGACTTTTTCTATATATTCCTGTGGAGTAACCTCGAGGATGTATTGTTAGGTGAAGAAAAGTAGAGAATAGTGTACATTATTTTTAAGAGAGAGAGGGAATTTACATCTATGTATACATATAGATATATACGGATACATACATTTGCTTCTTGCTCTTAGTTTGAAAATGTATTTTTCTTATGTTGATAAACTAAAAAATAAAGGAGATGGTGATGATGGTTGCACAATAATGTGAATGTGCTTCATGCTGCTTCATTTAACCGTATACATTAAAATGGTAAATTTTATGTTGGGTGTATTTTACTACAATAAGGGGAAAAAAAAGGTCAAATAAGGGGAGTTGGGATTAGCATGGAGGCAACAGAAACTGCCATAGAAACTAGACTTCTAAATATATCTGACTTTGTAGATTTGACACTGGAATAATTTGATGTAAGTGCTAAATGAAATTTTATTACCAAAAACTAAAAATTAGGAATACAAAGCAAAAGAACTGACTATATATCCTTCCAGTTTTGATGGAAGCACACAGAAAGACTATTCTTAGTGACTTTAGAACACAGTAAACGATACGCTTCTGATGGGATATCACAAAGGATAAAAAACTGTAAAAACATCTTAAAACCATTTTTATTAATCATGTAATATGTGGTAGCATTGACATTCTCATTCTGAATCCATTGTGAACATTGGAGTAAAGCAGATGAGTAATTATTAGTGTCTTTGAGAAGTGGGATTTGCCGTGTGGAAGAAAAGAATTAATGGATGGTAGGACTGGTGATGTTATGTAAAAACACTGTAACCCTGAGTTTGAATTGGAAGCAACAGCCTGAAATCATGATTTGCTTTATCTTTGAGGAAAAACAAATTTCCTAAGTAGGGCCACAGTAAGGCCTATAAATAGTAATAAAATTGAGTCCCTTAAGCCCCACACTTTAGTCTCTAAATGCTATTTCTACTACGTGGTATAAGAGGTTCTTGGAAAAATGGCTTATTAAGGTCCAAGGCAGAAATTGTACCTGTTGAGCCTAGAGCAATCTTGTCAGGCACATGTGTGGAGAAGCTATCAAAGAAGACTAGGATCGTGTCAAAGGAACTTAGGAGCCAGCTTGGATAGTCTCCCGCAGGCCCAGGTGGGACAATTGGAGAGTTGGTGAGAGGAATATCCACAATATTTTGAAGCATATCAAATAGCTTTGATGTTATAATGATTTTTTTAATTAAAAATCCTCATAGATCATCATTAGAGTAGGCTAAAAAACAAGTTTATTGTTCTGAAAAACTGGCAAATAAAGAGAAAGAATCAAAGATTTACTAGGCTCCTTCTATACCAAATACAAATTTGGCTGCATTTATCTATAACCTTAGAGTTAACCTCAGGGTGACCAAATAGTTGATGAGGGGTCGTTTCTCTTCATAGAGAGGTATTCCAGCTAATAAACAAAGAATGGTAAAATATCATTTTGCAGTCCCCAGTGGATTAATGGATCTCGCTAGTGACCATCAAGGACTGCTAACATCCCAAGACAGACACACCTGTGCGTTGTTTCCTGTGAGGCTGAGACATGTAAGGCAATTATTATGTATGGTCTCTGACTCTTGAATCGCACAAGGGCACTTAGAAAAAACAAAGGGCAGTTGAAGAAGTATGAATATTAACTGGATATCAGATGATGTTAAGGAATTACTAGGTTTTTTAGGGATAGTAGTGATGTTCAAGTTATATTTTTCAAGTGAAGGTTTGTTCCTTTCAGAGATACATACCAAAGTATTTACAGATGAAAGGATATGTCTAGAATTTGCTTTGAGATAATCTAGAGGGGTTGGGAGAAAATGGGGGTATAGATTAAGATTTGTCACGCATTAATAATTGTTGAAGCTACACAGTAATTACTTTGGTATTGACTACATTGTCATGTTTGCCTTTCTATGTATTTGAAATTTTCCATGGTAAGAGGTTAGAAGTATTTTAGCTGTAGATAAAAGACCAAGAGTGTTAGAAAATGTTGTCCTGTCTTACCTTCCTTTAATCCCGATTTTACAAATACACTGTGCTTTCAAAAGGTGGGATTATCTGTCCATAACCTTATACTCATGGCCATACCAATGGCTGCAGTGATTTTATTTCTCTAAAACCACAATGAAAAATGATTTCCTTCCTTTGTACCTTCTAGAAAAACAGCATTCCCCACACTGAGATTTTGTTAGGATGTAAACATGACTTTGGGATTTGTTGATCACTTCTTGGCGCAATACTGTGCATTTTGTATATGGTTCAGTGTGAATCAGTATATGCCTCTCTGTTTTCCAGGTCCTCGTTCACCTGGGACTCCTGACCAAGGAATCTGGATTTAAGATTGCAGAGACAGCTTTCAGTGGTGGCCCTCTTGGTGAATTAGTTCAGTGGAGTGATTTAATTACATCTCTGTACTTACTGGGCCATGACATTAGGATTTCAGCTTCACTGGCTGAGCTCAAAGAGTAAGGAGATTACTTTTCAATTTTAAAATCAGAATACAAAAAAGAAATTGTAAACTCTTAAAGTGTTACCTCTATTAGTGTGTAATTTTTTGTCGAGGAAAATGAAAGTGATAATTCGCTAAACAGGAGATAAGAAGATTATTTTCAGGAGCTAAATACATTCACTGTGAAAAGGATAATATGTTTTCATCGTAGCTGAAGGCTCCAGAGGCTTCATAAATGAATGCCAGAAAATTCAAACTAAGGAGCTTAGTCTTTGCTATTACAGGTGCTTCCAACATCTGTAGCACAAAACATTATTGACTTTCCTAATTCCCTGTCTCTTGCTAAAATTCATACCACTGCCTACTCAACATCAATCTTTCTAAGTCTTAAAACAGGGCAGGTTCCTGTTTGTAATTTAATTTGGATAGAATAAATTTCCTGAAAGCCCTGAGCCAGTCCTTTTTCAATTAGCCAACTTTCACCTGAGTCTGTTAACTCTACTTGGGTGTTTTATTTCACTGAAATTTGCTTCTAGCTCCAGCCCTCCTGTAATCCCTTCTATATTGGCATAGATGGCTGAGCAGGGACGCTTCCATCCCCTGCAGTTGCTTAGGGTAACTGCCCATGGAGACTTCCCACCCAACAGTCAAGTTGCCATGTTGCTGTATGTCATATATTTCCAGAAAAAATACCTTGAATGAACATTCTAGAGCTCATTGAGATGAGAGACATGTTAAAACAATATATGGTGGCTCCCAGCACTTTGGGAGGCCAAGGTAGGTAGATCACTTGAGACCAGGAATTCAGGACCAACCTGGCCAACATGGTGAAACCCAAGAATTAACCAGGTGCAGTGGCCCATGCCTGTAGTCCCATCTACTCGAGAGGCAGAGGCTGCAGTGAGCTGAGATCATGCCACTGCACTCCAGCCTGGGTGACAGAGCAAGACTCTGTCTCAAAAAAAAAACAAAAGCAAACAAAAAAAAATTGGATACACAACCTACAAAGGGGCTGCATTTATACAGTTAGCGGTCACTCATCTGGTGCCTTCTGTAGGCTAGTTTTGATGTGGGACATACAGAGATGACCAATGCATGGTCAAGGAGCTGCCAATCATTTGAAAATTACAATTAATATATTACATAATAACTACACTAATTCCAGTTCTATTGGTGCTAAGTGAGGTGTATGTGGATGCTAGAATGTAAGCACTGGGATTGCAGAAAACTGAGTATTGTTTGTCACTGTGTAGTGAGCATCTAGATAGTGCCTAGCAAGTAATGAGTACTCACATAACTATAGAGTGAATGAGTGAAGGAATAAATAGGTGAATGCATGAGTGGGTAGGTAAATAAATGGAGTGCTGTGGTAGTACCAGGGACAAGTACTGCCTGGGGAGGTCAGGAAAGGCATGTTAGGGATTTATCAGTCAGAGACTGAATTCGATGGTCGAGGGAAAATTTGTTCAGTGTGTCCTCACTTAACATTGTTGATAGGTTCTTGGAAACTAGGACTATAACTGAAATTATGTAAAATCAAGCCAATTTTTTTCATTAACATTATAACCACTGATTTGAAGGAAATGACTTTATTGGTGGGCCTGCTATCTGTTGTTTTGTTTAAAGTCCCGGTTTTCAGGAACCTATTGATGATGTTAACTGAGGACTTAACTCTAGTAGTCTTTATGCACACTGGGGTCAGGGCTAGATGTGTTTTATTTAAGAAGATAATTGTGGAAGCAACATAGAGCAGTGGTCTTGAAATATATCTGTACTTTAGAACCACCTGGAGATCTTTGTATTTATCTTTTAACTTTGGGGTATCTTTTAAAACTCCCACAGACCATGCCACAGGCTAATTAAATCACAACCCCAACCCTTGGGGGTAGGGCAGAGCCATAAGTATTTTGTGATGCCTCCGGGTAATTTCATTATACAGGGGAGTTTGGGAAACACTGAGCATGGGGTGGACCAGAGATCAGCAAACTATGGCGCAGCAGGCCAAATCAGCCCTCTGTCTTTTTTTGTAAATAAAGTTCTATGGGGCCAGGCATGGTGGCTCACGCCTATAATCCCAGCACTTTGGGAGGCCGAGGCGGGTGGATCACCTGAGGTCAGGAGTTCGAGACCAGCCTGACCAATGTGGTGAAACCCTGTCTCTCTTTTGTAAAAATATAAAAATTAGCCAGGTATGGGGACAGGCACCTATAATCCCAGCTACTCAGGAGGCGGAGGCAGGAGAATCGCTTGATCCCGGAAGGTGGAGGTTGCAGTGAGCCAAGATCGTGCCATTGCACTCCAGCCTGGGCAACAAGAGCGAAACTCCATCTGAAAATAAATAATAAATAAAGTTTCATGGGAACACAGCCGTGCCTATTGTTTACATATCATATATAGCTGTCTTCATTCCACAATGGGAAAATGGGCCAGTTGTGACTGAGAATGTATGGCCTGCAATAATGAAGATATTCACTGTCTGGCCCTTAACAGAAAGGGTTTTCTGACTCTTGGTAAGAAACTGGTTCTGCAGAACCTAGTTCTTTCATAAACAGGGGAGAAGGAAGGAGGGTGGCTGATGTGGGTGGTAATACAGAGCTGTTGAGCAGAGTCCTGTTTGTGACTCTTGTCTTTTGAAGCAGGATGTTCATTATTTGGTGAAGGATTATTGTGGGGTGTGAGCCGGGATAAGCAACAGTGGTGATTGATTAGTAAGTGGGTGGCAGTAGGGTTAGCAGTTACTTGTTCCTACACATGAAGTTGGCCTACCAATCAAGTACATCATCACACTCTGAGCACAAGTGTGGTTTTGTGTAGATGGATGCATGGGTGGGGGAAAGGGTGATAAAAAATAAAACTATAAACCATAGTGCCAGTTCTGTAATACGGTCAAGCTAGGAGGAAAAATTTGACATAGGAGAAAAAGTTAAGGAACAGTATGAGACAGGTAGAAAGAAGTTAATACTATAGAGGCTAGAAATTGAAGACATTTAGAAAAAGGGGAGGGGGTAGGTTAATAAGGGTGCTGAGCAGTAAGAACAGGCTCTGGGGGAGAAAACTAAGTTGTTGAGTGTCTGGTATTCATTAGGCACTTTATTTTCAATATCTCATTGTGAAGAACCTCTGAGAGACTGGTGTCCAATGCTCTTTGTGTCCAGTCCTTGTTTTCTGGAAGATGAGCAAAGAGTTTGAGAGAGGTTAAGTAACTTGTTTAAGGTCTCACAGCTGCTACATAATGGTGATGGAGTCAGACCCATGTCTTCCTTGATTTCAAAGACTGTGTTTATATGCCACCATTTGCACCATTTTGCAAGAGTCAGAATCAGAGTACTGGGTTGGCCTTAATGGATGGAAGTAATTTATATAAGTAGCAGATTCGAAAGGGCCATGCTGTCATCTCTAATAAGGATTGTTGTGGTGGCATTTGACCATTAAAGTTGCCAAGTTTATTACCTTTTAAGTAAATGATTTTTCTCTTTTTTCTCCCCCGTCTTTTGCCGTTTCTCTAGAATCATGAAGAAGGTTGTAGGAAACCGATCTGGCTGCCCAACTGTAGGAGACAGGATTGTTGAGCTCATTTATATTGATATTGTAGGACTTGCTCAATTCAAGAAAACTCTTGGACCATCCTGGGTTCATTACCAGTAAGTGCTGCATGGTTTTCTGACTTAAGGGGTTTTTTCCCCCTCCTTAACAAAGGTTGCATGGTTGTGGGTAAAAAAAGCTTATCAAATAGTATCTTTTCAGCTGTATGGAGTGTATTGCTCATTCATAATTGAAATTCAGATTCTCAGTGACTTTGTACTTTCTTTGGCTGTTCATTATTTTCATTGGTGTCTTAAAAATAGAAAACAAGTGTTCAACCTCCTTTCTACCTTGACTAGTATTAATACTTAGCCTTCCTCTCAGTATACGTATGCCAGTATTATCTATTTAATCAAATAACCATTTTGATAAGATACGTACAGTGTCATTTCTTGTGTTCCTTGGGTTTTAGATCATGATTGACTTTTCTTTATTTTTTATTTATTTATTTATTTATTTTTTTATTATACTGTAAGTTCTAGGGTACATGTGCATAGCGTGCAGGTTTGTTACATATGTATACTTGTACCATGTTGGTGTGCTGCACTCATCAACTCGTCAGCACCCATCAATTCATCATT
>NW_012114799.1:4037142-4049193 GCF_000951035.1 Colobus angolensis palliatus
TTTTTTGTATTTTTTAGTAGAGACGGGGTTTCACCGGGTTAGCCAGGATGGTCTCGATCTCCTGACCTTGTGATCCGCCTGTCTCGGCCTCCCAAAGTGCTGGGACTACAGGCTTGAGCCACTGCGCCTGGCCATACTTTTCTTTATAGTGTCTTGATGAACCTCTTCGTTTGTGGTCAGTGCTTTCTGTGAATTGTTTAAGAAATTCATCCATACTCTCAGATAATGGAGACAATGTTCTGTATTTCCTTGTAAACACAAAACAGTTTTACTTTCCATATTTAATCTGTCAGGAGTTTGGATAACTCATCTTCTTTAAGTGTGTTATAGCTATTTCTTGAACTTTTGCCCATCTCTATAAATTTTTAAAAGTTTGTTGAAGTCTTCAAAAAATCCTGTTGGGATTTTAATTAGTAGCTGGGACTACAGGTACACGCCACCATGCCCTGCCAATTTTTGTATTTTTTGTAGAGATGAGGTTTCACCATGTTGCCCAGGCTGGTCTTGAACTCCTGAGTTCAAGCAATCTGCCTGCCTTAGCCTCCTAAAGTGCTGAGAACTGTGCCTGGTGATACTGAATCTTTATGATAGTAACTCTTCCCATTCGTGAGCATGTTATATCTCTCCATTTATTTAAGTATTTTTTAAAAATTATTCGATAGTTTTATAATATTATCCATATAGTTTTATACACATCATTAGATTTCTAATTATTTTTTGATGCTAGAATGAATGATGTATGTTTTTAAAATTATGCTTCCTAAATATTTGTTTGTGTGAAGAAATGTGATTGACTTTTAATATTTATCCAATTATTCTAACAATGTGTGTAGATTCTTTTTTTTTTTTTTTTAAGACTAGTCCAGCACACTAGTGAGAAGGAGAGAAAGAGTGGAACAAGGAGTTTGATCTGTAACTGACTGTGAACAATCAATTGAGATAACTCACTACCTTGGGCCAGCCAATTTGTAGATTCTATATATGCAGTTGTATTGTCTGCAAATAATGACAATTTTGTTTTTTCCTTTCCTATTCTTACATCTTTTTACTTTTTTTGTGGTGTCCTTGCCAGGACCTCCAGTACAATGCTGAATAGAAGTAGTGAACATCCTTGCCTTGATGCCAACTTTTAAAAGAATGCTTCTAATATTTAATCAGAATAATGTTGGCTGTATATTTTTGGTATTTTTTTAATCAGGTTATATTTGCTAAGTTTTTCTTTTTTAGTTATAAATGGGTAATATATTTTAGCAACTGCTATTTCTGCGTCTTTTTTAAATGGCTTCATTGAGGTATAATTTACATACCATAAACTTCACTCAAAGTGTACAGTTCAAGAATTTTTAGTAAGATCTCATGTCCATTTCTGCATATTTTGAAATGATCTTTTTTTCTTGAATCTGTTAATGTGATGAATGATATTTATTTTTCTAATGTTAAACCATCCTTGCACTTATGAAATAAATATAATGTAACCATCACAAATTATTTTTTATACACTGCTGGATACAGTTTTCTAATATTTTATTTAGAATTTTTGCTTTTGTATTTATGAGTGAATTGGCCTGTATACTTTTATTTTCTTATACACTTTTGATTAATTTTTTTTGTGGGCTCACGCAGTCCTCCTGCTTCAGCCTCCATAGCAGCTGGGACCATAGGTGTGTGCCACCACACCTGGCTAATTTTTAAATTTTTTTTTACAGAAGGGGTCTCGCTATGTTGCCCAGGCTGGTCTTGAACTCCTGGGCTCAAGCAATCCTCCTGCCTCAGCCTCTCAAAGTCCTAGGATTACAGGTGTGAGCCACTGCACCTGGCCTTCTTGATTAATTTTGTATCAAAGTTATGCTGGGTTCATAGAATGAGTTAGGAAGCATCCTCTTTTTTTCTGTTCGCTGACAGTTTGTATAAGATTAAGACAACTGTTCTTCAAGCATTTGAGGAATGTAACTGTTTATCTATGCTGGGTGTTTTCTTTGGGGAAAGTTTTCAAATTACTGGTTTAATTTTTTAAATTGTTATAGGAGCATTCAGATTTTTTCCAATTCTTGAACGGGTTTGGCAAGTTTTATTTTTCTGGTGTTTGTCCATTTGTTTTCAATTTTATTAGCATAAAGTTGTTCAGAACATTCTCTTACTTTTTTTTCTACATCCATTGTTAGACCCTTCTTTTATTTGTCTGTGCCTTGTTTTTCTTAATTCTCTAGAGATTTGTCTATTTTATGAGCCTCATCAAAGAATCAACTTTTGCCTGTTCATTTTGCTGAATCTTTGCTTTCTAGTTTAACTTTTGCTCTTATTTTCTTATCTCCATTCTTCTATTTTTTTTACATTTATTCCTTTCCCCGTAAGTTGTTAAGTTTGATGCTGAGGTAATTTATATTTCACATTTTTTTAAGATAAGGATTTAGGGATATAGGTTTTCCTCTACAACTTTTATTGTACCCCACAAGTTTTGATATGCAGTCTTTTCAGTTCTGAGTATATTTCCATTTGTTTTGATTTCTTATTTGACCCATTATTTAGAATGGTGTTTTTCGAAATTTTAAACTTACAAAGGATTTTGGTTATCTTTTTCTTGTTGATCTGTAATTTTATTACATTGAGGTTAGAGACAGTTATTTTGCATGATGTTAATCTTTGAATTCTATTTATGTTTGTTTTATAACCTAGTACTTGGTCAACTTTTATCATGTTCCTTGTATGTTTAAATCTGTAGTTGTTGGGTTCAGGGTTTTATTTATGTTAAAGAAATCAAGTATATTAATTATATTTCAAGAGTTTTAGATCTTTGCTTTTTTGGGGGGTTGGGGATGTCTGCTTGACCTATCAGTAATTGTAGTGTGTTACAATCTAATATGGTATATTTTGCCAATTTCTCCGTCTGGTAATTCTTTATTTTTATTTTAAAAAAATTGTAGAGATGATATCTTGCTTTGTTGCTCAGGCTGGCATTTTTGTTTTGTCTTTGTTTTTGTGTTTTTGAGACAGGGTCTCACTTTGTCACCCAGGCTGGAACACGGTGTGATTGTGGCTCATTGCAGCCTCAAACTCCTGGGCTCAAGCCATCTTCCTGTCTCAGCTTCCTGACTATAGGCACACACCATCACACCCAGCTAATTTTTAAATTTTTTTGTGGAGATGGGGTCTTGCTACGTTGTCCAGGCTGGTCCTAAACTCCTGGGCTCAAATGATCCTCCTACCTGGGCCTCCCAAAGTGCTAGAATTACAGGTCCTTCTAGTAATTCTATCAGGCCAATACAAGTTTGTAATTATAATATCTTTCTGGTGAATTGAAACTTTGTCATTTATGTAGTGATCCATCTAAAAACTGTGTGTGTGTGTGTGTTTAATCTGAAAATCTCTTTTGTCTGTTACTTTTTAACTTACTCAGCTTTTTTTATTGTATCCATATCAGTCAAATTTGGATCAGAGAAACCACTTTTAGTGATATAGCATAAGGGATTTACTTGAGAGATGAGACTTTACACAATTGTGGATACTGGTTAAGAACTCTGCAAAGCTATTTCTTTGCATCTATTTTTAAGCCTGAAGTCAGTGGCTGGTATCAGGAAGGAGAACTGGACATGAAGTGGGTAAGAGCAAGGACAAACTGGAACTCATGAGGAGGACAAAGTCAAATTTGCGTCTGTCTCATTACCTACAACACTGATGATATGGATGGCCTTCAGGACAAGCTGGTGCCCTTTGCCGTGGAATTGCACATACACCTGGCCCAGGACCCAGAGAGGCTGAAGGAGATCCAGTGGGAGCTAGAGGAGTTGTAGCCAAATGCTGCCCTATGGCAATAAGGTGAACTACTAAATCAGCAATATTGTGCATAAGCTGCCACAGTGCTTGGTACCCCACATCAATCTTCAGAGGGTAAAAATGGCTATTCTTTCATTTATGCTTTCCAAATATGCAGATTTCTCTCATGGCCAATTGGGAAATATTTAGCAAAGGAAATTCTTGCAAGTATAGTTCCAGCTAGTTGACAGTACAAAACTGTAATATCTTGTGCTCTCTTTAGAACAATGAGAGAATCTAGGAACACCTAACTCTGTCCTATTCCAACTTAAATGATAGTTTTCTAATATTTTAGTTCTTCCTTTAAATATTACTAATTAAAAGCCATTGTAATTATTTTCTATAGATAATGTTTGCTTAAATTTACCTCATGTTTATCAGTTCCTTACCATTCCTTCTTGCATCTCAGACTTTCCTTCTGTGATCATTTTCCTTCTCCCCAGAGTATATCCTTTAGAAGTTCCTTTATTGTATATAGACCTGATGGTAGTAAACATTTTCATTTTTGTTTACCTGTAAATGTCTTATCTTTTCTTGGTTTTTGAAAGGATGACACTTTGAAAATATTTTTTTCTCTGTCTGCTTTTAAGGTCATCTCTTAAGCTGGTGAACTGCAGTTTCACTGTGAGGTGCCTAACTGTGGAATTTCTTCTATTTTTTTCTCCATTTGTGGATTCACTTATTTTGTTAGTTCTGGAAAATTCTGAGCCTTTTTCTTTGTAGGTAATGCCTGTTCTTTATGCTCTTTCCTTCTGAGACTCCCATTAGATGTGTGTGGGATCTTCTCATTCTGTCTTTCATATCGTTTAATGTTTCTTTCATATTTTCATCTCTTTGTCTCTCTGTGCTGCATTCTGGGAAAATTCTTTCAGTCTATTTTGCATTTCACTGGACTTTTCAGCTGTGTTGACTCTGCTCTTTAATCCATCTGCTGAGTTTTTGGTTTAGCAAATACATTTTTCATTTCTTTTTTCTTTTTTTTTTTTTTAGGTTTTCACTATTTATTTATGACAAATATTCCACTTCCATGATTTTCTCCAGTCAAAAGTTCTTTGAGACGATGCCGTCGGCCTTGGCCAATCGGAGAATGGAATCATCTGACTCACCCATCCTGCGAATAGCCCCGCAGATAGCGTAGGTTTTAAACTGGCCGTTAAACCTGCCTGTGACCTTGTCAGCCTCGGCCACGTTCATCTGGATGGATGCGTGGTCCTTGGCACCGATGATGCGGTTGCTAGCGGAGCATTTCCGCGGCACGTACAGGTCCACGAACTCGCCGGCGTCGTTCTGCATCTCGAGGCTGAGCCTGCTGCCGCCACACCGCGCGCGAGAGAGCCAGTCTTTATTATTTAGTAGAGTAGCTCAGTGTTCCCCTGAGTGTGGGTTTGGGACCACGATTTAGTATTTGAAACACTTTTACATGGTATACAAACATGGCCCTAAATCACAATGAATTATATAAAGAAATTTATTAATTTTTCAATTTTCTTTCAGTCTTTTTGAGCAAAGGTGTAGTTTGATGCTACTGTATCTCTGTCACTACTTTTAACACATGAATTCTTAACAATGTGAGAATAGCTGTGAGTCTCAGCATTCAGCAGGCAAAAGTATCTATTCTGAATTGTAAAATACTTCCTAAAGGTTATATGCTTTTTTGTTGTTGTTATCTTGCATGTATGGTGGTCAATACTGGGTTTTTTCTTTCTAATTTTTTGGGTTTTGTTTTTTATTTCTCATTTTTATTTTTTGTTTTGTCTTTTATTGCTTTTGTCCTTTATCACATTTAAAAATTCCTCTCATTACAGAGGTCCCCCAAGCCACCAAATTTGGTCCTTGCCAGGAGTATCAAATGATTTGGAGGTCTTTAGTCATGAGAGAGTAGTAAACAACAGTACTAGATAACACTGACTACTCATGTCAGTTTCATCAAGGCTAATAACTTTATGGACAGAGAAACTGAGTTATTTTGCCAATTTTAGAATGAATTTTTTAAAATTATACTTTAAGTTCTAGGGTACATGTGTACAACATGCAGGTTTGTTACATAATGTATAAATGTGCCATGTTGGTGTGCTGCACCCGTTAACTCGTCATTTCCGTTAGGTATATCTCCTAATGCTATCCCTCCCACGACAGGCCCCGGTGTGTGATGTTCCCCACCCTGTGTCCGAGTGTTCTCATTGCTCAATTCCCACCTATGAGTGAGAACATGCGGTGTTTGGTTTTCTGTCCTTGTGACAGTTTTCTCAGAATAATGGTTTCTAGCTTCATCCATGTCGCTACAAAGGACATGAACTCATCCTTTTTTATGGCTGCATAATACTGGGTTTTATTTATGGTCTTTAAAAGTTTCCTTTAAAAAATAAATTTTAAAAGGTGAATAAACTTAAATATATTTAACAATGTAAATGGCACATAAATATTAAAAAAGCAAAACTAAAAACTTGCTGCAGGCCAAGATAGTGCTCTACCTTTTGCATTAGGTTTTTTCCTGGTTTTTGGCTTGTTTCTTGAAATCTTGACGAAAGTAGAGTTGTTGTTTTCTACTGTTTTGTAAATGGCAGACATCTGATAAATGTGCAGAGGAATCTACGCAGTACAAGCTTCCCTTGACTCACATATCCTCGCTATTAAGAAGAGTTCTTTGGATGGAAAAATATTCTCAGTGGTAGTGTTTAGGTGAATTAAAAAAAGGACAATTTTGTTATTAAAATGGTCACCGTTGATTGGCATTTCATTCTTGTTGGATGAAAAGGCACCATCTCAGAGGGGGTTTTATGGATAATTGTAATGTTTATCTGCCTTTCTTTAATAAATCATCTATGTTAGTGATATTCCCTGGTAGGAGGTCTGTTAGTGCTTTAGGTCTGCAGTCTTGGTGGTGTGATGAAGCAAAGATTCCATTAAAAGCCTACTCAGGTCCCCTTGGAAGTTTCTTGCCGATTTCTTTCCCTTTTAAAAATTAGAAATTGTCAGGGAAGATTTAAAATTTTCCCTTTTAAAAATCAGAAATTTAATGGAATACATACCAACAACCAAGGTGAATTGTCAGTATTCATCTTGGTTGTTGGTATGTATTCCATTAAATGTATTGTTGTTATCTGATCTTTCAATTAGGAGCAAACCCTTGGAAAATTAATTGTAAATTTTGTCCAATTTACGTAGGGACCTAGGAAATTCAATTAAACATATGTTACATGCCTACACGCAACTAGTATTCTGCTAGGTACTGCAAAACTCATACCCATTTTATGGGGTATGAGTTTTTTACTTCCTACAAGGCCTTTGTTGAAGGACATACAAGAAAGTAAACTGCAAGTAGTCCAAGATATGCCATGTTTTATGTCAAACACAGATTAGAAATTAGGGCATGGCAAGGGGCTCCTGAACATCCATTTCGTAGTAGTGTGGCTGACAGCAAAGAGAAAGTTCCAGGAGTTACTTGGCATGACTGCTGTGATCCCTGTTAAAAGAAGGCGAGCTGCCTTGGGCATCAAAACAAATACCTTTTTAAGTCATTAGTCTGCTTATGATGTTCCAGACACAGAGACATTAGAGGGAAGGCCTAAATATTAGCAACACATTATAAAAATAGTTGCAAAACACACAGAGGCAGGATGTGATTGAAGAAGGAAAACTGTAATGTCAGACCTTCCATGTCATAGACCAAGTCCAGTGTCCTATCTGTGTTTTATAAATTAAACCTAGATAAGCTAGAAAAGCAATTCCCAAGCAAAAGCCTCAAGTAAAAGGATGTCAAATTATAAATTTCTGAGAGACATCTGATCATTCCATTCCTATTTCAGGAAGAGCCCAGTGCCACATAGCTTACATCTAGGCACTGTGCAAAGTCCGGGCTTTCAGGCGTTAGGCCCTTAGCAGACAGCTTTACTCATCAGGATTTGTTTTAGTTGCCCAAATCAAAAATAACAATAATAAAACTTCGAGTTAAAAATATGGTCACCAGCCAAAGCTAGAGAAGAGTATATCGTTAGCATTTTATAGCCATGAGTTCCACATCCACAGATTCAACCACAGACCAAAAATATCTGAAGGAAAAAGATAATAATACAATAATAAAAATACAAATATGATACTAGGCATTATAAGTAATCTAGAGATTTAAATATGAGAGGATGTGCATAGGTTATATGAAAGTACTATACCAGTTTATGTAAGGGACTTGAGTATCCTTGGAGTTTGGTATCCACAGGGGTCCTGGAACCAATCCACCAGATACCAAGGACGGCTGTAGACTGTTGGAGTCAATTGCCAATAAGTGGAAGAAGCTGAGCCTTCAAGCCAAGGCTCGTTATGACAAGAGTGGGCCGTTTCTCCCTGCTGTGCCTGCACAGAGTGCTGTAATCTTTGACTCACAAAGTAGTGCTGGCGAATCCCGGGTCTGGTTCTCTGGTAGGAGTGGAGCATTCCCCAGCCCCACAAATCAGCGTTGGTCCTGTCCTCTCCACCTGCTTTTTGCAGTGACCTGCAGAGCTACCACCATTAACACTGCCAGCTTTTGCAGAAGAATATATACTGGCTCAAACCAGTTCCTTGTACATCTTGTTTTTAAATGGAAAAATATAAGAAATGGGTATGTTTTATTAAGTGGAAAGGGATGCTCTGAGCTATTCAAAGAGCAAAGAAAACAAACACTGATCTGTTCCTTGGGTCCCTAGCTTGCTTTTTTCAGGACCGTGGGCTTTATTTCTGCCCACCTATTGGCCACTAGGCCAATGACCCATCTTTGATGATACTGTGAAAACTGTCGCTATCATGAGAGCATATTCCGTGAGAGCCACACAAGAATCTCAGACAGGGAAATTCCTCCTGTGGTCAGCTTGTATTTGACGTGTGGTTGTGGCCTTCCTGCCTTTCTTTTCTTCACTTCCTGGCCTTAACAAATTGTAGTGATCTCTAACGAGAAAACTAGCACACAGAAAAGAAAATTTATGAGTATATTTCCTAGAAAGTCCAATCTCATGTTTGGATTTTAAAAAGTGAGCCAGATTTTTAAGTCGTTACCATCATCTGATTCTAAAATATGGGTTTCAGTCTTTACTTTTATACTTCTTAGTCTTCTAAAAGTTATTCAGAAGTATTATTGATACATACTAGAAAATAGAACTGCTTTTATTGGCCATCCTCAAGTTTCATTTACATCAAATACCCTGAAAGTCAGTGATGAAATGTTACCAAAATCAATAAATTTTGTTTTGGGATTGATTCTTTTTTTCCAATTGGTTGTTCTTCGTGCACTCTTGAGCAGTGGTCAGGAAACTTTCTGAAAAGAGCCAGCTAGTAAACATTGTGAGCTTTTTGGGCCATATATGCGTCACTGCAGCTATTCAGCTGTGCTGTTACAGGATGAAAGCAGCCATAGACAATAGGTCAACAACAGGGTGTGGCCACATTCAAATACAATTTTTATTTTTGAACATGGATATTGGAATTTTATATAATTTGTACATGTCACAAAATATTTTTTAAAAAACCATTTAAGAACGTAAAGATTATTCTAAGCTCACAGACCGTACAAAAATAGACAGTAGACCAGATTTGGCCCTGTTTTATGGCTTTGGTGGAATAGTAAACAAAACGTCTTCACTTGCATTTCTTCAAGTTCTAGGAGAAAGCACATAAAGTTCTATTGCTATCAGATATATAAAAAATACCATTGCCTACTGAAAGATTCTAAGCTTAATGTAAAGTCAAATACTCCAATTGATGAAAACGTTGAGTGATTTCTCCTAGAGATAACACATGCCGTATGATTTAAGCAGAATAAGACCTCTGTAGATGGTAGCTCTGTTTCTTTGGCATCGGTTGATTAGACACCTACTGTGTGCTCAGCTCTGGCTAGGTGCTGGGGGTACAGCATTGAACATGGCAGTCCCCAGTTCAAGGTTTCATGGAACTTTTTATTTTGCTGGTAGTTGATTGATCTTCTGTAATTAGTTACCCGATCTGAAGCAAATCGTATCTGCTGTGTGATGTCTCAGACACTAAAGTGACACAAGTAGATGTTTGGCACACAAGCTATTCTAAAACATCTCAGTTTTTGTCTGGTCCTGCATCTGTCTAAAAGGATTTACCTGTTTTTAGTAGTCCTGAAGGAAGGGTTAGAGCTTTTACCTTTTCAACTTTGGGGGCAAGTATGTAGTGTTAAACATATTGCTGTTTTCTTTCAGGTGCATGCTCCGAGTCCTCGATTCATTTGGTACTGAACCCGAATTTAATCACGCAAATTATGCCCAATCAAAAGGCCACAAGACCCCCTGGGGAAAATGGAATCTGAACCCTCAGCAGTTTTATACTATGTTCCGTGAGTATTCCTGTTTCATGTATGCTTTCCAGAATGCCACCAAGGATAGATGAAAAACTTAGCCGCCATCTATTTTGGGTTATGATTCTCAGGACCATTAGCTGTAGAAGTCTGTGCTGTTGAACCTTTTCCTTGGGAATTACTGAATTTTTTTGTTTTGTTTTGTTTTGTTTTTTAGTTGAAATCAAAAGGCCACATTAACATTTTTTGAAAAGCCTTGGAAATATTCTGGAGAAAAAATGTTCAGTACAAAGGATCATTAGAAACTACTTGGGAAAGGACTTTGCAGTGACTTTAGATTAGATTGGCAGGCACTAAACACATTTTATGCCACATAGATACTATTTAGGGTACACTTTGTCATTAATGAGGGGTGAAGTCTTTCATGCAGATCTGTTTTCCACATAATTAAACCGTAATTATTTAAGCATCAAACTTTTTAAAGAAAAAAATAGCTTTTAAAAAATGGAACTGTTTTAGGCTCAGTTTTGTATTTTACTGACTTCTTCAATCCTAGGCCCAGAATGAGATTTTACCTTCTCTTGCTGACTTGGTGTCATTGTTTTCAGCAGCAGCGCTTATTTCATGAGCCAATATAGTAAGAACAGCATACCAAATGATGATGAATTAACTGGCCGCAGATGCTAGGCTCTTAGACATTTTCTGTTTCTATAGGGTTATTTTCCCACTTTTACCATTTCTTCCTGCTGCTTTCTGTTTACCTGGCCCTAGCCTTATTTCTAATTAGCTGAGGACTGTGAACTCAGAAACCACATTTGATAGTGTTTATGCCAACAATGAATTTATTTTGTAAGTCAATAGTCTTGAGTAATGAGATGAAGCCCTATTCCAGAAGTGAAAGGCCACATGAGGTAATTTGGATGATGAGAGAATTCCTGTTTTCTAAAATTATCAGCATAAACTTGATCCAGAGGTTTCCACTTTGTAACTTCTGACATGAATCTGTTTGCTTTGTAGAACCAAGACCCAAAAGACCCCTTCTTAATCTTCTTCCCATGTGGTTGTCCCTTCCCATTGTATGCAGCTACCTAAAGGTAACCCCTGTCTCACACTCACTAAATGTAACAGCACATGCATTGGACTAATCTTTGGGTGTTAGGCATGAGAAGGGAGAATTAAGAATGGAGAGTAATTTTAAAAATCAACTCATCCTTAAGTGTTCTATTAAGCTCAGATTTGTGACAGTGTGTTGTATGCTTCATAAACATTATTGTTCATGGAGCTGTATCATCCTGCTATTACATACCGTCCCTGGGGCACAGTTCATGGGGCAAATTGATTTTTGGCACATTAGGTAACAGATGGCTTTACCTAATGTGGTGAGGATGCTCAGTTTGCCTGTGATTTGACTTTGCTGTGTAACTTTGAGGGATGGGATAAGGTGGCACAGAATAGCCTAAGAAGTGACCTGTGTGTTAAATCAAGTGAAATAAAACATTAACTGTGTTCAAAGTGACTAAAACTGCTGGGTGATATGGCAGGTGTGTGCCCTACAAGAGATGGAGTTTCCAGGGAGTAGAGAAGAGAGGTTTTTTTTTTCCTAGAAAACAAAGTTCTATTTTAGAATGTTGGAATTCACAGTCCTGCAAACCTATTTTGTTCTCCATGGATGGAGAATTTCAGCAGTATTGGTTGATTAAATTGAAGGAAATTCACTGCTTAAAATGTAATTCAAGATGAAAACATGGGTTAATTTCTGTTAACCTGGGAAGGGAATAAGTTCCCTAACCATGACTCAGAATTCAGCAGAAATGAGGGAAAATTGATATGCTTGACTATATTTTTAAAAAAAAGAAGAACCTGTATGGCAAAACAACAACCAATAACATCGTAAGCAAATGATATCACAGAAGGCTAAATTACTAATATAGACCCTTATATGTACACACACATAT
>NW_012114799.1:4049350-4072703 GCF_000951035.1 Colobus angolensis palliatus
ATAAATTATAAATATATATAAATTAAGAAAAAGTTCCATGTTCCAACAGAAAAATGGGAAAAGGCTATTAAGTTTAGAGGAAAGAGAAATTTACTGCTCTGAACATATGGAAAGATGTTAACTTCACTCACAGTAAGGGAAATGCATTTTTAAACTGCACCAAGATACCATGTCCCATGTACAGATTGGCAGAAATGCAAAAGTTGAACAGCATGGCTATTCTCATGATGCGGTGAGCAAAACCAGCCCTCTTCAACCCTAGTGGTTAGAATGCAGCATGGTACTACCCCAGTGGGGATGTGTTTGTCAGGATCTAGTAAAACCGCCTCTGCATTTTCTTTCTTCAACTAAGCACCTCGTATATAGGAATCTATTCCAAAGATAATGAGCAAAATCAAGATGTGGCATGTGCTCAAGGGCATTTAGTGCAGCACTATTTGCCATAGGAAGCAGCAAGAAACAACCCAAGTAATCATCATAGGGGACTGAGTGAATAATATGATCCATTAATAGAGTAAAGTACTACGTAGCTATAAAAAGAAATGAGGAAGGCTTTCATTCCAGGAGGGGCATGTCTAGGATATTTTAAGTGATAAGAGTCAACGTGCAGGACAATGTAGAGCTACTCCCTTTTATATATGTCAGATATAGAGGAAGAGTGTGTGTGGTCGTGTTAGTATATATGAATGAACTTATATTTCCAAAAGAAACAATGAAAAGATAAATAAACTAATAAAAGTGATTACCATTGGGTAAAGTGATTCCCACTGGATAAAAAGGTATCCAGGGATGGCGGTAGAAGGGTAATGTCTCTTAATGTTCCTTATTTTGACTTTAGGACCATGTAAATGTTTTACCTAATTTAAAAAGAGAAATATTCCAAAGAATTCAAAGTAGGATCTCAAAGAAGTATTTACACATTCATGTTCACTGCAGTAGTATTCCTAATAGCCATGAGATAGAAGCAACCCAAATGTCCATCCACACAAGTGGATAAAGAAAAATGTAGTATACATATATATGGAATATTATTTAGCCTTAAAAAGGAAGGAAATCCTTCATATGCTACAACATGGATGAACCTCAAGGATATTATGCTAAGGGAAATAAACTAGTCACAAAAGGGTGAATACCATATGATTCCACTCATAAAGTATCTAAGGTAGTCAAAATCATAGAAACAGAAAACAGAAAGGTGGTTACCAAGTTGGGAGGAGGAATTACTGTTTAATGGCTATGGGGTTTCAGTATTACAAGATGAAAAAGTTCTGAAGATCTCTTGCATACCAGTGTGAATATACTTAACACTACTGAACACTTAAAAAAGGTTAAGATGGTAAATTTAGTGTTACTTGTTTTTTACCACAATAAAAATTCAAATAAAAAAGAAAAGCATTCACTAAGAATTGAAAACAGATAGAGACAAACCTAGCTATATGCATGAGGTTGATGTTAACCTCTCATATAGAGAAGATTATTACTTAAGTGGCTTTAAAAGACCATCTTTTGACTATACAGTTGTAGTGGGAAATATTTATATTATTACTTGAAACTGTTACAGGTATGTTGTAGGAACCAAGATCTTTAGTATACAAAAAGAGGGGAGTACCTAAAGATTCTAGATTCTGGAATGATACACCAACCAAGAAAACTCCACAAAGTGTAGTGGGTCACCTTTGCAAATTG
This sequence comes from Colobus angolensis palliatus, assembly GCF_000951035.1. Lineage (NCBI taxonomy): Eukaryota > Metazoa > Chordata > Mammalia > Primates > Cercopithecidae > Colobus > Colobus angolensis. The sequence goes on from NW_012114799.1 coordinate 4,051,037, forward strand.
CTAGGATACTACCTCATTACTGTAAAAAATAAAGTGAAAGAATTCAGCTTTGATCATGCCTTTCTAGCACAAATTGTATTTGAAAATAATCAAACAGTTGATGAGAGAAAGTCATTAATCATGGAGAAATCACAACTAATAAATGCAAAAGGAATGAATTAGAAAATGAGCATTATAAAAGTCCTGATGAGACAGTAGAGCAAAACAGTCATCATCAGTGGTCGCTAACTCCATCAAGTAACAGGTTGATGGAAAACTTTCTCATGGATGAGGCTGACTTGAATGGAGGAAATATGGAAATGAATAGAGAAATAAAGCAGTTTGAGACCTTTATCCTATTGAGATGTGCCTGAGCGGGAAAATTTGCAGCAACAACAAAAAGCTCCTGCACTCTGTTTTCCAGCACCTGCCCACAGTGAACTTGGATGCATGCTTGGAAGAGGGTCCCTTTCTTCCCACGTGACCAAGGCCTGGGGTCCAGTCTACGAGGTCCTTCCCATAGAGCCCTCCATTCCTTTACCTTTTGGGTCCATGTGGCTACCGCAGTGGTCTGAAGAGAAATAGCATTCCTTTGAATATCAAAAGTTATATTTATTTATTGTTAATTTTTCAAAAGTGAAACAAATTTACTAGTGCTTAATATATGAGCTGGATAGTAATCGTTATCTAATTTCTGTATAAATATGCACATATACTGAGGATGTACTCAGAATCCTATGTGCTTAGATTGTGTTCTACTGATGGAATGCTCCATGAAAACTTCTGAGACTGTGGAAATAGAGTGCTATACTTGAGGAATCAAGTCTTCAGGACTAGCCGCCTTATCATAAGACGTAGCAGTGCTGTGGTGTATGTGCGAACAGAGAGCATGGGGAAGGCCAGTCCGAAAGAACCCAGTGGGAAGATAAAGAAAAATACACCATTGGGATGCATCTTTTGAGGAGCAGTGAAACGAAATACGCTGGACCGGAATGTGTTTGCGTTCTTAACTATTCATGGTACACATCTCACTTTAAGACTCCTTCTGTTTCCCCTCTAACTTGTTTCCTAAGTTGGTGGGGTTTCTACAGGGTGAAAAACCTTGCATTTCTGTATTATTTTGCCCCCAGTCTCAGAAGTTCACTGGTGCCATTGTCGTCATGTGTTCTCTTTGCAGTTAGGCATTTTAGGTGGTGTCCACATAGACTATTCCTGACACCTTCCTAAGCAGCTTCTGGAGGGACTGGTGGCCAGACGATACTAAGGCCATTTGATTAGATCTACTAAGTGATGGTTTTTCCCCAGGAATCTGGTAAGTCTGGTTGTTCCTCCCTCTAGGTCCCCATTCCTGCTCGCTCCTCCTGTCCACGTGTTAACATGACCTCTGAACTAGGCACTAAGGCTTTCCAGCCACAAAAACCAGCTCTTGAAAGCTCAGCTTGGATTAGGCGATTTCTCCTCAGAGACTGCAGTGCCTTCCTTTTGTCCATGGGGTGATTTTCAAACTCCACAGCAAAGTATTCAAGACCTTAGGCTCTCTGGCCTCAACCCCCAACCATATTCCTCCCCAGGTCTGGCCCCAGCCTCACCCAACAGCCTGCTGGTCTCTGAGAAGCAAAATTTAATTTTTTCTTTAAAACTCTACTTAAGTGACTTCCTCCAATTTTCCAATCAAATTTATAAAGAAATGTAACCCAATTACAGAAACAGGGAAGGACTTCCTCCTACTGAAAAAGTCTCCCCTAACCCTGGTGTAACTTTTATCTTTTTCACAAGTATGTTTTTACATACTTGTCACATACTTACCAAAATTTTGTATCTCCTTTTTTTCCACTTAATATATCATCTCTTTTTTTCTTCAAGACTCTACGCAGATTTGAAAACCATTATTTCCAAGACTCTTCTACAGTCAAGTGGCTAGTTCCTAAGTCATAGTTATTTGGGGATGCTTTTGTTATTTCTTGAGATTTAACTGATGATTTTTTTATGGTTGCCAGGTACCTGGCTTGGCATATATTTAGGTATTATTTCAGTCTCTGCCTGTAGTCTATGCATATGGCTTGTTTTAAACTCCTGGAGGCCATCTTTTATTTTTCACAGTCTGACAAGGTACATTATATCTCAGTAAATAAATGCAAGAAATCTGCCTGCACAGAAAAATAAGAGCGAAGGCAGTTGCCTTTACCATTTAGAAGAGAAAGCTCTAAGATTGATGACTTGCACTGTAAATTTTCCAGTACTTGGATAGCTCTAATTATCTGCACCACACCCTCATTTACAACTTCATCTGGCTTGTGTAAAAACATTGGCAGTGGTAAATCATCTTTATCTAATTGAGTTTTTTCCTCTCTTTCCCTAGAGTTGATGACTGAAAGTAACAGTAGCAGGCATTACAAGATACCCCATCTCTGGTTTCAGATCTCAGACCTTATTTTTGTATCCTACAAAAAATTCAATGACCTTTGAAATCAGTTCTGCTTAACAGCCTGACTTTTCGTATCATTACCATAGAACATTTACTACATTGCCTGAGCAAACTGTGTTCGTATAGTTTTATTTATTATGTGTGTATGTGTTAAGTACTTACAACATTTTGGCTGTCATTCACAATGTGAAGACATAGAAGAATTTTCCTTCTGGGTGCTCACATTCTGTACAGTCAAGGCTGGAGAATATTCAGCATTTCTTGTGGAAATTTGGAGCAGAAAAGACAGGGAGCTATAACGAAGTTGAGAGAAGAGCAGATTGGGGATTCTGGAGGTGTTTAGAACTTTCCCATTTCGCCTTCCACCTCTTTGATTTTTTTTTTTTTTTTTTACCCCCTTCTCCTCTTTCCCAAATCCTTGTAAGGTGCTCCTTAGTAAAGGCTACAGAGGTGACTAAGCCTAAGTATTTTCTTGTTCCTTATGAGCGTCAGTTTAGGAGTTAGATTGGAATCTTTATTTGGTTGTCGATTTTATCCTTTTGCTCAGTGTGTGTCCCCTGACCATCTCTGGGATGTCTAAGTCTCTGTTCTCCAGAAGCTTACTTTCAGTGGAGTCAGGAGGTACGCAAAAATAAGACTTTCTCATACTTCCACTTGAGAAATTACAGACCCAGGTGAATGGAGCAGGGAAAATTTGAATGCAGAGGCGAGGAACATCCTAGTTGTGGCAACTAGAGGCAAGTTTTCCCAGGGTCCTCAAGACCCTGTCGCTTACTACGCTGCTTTTTGCTCATTTCTCTCTACTTCCTTGCTGTTTCTTGAGTAGAATAGGCACACTCCCCCTCAGGACCTTTGCATTAGTTGTCCCATCTCTTGGAACATTCTTCTTTTAGACTTCCTCATCTCCTCCTTCAGGTTTTTAACTCAAATGTCATTTCAGTGAGACTGACTGTGACCTCCTCTTTTAAAATACAACTCCTTCCTTCCCCAACTTTCTACTCCCCTGGTTTATTTTCCTCCATAACTTTATTGCTATCCAGTATTTATGTTTCACTTACTTTTACTTTCTTTTTCCTCCCCTGGAATCTGAGATATATAATGGCAGGAATTTTAGCTGCTTTGTTTGTTGCTGGAACTCTTAACATCCTGAAGAGTGGCTGGCACATAGTAGGCATTCAGAAAGTCTTTTATTGATGGAATTAAACTAGAATGAACATTATTGCCTATTCTGTTTTTAGTCCATGCAACAGTGTAGGGAAGGAGACTGTTGTACAAATTTAAGATTGCAGAAACTTCTTTAGGCCAATGGCCTCATCTTACTTTCTTGTGTCTTCCCAGGGAACTTACTTACATTGTTGGGCTTTCGGAGCATAATGATTGTCATTATCATTGACATTCCAACCCTGAATTTCTCCCCGGATTTGGAGCTCACAGCCATTTTTATTTGCATGATCAAATTGAATGATGGCTTGTGGATACAAAATTTTGCCTGGCAAAACAGAAATTTTAGAACCAAGTCAGTTCCTGTTCATGCAAATAATAAGCCTGTTGGCTGTAGCTAAGGATCAGTTAACTTCCATGTACAATTTTATTTTTAGGGCATGACAACCAAAGGAGCTATTTGTGATTGAAACTGCCATTTTGGCCTTTAACTTGAATCAGGAGGGCTCTTGCCTTTAAGCTCTGTGCAGACCAGTGAGGAGTAGGATCAGCCTCGTGGTTCCTTCAGTCTGAGTCTCAGCTTTCAGCAGTGTTATTCTTCTAAGGAGTCCATTCCCTCCTAAATTGCTTTTTGACACTTGAAAATTTTACCCTGAAGTGCCTTTTGTCAACAGTTTAGGTGCTCATCTTCTCAGCTCAACTGTATATTAGTTTCCCTAGCCTGCATCCCAGCCTTCTTTCTTGAAGAAACTAGTATCACCACCATTTGGGGGGGGAAAAAATCAGTTTTTGTAAAATTTGTCACATAACATAGTAATGTATAGTTTTTTAATCCAGAATTCTTGTGTGACATAACTGTTTTTCAATGCATTTGTTTCTATCGTCGGTTTCATCAGAATCAGCAAAAATGTCATGAATATGATGACAAGCAGTATTCTTCAGTATTTTAAATGTTTTCAGCCATACCAAAAAAACAGAAGAAATGTTACTAGAAACCCACAAATCTAGATTTTACAATTAACCATTTACTGTATCAATCCATATGCCAATCCTCTCTCTATCCATCAATCCACTTTTTTTGCTGTTTTTTTTTTTTTTTTTTTGGTGGGGGGAGGATGCATAAAAGAACCCTCTGATGCCTCAGCTTGACATCATTAACTGGAATTCAGTATTTTGAGGGGAAAAATGATCCACAAACTTAGAAAAAAAGACCAGTAATAGTGGTTATTTCTAGGTGATGAAAGATATGTAACTTATTTTTTTCTCATATCGTTATTATCTGAAAAAAGTTTTAATCTGAGGATATATTTCTGTTATAATCAGGAAAACCAATAAATCCATTTGTATTTAGGAAAAAGAAAAGCTTGTTTATTGCAGAAGTCTTAGCAAAAAGTGAGAAGGTCTGGACTAACAAGTATGAAAAGGAAAGGATGAGTTGATGGATTTTTGAGAAACTAATATCCCTGGGACTGCTGGCTGTGAGGGCTAAAGAATGGGCCCAGGCTGGCACTGGGGTTTCTTCTCTTGGTGACCACGGGACATGAAGATACATAACATTCTTAGAGATGTTTGGGACTTACTGATAGAAAAAACAGACCTCAGAAATTCATGCAATTGAAAGAAAGCTCAACTTGACTCTTCAAGCTGACCTTGAAGTAGTTGGTAAGCTCCTTGAGGGCAGAAACTCATCTTTATATTGTAATTTGTCAATACTTATCATATAACCTAGTTTGTAGAAATGCTTCAAAACGTTTGTCATTGAATGAATTATTCAAGCTAAGCTAATAGTATTTCTTAGAAGTAGTTATCATCATACTCTGCTCAGGGAACACGTCAAGCTGATTTGTACTCATTTGTAAATAGGTGCTTCCAAAGTGCTTAAAATAGTGTTTCTCTTAATAAGAGATGTTTTGTTCTAAAGTATCTTAAAATCATTGCTAATGTCTGGCAAATCTCCTGTAGTTTTGTAGCATGTAAAAAACAAAATCTGTGTGGTCCCACATACATATATGGCACAAGATACTCAAGAAACTGAGGTGATACTGCATATGTATTCTGGATCCCTCTTGTGTTCACAGGGTCCAGAAAATTATTTGGACTATGAGGCTGTATATTAGAGTGACTTAAGGAGTTGATGCCCTGAAAGCAGCCAGTCTGACTCTGAATCCTAGTGTTGCCGTTTCCTAGCATGTAGACTTGGGTACTTAAACCAAATCTCTCTCTGTTTTCTCATCTGTACAAACATGTTACACGGTTATGAGGTTAAAATGGAAGAGTAACTATAATGCACTTAGCACAGAATTTGGCATGTAGTCAGAACTCAAAATAACAGTCATCTTTTTTAAAAATCACATTTGTTTATCCTCTGGGATGGAGGTATTACTGAAAGTACAGGATTTCCTGCATCCTGTTTGAGATTTGTTTGATTTACCTTAAAATGTAAATACCTTCTCTTTGAATCCCTCCCCACACAATAAAAGTCTCTGTTCCCTTCCTAAGGCAGAGCAAAAAAGAAAGGTTGGCCTGAAATTTGAACTCAATGAAATGGACATTTCAGATAACATCCTCCTGGACTTGTGGCTTTTGATTTATTATAAGCACCATTAAGAACACTTGTGATAAGACCAGGGCGCTCTCGGCAGATGTTACCAGGCAGGCTCCAGCTGGTGTTCAGATCCTTGGAAGCAAGCCACGCTGTACCCGTAGTTACTTCAGAATCACCTGCTGGGGCGAGTCACAGCTGAGCAGACCCTTATGTGGTCAAGGTTTAGTGTCCTGTGGCAAGTTTAGAGTCACCTGGGAGGAGAAGGCATGTAGAGGTCAGACCAGTGCTCAGGCCTTGGCTCATTAAATGTGGTGATACTGTTTGTAAATCTCAAGTCTCACCTGAGGTCCTTTAAACCACACTTGCAGGTTGTCGATCCCTAAGTTAACATTCCACAAGGTGAGACAGGAGTTAAAGAGTTTGGATGAAAACATAGAAGACAGTTTAGATGTGAAATTCATAGTGTCAGAGTTGATTGAATACCAAATTATAGTCATAGCAGCAAAAGCCCACCATTCCTCACAAGTTTTTCTGATATTTACTTCTCCCTCCCACCAGTCAAGCTAGAAGCTAGGAGAATCTTTCACACAAAAATGTTACATATATGTATTTTTTCATTTGGGTGGCTAAAGCATTTTATTTTTTACTATGCATTAATATATTATAATATGAAATAAAACCCATTGTTTTACTTGCTGGATTATTTAAGTGCCTAAGGACTAAATGACTATATTTCAGAAACAAATATTTCAAGCATCATGCTTTAATCACCATGTAAATTTTCTGAAAATAAAAGAAAATTAAAAACACCTGTTCCTGAAGTAGACCGTCAGGTTTGAGTTCAAAACTTTTAGAATTAACACAAAATTTTACAAAGAAATATTTTAAGCTACACCATAACACTGATAATGCACACAGGTTGTGTTCCTGTCCCTGCTAATCCTTGAAAATTCCCTGTGCCCTCAGCTCCTCAAAAGGGGGAGGAAAAACAACCATTGCCTCTTGTTGGCAGTAGAATTTATTCAGTAATTTACTTTCCAGCCAACTGCAGCCATTGCCATTGCCTCTGGGCACTTGTTCAAAAATGCAGAAATGAAATAACAGATTGGCCAGACTGAACACAACTCCCCAGTCACAACCCTATTATCTCCTCATTCTGTCACCCCCATTAGGCAAAAGCCTGGGAAACGGAGGGTGACAACACAGTATTTACATGGCTCATGCATTTCCACAGCTCAGGGCTTCCTGCCAGTGTCCCTTCTTCATCGTGTTCCCCTGCAGGCATGGTGGGTGACATTGTAGTCTGGGCATCGAGTCCGAGGCCTGTGCTGCAGGCTCGCCTTTGCCCATCTGTCTGTCCGAAAGGATCTCTGTGCTGCTACAAGCCTGGGAAATTGCTCCTCAGTCCTAGGACAACCAGAACGAGATGAAGGGACCAGCTTTCTCTATTTGCTGACCACCTACCTGTGAATGGATGTGGTTCAGGTTGCAGTGTGTGGACTTTTCAGAATCTTGTGTATATCTCAATTTACCAGGAGGAATTTGGTTTCATGTTATTTATAGCTGTTCTATTCAGGTCAGAGCCAAGCAGAGCGGTTGCTTCATTTAATATCAGCCACACATGGTCTCTGCAGGCTCATCTCCTGAAAAACTGAGATTTCTCTTGACAGAATGAAGGTAAAGGAGAAGAGGGTCTCTGTTTAATCCAGAGAGAATTATTTTCTGATTGTCACTTGCTGGTGAAATGCCTTTTAAAATTACAGGCACGAGATGCAGATGTTTGGAGAGGGTGTGGGGTTGCTCTCCCCCTTGCTCAAGTGTTAGAGAAGTTACAGAACCCAAATGAGAGAAATCCAAAATTTTCTTTTCCAGAATAGCATACTCTGTAGACAGTATTCCTTTGCAGTGGTTGGGTTTTTTTGGAGTGGTTTGTGCCCCAGCAAGCTTTACCTTTTATTCAGTCTTCATTCCATGCACCTGTTCAATATAACCCCCATAATTACATCTTTTATGAGTGAGTAATTCTTAGAGGAGATGAAAGGTTCTGGGGATTATTCATCACTCTATCCCTAAACCTCTTGTTATGTAGCTGGGTGAAAAACACAGCTGGAGTCAGATTCAGTTACATGGGGGCTCTGCGCCTGTTCAGAACTCCCGATCAGCCCTGCCCCCTACAGATTTCTGGCCAGTGGGTGGTGAAACCTGGGTGAGAGCATTTCTGCTGGGAAACGGACAGTAGCCTTATTCTGAGGCAACAAGGAAGAGAATACACAGCTTAATGATTTTCAGACAGACGTATTTTCCCTAAAAAGAGCAGGTTTTGGTTCATGTTAATCCATCCTAGAGAGGAGTATTCTCATGATGGTTTTACTGGGAACGTGTGGGAGAGAGCAATCCCTCACCTCCCTCAGGTGTAAGAAAGAACAGGGTAAGAGGAAAACATTTTGTTATGGGTAAGATGGCCTGTGTTAAATATGTGATTGTTGTTTCTTCTTGCTGGTTGGACACTAATTGTCCTCTCCATTTCTTTGCACACCAGCTCATACCCCAGACAACAGCTTTCTGGGGTTTGTGGTCGAGCAGCACCTGAACTCCAGTGACATCCACCACATTAATGAAATCAAAAGGCAGAACCAGTCCCTTGTGTATGGCAAAGTGGATAGCTTCTGGAAGGTGAGTCAGTCTGTGTGTGTCTCTCTCTCTGAAAAGAAGCTTGTTGGGTAATTTAGCTTTGATCCAGGGAGTAGTCAAGCCAAGTGCCCAGGGCTTAATGGGATCTACTTAGACATAAACAAGAATGTGCAAGGATTCAGTTGCTCAGCATTTGGGTTTCTAAACAAGGCTGTACCTGCTCTTCTGGTAGTGGCTATACCACAGCCCCCTTCACTCTCTGCGTGTCAGAAGGGACACATTCTAGCTGCTTTCACACCTTGTACTTGCTTCTGAGAGCCAGGGCCCTCCAGGGGTTGAATATCTTTCTGGAGCAAGGTACTGCACAGGGAGAAACTTTACCGAGGGGAGTCTCCCTCTGCTTCTGGGAGGTAGTCTGTGGAGGTAGGCAGCTCCCTTTCCTGGGAAATGCAGTGGCCTTCACTTCCTCTTGGCTATAGTCACTACTCACCTGACGTGGAAAGTAAACTCTTGCTAGGGCTGACCGTAGGCAGTCTGTTCAGGGAGGTCTTGGCTGAAACAGCACTCTTGGCTACAGACCAAACCAAGTTTTCCAAAAGCCTTGGGCCCCTTGGCCCTCCTAAGTTGATTTCCAGAGTACATCTGGAGAAAGTGTAACAGGAGAGGAACCAGATTGGATGTGACCTGTTGACAGGTAATGCAGATCTTTTTATGTGGGAAGTCTGCCTCAATAGGCAAATATCATAACTTTTTGTTGAGGAAACGTTTTTTAGAAGATAGAAGTCTTCAGGAGCTCACAACGTGCCTCTTCCTAAATATAAGAATTAATTGCTTTCTTGAATGATCACAGACTGTGGTCTCGTGTTACTTCCTAACCAAGGAAGTTAGGAATACTACAACTGAAGGAGTACAAGTGATGTACAGGATAAAGAATTCGTTGGTACTGCTTTTCTGACCCTGTGTTCAGAGAAGGAAAAGCAGTGCCCTACCCACCAGCTCTAAGGTGCTAACTACACCAAAGGGATGATGAGATCAGCCCATCTCCAGGGAGGCAGATTTAATTCCAGACAACTCTGTCTTAAACAGCTAGACCTTTGTCTTTGTTTAGTACAGTAGTTCTCAGCTGCAGACTATTTTATTTACCGATTCCCCTATGCCCAGGGGACATTTGACAGTGCCTAGAGACAATTTTGGTTGTGATGTCTGGTCAGTGGTGCTACAAGCATGTAGTGGGTAGAGGCCAGGGATGCTGTACATGTCCTACAATGAATGGGATGGCCCCTGGCACAAAATACCAGTAATGCCAAGGGTGAAAAACCCCCGGCTGATAAGAATGTTTCCTCTGTATGTTATGCCATACTTTGTTGTCTCAAGTAAAATGAAAGTTAATCTAGACTGTAAATGGCTATCGAAGATGGTCCCATAAATTTGTGTTGCTGTCCTTGTGTAAAAATGTCTCCTGTGTTGACAGTGCATTTTCCAGCTGACTTTCAGCCAGACTTGGGTTAAAACAGGCATATTAGGTGTTCTCATGCTCAGCTTGTTCATGAAATTAATGGTTTATGGCATTAGTTGTAGGCGGACTGTGGCTTTTAAAGAAAAGCCTCTGCACCTGCTTGAAGAAGATAGCTTGCATGTCCGTGTGGGCTTGATACAGAAATTATATGACTTTCTTTGGGGGCCAAGTGCAACTACCTCCTAGCACCCTTTGGCAACTTTTTCCCTTTCCCTGGAAAAACAAAACAATAAATTGGTTCTGAAAGATTTTGGTCACCTGTTTTGGATAAATTAATACTGCCACTAAAAGAGTGACTTTTCTGTGCCAGCAAGAATACCGAGGCCAGGCACGGTGGCTCACACCTGTAATCCCAGCACGTTGGGAGGCCGAGGCAGGTGGATCACCTGAGGTCAGGAGTTTGCGACCAGCCTAACGTGGTGAAAACTCATCTCTACTAAATACAAAACAATTAGCCAGGCATGGTGGCGGGCATCTGTAATCTGAGCTACTTGGGAAGATGAGACAGGAGAATCCATTGTATCTGGGAGGTGGATGTTGCAGTGAGCTGAGATCACGCCATTGCACTCCAGCCTGGGCAACAAGAGCAAAACTCCATCTCAAAAAAAAAAAAGGAATCCCAAAAGCATTAACCATGTTGCTCAAGTGGTCTGGAGTGAGATTCAGAAATCTGTCCATGTTTTGAGGTGTTAAAACTCCATGTGTGCCCAAGTTTCTGTGTACCTGTACCATGCGTCACCTAAAGACTACAAAAGGTTGGGCTGCAGTGTGTCCACATTCATCTCTGCCTGAGTAATAACACCCAAAAATCCTGGGTGTTACTTCAGTTTTATTACCTCCAGCATTCTGTGCTGAAAAAAGCCCAAGAAGGTGAAAAATCCTATAAAGTTTTCACATGAATTGAGGACATCTTCTCCAACTCTAGAAGACGGCACAGTATGTGAGAATTTAGTTTCTTTTTCCAAAGCGTGTGCATCCCAGAGTGTTTAGTGAATGCACACAGAAAACCAATGTGCCTTTTAAGTGAGATGTTATTCCAACCACATTTCTAAAGTTACATTCAACATAAGCTTTAGCTAGCAGGATATTTTATCAGTGGTCTTCCCCATCTTGTGTCCCGTTCCCCTCTCCTCTACCCAATCCTGATGCATGTCAGAGAGCTTCAGGAAAGGAACTGGCACCTTTGTGTCCTGGGAGGTTTAGGATTGCAACTGGGAGATGTGGGAGGGCACAGTTTGGACCAGATGACTTTGGAAGGTCTTCCTTCAGCTCAGATTCTAGGACTTTAAATTCTGAAGATTCCCGCTGTGCCATAAATCCTCCTTCACTCTTCCCACCACCCTCCTTCTTGAGGGAATCTCCCTACCCATCTTGCCACTTAAGTGGGAAATGCAAACATGTAACTCCCTCCAGTGTTGGCTGATTGGATTCTGGAGTTGTCCTCTGATCCGGTGCAGTCCAGCTTTTTGGTAGCTGGAACTGTAATTCTGGCTCAGAAAGCTGAGCTGCATCAATGAGATTCTTCAGTTGGTGTTAGAAAACAGAGTCACTGAGAGCGAGCCATGTTAATAGAAATCAAAAAAAATGTGTCCATAGCAGGAGGGCGAGGCTAAGAGGGTGAGCTAAGTGTACATGTTTTCATGATCCTACTATGATCTTATTACAAGTTATTACATGGTCGCTGCTAAGGTAAATGTCCTGGAGGCCTTCCTTTGACCACGCCAGGAGAACAAGAGTTGCCTCTGAATCACACATTGGGGTTCAGACTCGCAACTTAACCACATGTAAGGTGGTTGACTGTCCTGAGCCTCAGGTTCCTAGCCTATAAAGTTGGGACAGTAATAGCTGCTGGCTTCTCGGCCTTACTAATGCACACATCACCTGAGGATCTTGTTAAAATGCAGATTCTGGTTCATACCTGGGATGAGACCAAGACTCTTTCTCACAAGCATCCAGGTGATACCGATGGGGTGTTAGAAGAGCATGCTTTGAGCAGCAAGGTCTTAGGATAGTTGGAATTTGTACAGTGTGTGGCACAAAGTAGCTGACCGATTCGCAAATAAATAACTCCTATTTTCTACTTAACCTTTGTCTACCTGCTGCTCTTGTCAGACTGCCACCTGTCACTTTTTGCTACTGTGGGTGCCTAGTTCAGTCACCCTCATTCTCACTTTCATATTTGTAGACCTTGCTATTTCTGATCTCTGCCACCTAGCCCCAAGAGCCAGGTAAAGCTGTGGTGAGCAGTGGACTGTAAGAGGAGGTGAGAGACACGCTGTCTTCCTTGTGTCTTGCTGTCCTGGTTTGTACATTCAGGTGCCGCTGGGCAGTGTAATCATAGACTTGGAGATGGATGACTGGGTTCAAATCCTGACTGGGCCACCAGCTGCCTAAGGTTGGGTACATTACTTAGCTGGTGCACAGTAAGTCTAAATACATGTTTGCTGCTCTTATTAATGTCATTATTGGGGCCAGATAGGAAATGCTGCAATGGGAATTGGTGGGGAGGTGAGCCAGGGAATTCTATCCTGTGAGGAAATGGAAAGTATAAGCCTGCCCAGTGATACTCGAATTGTAATTCTTAATCTATGTAAGTGGTTGGCAAACTCTAGCCTGTGGACCAAATCTAGCCCAACATCTGTTTTTGTCAATTACATTTTACTGGAAGATGGCCATGGCCATTCCTTGTCCGTGGCTGCTTTTGCACTAAAATTGTAGAGTTAGGTAACTGTGGCAGACTGTATGACCCACAAAGCCTTAAAATATTTAATCTCTGGCCTTTCCTGGGAAAAGTTTTCTGACCCCTGAATTATGCCACATCCCAAGTAAACCAAGTCTTTCTCAGAACATTGGCCAACAGTCCCCGGCATGGATCTCATTAGAGGCCTTTTTCAGGGTTCTTGATTATATTCTTCTGTATGATTGAGGCTGGTGGATAGCCAATACGTGGAAAAGTGAAGTGTAACTTAACTGAAATTCTGATCACTCTAGAGATGGAGCTCCAGGCATTGAGCCTGGTACCTCTTTGTAGGCATTCAGCAAAAGGTAGTGCTTATTTAGTAACTAATGTGTTGATAATAAAAGAGCCTTGAATCTGTGTGGTGTTTCTGCTTCTTGGAGCCCTTCACAGCCATCATTTAAGGTGGTACAGGCTGATGCCTTTTAAGGAAACAAGGGCAGCTGTTATCTTCCTTAACCGTCCTGGTGTGTAGATGAGGAGCTGGCTCAAAGAGGGAGCGTGACATGGCCAAGTCCGAAGCAGGGTCAGGGCTCTGAGCTCTCCTCTGGGAGACTTGCCTCCCTGCTGCCAATAGTTCCATGAAGCTGCTCCACCGCCACTACCCTGGAGGGAGTGGGTCTGTGGTTACAGCAGGATTCTAAAGCTGGGAAGGAAGGTCTCTCTGGGTGAGCTAAGTGTACAGCAGCAGCCCTGAGCAAATACTGGCATCACAGGTAAAATGTTGCTCCTGGCTGCTCACTGCAGGATCGCCAAGTCAGCGACAGCCTTGCAGCCAGTTCTGTAGAGTAAATAAGCCTGATATGAGCATTTCAAATAGTTTCCAGCTCCAGGCCCCAGGGCCTGGTGTGGTCCAGCCCTCGCCTACCTTGGCAACAACCAAAGTCAACCAGTCTTAACTGAATTTGAAAAGTTCCTTTTTATCTAGACTTCAAAGACGTTGTGGTTTTAAAGCATCCCCTGAAATGACATATGATCCCTTTCCTATATGCCTGAGAAATCAGGCAGCAGAACTTTCAGAAATGTGACCCCACTTCCCCCACTCCTGCCCTTTTCTACTTTATTCTCCACACAGCAGCAGCCAGAGTGATCTTTTCTAAAATGCAAATTGAATCGTGCTACTCCTTTGCTCAGACTCTGCAATGACTTCATTTCACACTTAGAACACCTTACCTTTACAGTGAAATCCAGTCGGGGTAGTGTGTTTTAAAGAGGTTCTCTGAAGCCAGCCACTCCTGCTCTGTACCTACTCCTCTCTGGCTCCTGGACTGTAGCCACAGGGGTCCTGTGTGTCACCCATTCCACCAGGGGCTACCACCCTCTTTAATGGCTGCTACCTGTCCTGGCTCACCCCAACTAGAGCCACCAAGACCACCCTGTTCCGCACTTGTGCCTCAACCAGATGTCACCCCTCCCCCTCCCTAGCATAGCACCCTGTTTATTCCTTTTATATCATTTGAATCATCTTGTAATCATATAATTATCTTTTGTTGTCAATCTCTCTTCCTTACTAGACTATAAGCTCTGAGAGAGTAGGAATTGCGCCTCTTTTGCTTACCCAGCTGCCTGGCACGTGGTAGGCACTCGGAAACTACTTGAAGACTAAATGAATCTCCCCTAGGTTTAGCTTAAATTACTGTTTATCCATGGAACCTGGGATACAACTTAGAATGCTTTCTGCCTAGGACACTCTCCTGTGTTCTCTGCTGACCCCAGGGAGACAAGAAGAAGGGAGTCTGGTGGAAAAGGAACAGAGCTACACATGCACATTCCCCAGACCCCGTAGAGGCTTCAAGAGTTTTTCTAAACCTCTTGTGAGATTAGCAGGGAGATGGCATGGGAACAAGATGCTGCACAGGGCAATGGGAACTTGGCTGTGGTCCAGCTCTGCTATCATATGATTGGGACAGGCCACTCCAACCTCGGTTTCCTCGCTCGCGTAAATGAAGGTATTGGTTTAAAAAAAGAATGAATTATTATACACAACAACATGGATGACTTCAAAATAAGAGGAGCATTTATACTGTTTGATTCGGTGTATATTATACATATAAAACTCTAGAAAATGCAAACCAATCCATAGTGACCAAAACCAGGTCATTGGTTGCTTAGGGAGGGGAGAGGAGGAGAGATGGATATGTTTGCTGTCTTGGATGTGGTGATAGCTTTCTGGGTTTTACGTTGTAAGTGTGTGTGTGTATATATACACCCACACATGCTTAGGGAGGGGAGAGGAGGAGAGATGGATATGTTTGCTGTCTTGGGTGTGGTGATAACTTTATGGTTTTCACGTTATAAGTGTGTGTGTGTGTCTGTGTATGAATGAGGCAGACTTTTATGTGTTCCCATAAAGTCTAGAAATTTGCCAAAGTCTAGAAATTTCTTATCCTTTACAGACAAAATTTGACAACTCCTGGATGAGATCAGTAATTATTCACCTGTGTGTTTTTGGAGCCCTGGGGTCTGCTATTATAGGTGGGTCAAGGAGCAGCCACACAGGATGGGCCCTGCCTCAACAGAGCAGTTCTCATATATCTATGGCATAGATTTGGCTTTTGGCCTTCCAGTAAGATTTAACTGGGGAAAAGGGTGGTTAAAGTCTCTAGACTAGGTGACTGCTGCATCTGAGATAGAATCCCATTCTGAAAACTAGGTAATTGTCTAGCTTACTAATTTGGTTGACTTGGGCTTAGTTTAAATTAATGCAAAATTGAAAATGGGAGTCATTTGGGGAAACGCCATTTTATTTCATAGTAGAAATTAACTGCTCTTAGCTCATTGTTTTAATGAACCACCCAAGACCTTTGTGATTAAAGAATGTACTGAAACCCTTGAAAGAACACATTTTTATAAGTAGATTAAACCTTGTCATTCTGTTTTGTTCTTCAGGCTGCTTAGCCAGGCTTCTCTGCCCAGATAATATAGAGATAAATAAACCAGATAAATTTAAACCCACCCTAAGTCAAATTGGCATATATTTTGAAATAACAAAGTTGGAATCAGTTTTGTTGGATTTACTGGAAAGTCTGATGTGATCATAGCTATTTGTTCTGGTTCCAACCAGAAGAATGTTAAAAATTAGAAAATCATGTGTCTCCTGCTTATTTCCCCTGGGGGAAAAGTCAGAAAAGATCTTTTCATGATCCCTTGGAGATGGCGCTTGCCAGAGGCAGGGAGTGGCAATGGCACCAGTGGCAATGGTGAGCCCCCAGGGGCAGCCACTCACCAAGCCGTGGTTACCTGTGCCTGGCACATGATAAAGTGCACTCACATCACAGAGCCTGTTCTCTAAATTCAAGGATAAGATTGGAACAGGCAAGGAAGGAACAGAGGAGAAATCAGATGCAAAGGGAAACATCAGAACTGAATCATGAGCTTTTAAGATTCTAAGAGCCATGGTCCAGGAGCCTCAAGGATTTGTTTTAATGGTGTTGGCTGTATGCTGACTATAACATAACCCCATGTGGCACCCCCTTGTAAGCATGTCAGTGTTTGGTAAGTGTATGTGAGTAGGAATCAATGTGGAACTAGGAGTCCATGGGACCCGGAGGGTAGCCTCACCCGATGTCATCACCCTACTGGTCCATTCCCTGTTTCAGCAAGCTTTATGCGATTGCCTTAGATCCATGAGGTTTTCTTGTCACACATTCTTCTTGTTGTACCCATTTCAGCCCGGAGACACTGATTGGACATGGTGTAAGGGATTTGGAGGAGCCTTGGATGGGAAAGAAGATGCCCAGACTTTCATTTCCGTTGTGCCATTTGTTGGCTACTTGTCCTCGGAAGTCATTTGCCCTCTGGGTCTCACTTTCCTTATCTGGCAGCCCTCCCAGCATCATTCTGAAATCTGTGAGGTTTCAGAAGAAGCTTTGAGTTGAATAACGAGTTCTATGTTCCAGGCCAAGTCATGCTTTCAGTCTCCTGTTTAAAAGTCTATCAAGAGGCCGGGTGCGGTGGCTCATGCCTGTAATCCCAGGACTTTCGGAGGCCAAGGAGGGTGGATCACGAGGTCAGGAGTTCAAGACCAGCCTGGCCAAGATGGTGAAACCCCGTCTCTACTGAAAATACAAAAATTAGCTGGACATGGTGGTGGGCGCTTGTAATCCCAGCTACTCGGGAGGCTGAGGCAGAGAATTGTTTGAACCGAGGAGGCGGAGGTTGCAGTGAGCCGAAATCGTGCCACTGCACTCCATCCTGGGCCATAGAGCAAGACTCCCATCTCAAAAATAAAAATAAAAAAATAAAAGTCTATCGAGTTTTGGGGCATAAGGGTAAGAGGAAAATAAAACCAAGGCTCCTTTTTCAGCATACAGCTTCAGTAGAAACCCCAAATTCTTGAAATCTGTATAGTAGACTGTAAGTTTTTTCTCCTTTCAGAGCCCAGCCCACTGACACTTTACAGTTGACAGCCCAGCCCAGATATGGGCTGCTGTGGCTTCTACCGAATCATGCTTGGGACTGCCAGTTTTCTTTTGGGTTGGGGCTTGACGTGGTTGGGAAGAATGCATGGCAACCAGCCCTGAATCTGGGACTTGGAGCCTATCAGCTCCCTGCTCTTTGATAATGGAATAGTCTGTAGACTTCTTCCCACTTGTGAGAAAAAACTCCCCCTTAGAACTCAAGTGGTAGAGCTTCTCATAGCTTACAGTTCCAAGCAATATGTTGGTTGTAGGTCCAGGCAGGACTCTGACATGGCCCTCTGGAATAGCATTGACGTCTGGGGTTCTTTGCTAAGATGATTTCCAGTCTGTGTTCCAGGGAGATTTAGGAAAGTTGAAGTTCATTCTTAGAACCTAAGTCTGTGTTTGTTGTTTTGTTTTGTTTTTTTTTAAAAAAAAAGCTTACGTGGTCATAAGTGCCAGCTGGGAACTTGTTCAGCATCCACATGCCAGGGCCCCTTGTTACCCTCATATAGTCAGAATTTCCAGGGAAGGGACCAGGAAATCTGTGTGTTCCAACAGGTGCTCCAAACAGGCAGGCTTGGGAAATGCCACACTAGGTAGCCACCCATTTTCCTAGTTCAGAAAAACCTTAATCTCTTCCTTTCCATGTGTGGTATATGGCTGCCATGTAACCAGCAACCACATCAGTCTGTAGAAGACACTTGCTATTCCACTATTCCCTCGTTTTACCTTGGCCACATCCAGCACTCAGAGCCTTTGCTTCTCAGTACAGCTGACCAACTGCACGGCCTCCAAGGACTTGCCCCCTTGTTTCCATGATAACAGCCAGTCGCATAAATCCATGTGGGGTGCAAAACATGGATATGGGTTTCAGTAATGTATCTCTCAAGAATGCTTATCTTTGAACCCAAGAATGCAAATAAATTTTTTTTCAATTTTAGATCTTTTAAAGCACTGTCTCGTAGCCTTTTGAAGCATGTGTCTGTTTTATAGGTGATAGAACAAAGCCTCAGACATTTAGAAGAAACAGTCCACCTTTAGGATAAATCATATTCTTCTCAACCTTCCTTTCTTGTGACCTTTACACTATAGAGCAGGCCACTCATGGTACAAAGGTTTGAATGATGGATGATAGAATCTTAGACCTTTGTCCCAGGTGGTTAGGGAGGTGTTCCAGAAACCTGGGAATGGAGAGTAGTTTTCTTGGTGCCCCGCATGAAAACCACTAGCCAGTTGCTTATCGCGTGGGTGGCTGGCGCCCTCCCAGCAGCATAAACAGCTAAGTGCAAATCACTGCAGCTGTGAGAAGAAAACATGCAAGACTGCTGTCGATGAAAAGAGGCTCTTGGGGCTCAGCAGAGGGTCTCCTGTGAAAGCCAGGGCTGGCTTGGGAAGCTGGAAGCTCAGGCAGCCAGTGAACATCCTGAGGGTGGGGTGCTTCTGGAAGGTTCCAAATCACTGCCTTCCTGCTCCAATAGCGCTGGGATGAGTTCATTTGTAGCTCTTAGTAAACACAGCTGTTGTTGTAATTTGCCTGGAGGCTTTTTACTATTACTCCAACCCTAACAGTTTGGCAGCTGATACGGGAGCAGTGGTGTTGAGGGATGGGAAAAGAAGTTGCTGAGAGCAAAGAGAGAGGGTGGCAGCTGCCCATGGACAGAAGCCACTGAGCAAGTGCGAGTGTGTGGAAGCTGTTCTCCATGGACAAGGAGGAGGCAGCGTCTCACATAGTGACCCAGGGGCCTTCGGTGCCCAGACGATGAGCAGCACAGGGAGAGGAGCCAGAGGACCCATGTGGAAGGTTGTTAGAAAAGCATTGCAAGATTGTTCCCCTCAAGTGAAGAAAGGGTTGAGAGCGTTCTTGAAGGGAGACAGAACTCTAGTGCCTCTGAATTAAAACAGTCTGAAAGGCATGGTCTACTGAATGTGATTGGGCACTGATTTATAAGAATGAGGTAATTGTGTTGATTATGTGATTTTCCACCTAAATAGAACATTATTGAAGTATAGCTTGTAAGAAAACATGGTTTGGATGAGATTTCTAGGCATAGTCCCTATTCTAAGAATATGGTGACAAATTGAGGAGATAGACTTACACTGGTCCATCCCAGACAGCAGGTTGTTGGGCTGGCAGGCAATAGCCTCACTGTTCAATACTGAGATACTGGGTTGCTCCTTCCAGTGTTCCCACAGAGTTCCTTGTGGCATCTCAGCCCTCCTGAGGTGGTGCAGTCCAGGCATGGAGAGACAGTCAAGGGCACTGCCACCCTCCCAACTCGATGAAGGCTTCCCAGCTGGGGAAGGAGAACTGGGGACTTCATTTGGTTCAAGGGTGAAAATCCCTGAGGATGCTCCAGCTTCATCTTGGGAGAATAATGTTCATTCCTTGGCGACACTGCTAGAGGTTCAGACACACCAAAAATAGGAAGCCTTGGAACGAATTCTCTATGGTCCTTATCAACCATTGTTTAAAACATCAGCCAGTGGAGCAAAATCACAGCAGTAGAATGAAACAGGTGTGTGTGGATTTCTGCCTTTTACTTGGAGAGAGAAGCAAAATTAGATGTATGATTTTAAAATGAAGGTGGAGAAGCAATTCTCAAATCTGGGAAGGATGGGGGATTCATATAAGCCAGTGGAATATGTTGGGCCAGTTAAAGGAAGTCTCACCTCTTTCCGGTGGCTGTTTACACTGCTGTGAAGAACAAGTATATGAAGTGTTAGTATGGATTGGCATCTGGGGGCTTCCCATGCCCATTGGAGTGCTTAAATTTTTGATAGAAATGAAAATTATGAGATTTACCCTGTAGAACCTTCTACATTAGTTGCAGATCCATGTCATAGACACCTTGAAACATAGGCCCTGCAAGAACAGAGCTTGCTGTTGGAGTTTTACATTAAAAATACAGACTCTAATCCCAGCACTTTGGGAAGTCCAGGTGAGTGGATCACGAGGTCAGGAGATTGAGACCATCCTGGCTAACATGGTGAAACCCCATCTCTACTAAAAACATAAAAAAAAAATTAGCCAGGCATGGTGGCAGGTGCCTGTAGTCCCAGCTACTCCAGAGGCTGAGGCAGGAGAATGGCGTGAACCTGGGAGGCGGAGCTTACAGTGAGCCGGGATCACGCACCTGCACTCCAGCCTGGGCGACTGAGCAAGACTCCGTCTCAAAAAAGAAACAGAAAAAAAATACAGATTGAGAGCAGATCTTACAATGTGGAATATTTGTTGGAAGCAGATTTCAACCTTCAATTGCAAGAAAGGGTATTATGGCATTGAGAAGCAGTGATAAACCAGTTTAGAAAATATTTTTAATATTTGTGCTTCTAAAGCCATATTCAGCATCTATACACAATTTTATACTTAAATAAAAATCATATATGCACTATATGCTCATAAAACCTGGTGGTGGCTATGCAGCCCTCAGTACTGAATGAGTCCATCTGCAGTCAAGATAATCAAGACTAGCCTGGGCACAGTGACTCATGCCTATTAAGTAATCCCAGTACTTTGGAAGGCTGAGGTGAGCGGCTCCCTTGAGCCTAGGAGTTTGAGACCAGCCTGGGCAACCTGGTGAAACCCTATCTCTTCTAAAAATACATAAATTAGCTGGGTGTGATGATATGCGCCTGTGGTTCCAGCTACTCAGGAAGCTGAGGTGAGAGGATCGCTTAATACCGGGAGGTCAAGGCTGCAGTGAGCTGAGATTGTGCCACTGTACTGTATAAATCAAGACTCCTGCTCCAGCCTCGAGGGACAGCAGAGCTCCAGGGAATGCTGGAGCTATCCCTACTCAGTTGTAATTTGTACTGCTGGCCAGCCTTTGATTCTCTCCCTCTTTTTTTTTCCCCCCCTCAAGTTTACCTAAACTCCCTCCATAATGTTTGATGAAAGAGTGGAGTCATAAAATTCATGGTTTGGTACTCTCTAACTTCTCTTTTTTTTTTTTTTTTATTATACTTTAAGTTCTAGGGTACATGTGCACAACGTGCAGGTTTGTTACGTATGTATACATGTGCCATGTTGGTGTGCTGCACCCATTAACTTGTCGTTTACATTAGGTATATATCTTAATGCTATCCCTTCCCCCTCCCCCTCCCTGCAATAGCACCCAGCATGTGATGATCCCCCTCCTGTATCCAAGTGTTCTCATTGTTCAGTTCCCACCTAGGAGTGAGAACATGCAGTGTTTGGTTTTCTGTTCTTGAGATAGTTTGCTGAGAATGATGGTTTCCAGCTGCATCCATGTCCCTACAAAGGACACAA
>NW_012114799.1:4077343-4088942 GCF_000951035.1 Colobus angolensis palliatus
TTCTGAGGACTCTGTTCTGTTCCATTGGTCTATATCTCTGTTTTGGTACCAGTACCATGCTGTTTTGGTTACTGCAGCCTTGTAGTATAGTTTGAAGTCTCTGCCTCTTGATTCTGTTTTTGATAGATTGAGCTCCTTGAGGAGATGATAATGGCTGACATTTTAGTGCTTCCTATGTTCCAGGTATGGCCTTCACAATGACTCTGTGAAGTAAATACCATTATTAGCCCCATTTTTGAGTGAAAGAACTGAGGCAGATATAGGTAAAGTTTCCTCAGGTGGTCAGGATTTGAATTACAGCATGTATTATAGCCAACATACTGGATTACAAGGAATGGATTCTCTCTTTGGTAACTTCCTCCTCTTTCTCCAACCCATCCTCTCAAATCCCAAAAGCCTAAATACATTTACGTTGGCATGGTACTGATTTCAAGGAAAAGTTCTGTAGGATTCTGTGTGGAAACTTGAAATCCCTTATGCAGAGTATCGTGAAACCGAAATGGGATAAAACTGCTTGCCTTTGTTGCAAAACAAGTGAAACAAAGCTTTATTCCAGAGATGAAATGTGTCAGTTTTCAGTTTTCACTATATGTGATTCTTGTAATCCAGAACCAATTATTAGAAACATACTTGCATATCAGGACTTCAAAAGATATGTCTGCCTTTAAAGAGCTTGGAGAGCAGAAATGCTGACTTAGACAAGTGAAAAATGAGGGAAATTTTAAAATGAAGTTAAAAACTGTGTGGTAGAGCACATCTCATGAGCCCAGAAGGGCTTTAAGGGAAAAGGCAGGAGTGATAGTCCACATGTGGGATGGGGGAATTCCGTCTCACTTCCCTAATTATGTCAGAGCACATCTCGCCAACTGGAGAAGGCCCAGAAAGTCAGTAGTGCTGGCTCTCACCAAGTATTTTCATCCTCTTCCAGACTGCCGGGGTGTTTCATGACCACAGAGGTGGAAGTCAGTGCAGGTTGTCCCCAGGCACTCCAGAGAGTAGCACTGCCACTGTAAGGAATTAGTAGAGCAATGTACAGCCCTGTTGATCGAGACCAGTTAGTGAACTTCCAGGTTCTCAAGGCATGCTAAGGTTTGGCCAGACCTCCAGATGGTGCCAGCACACTGAGAATGAAAAATGAGGAGCTTCCCAACAACCTATAAGGCAGCAGCAGCACTGTCTGTGTTTTTCCAGGAGGAAATCAGGCTCTGGGAGATGTGGAATTTTAACCTACTGCGTAAGAGAGTCTTCACTGAAATAATTCAGTTCAAACGCTCCCTTCTTATTCTTTCTCTTTCTCCTTCCTCCCCTTCCCTCACTTTTCCTCCTTCCTCTTCCCTCCTTTTCTTCTTTACCATTTTTAATAATGGATATAATTTACTGGAGATATACACAATTTGTCCTAAATTGTCCTAAAGACAGTGCCTTTTTATTTTCTTACTCTTAATGATAATGTTTACTTGGAAGGAATTGGCAAATGAATCATTTAAACCAGTGACAATATAAGTAACAACTTGAAGGAGAAGCAGAGGTTTAACCACTTTCATGGACCAATCACTTACTATTTGGACCAGATATTCATTCCTGCTCTGTGACCTCTAACCTCAGCATGCCTCCTGTCTGAAAGAGCCTTCCTTGCTGTTGGGCCTAGGGAAGGAAAGAAATTATCCCTTATCCTCATGCAGTGGCTCACCTGGAGCAGCTGAAACTAGCAGAGTCTAAAATACTAAATTAGCCTTGTTTATATTTTGTGACAGTGTGCTGGCTTCTGCAGGACTGTGATCCGAGGATAGGCACCCCTGAAAATGGTACTCATTTAGCAGCCAGGGCAGGTCTTCCTACCAGCACCATCCAAGGTGGTAACTCAGTAGGCTCAGACAAATCCCACTCTGCCACTAACCATCTCCATGCTCTGCCCAGATCCTTTGACCTACCCAAACCATGTTTTTATCCTTAAAACGGGCTCACAGCACTTGTTCTTCCTAGCTCACATTGTTGACACAGGGATCAGATAAGAGACAGCTTTGAAAATTCTTTGCAAACTGTCACAAGCTAATCAGCTATGTCTGGGAATCTGTTTGAATAAATTAGAAGTGCACTTAGCTGTAATTAGCAAAATACCTCACCACCATGTAGCAAGGGTTAACTTTTCTCATATAATACAGTCTGGGGTACGGGGCTGATTTCTTCACTGGATGTCTGCAAAGACCCAGGCCACTTGGGTCTCTCCTTTGTCATCCTTCATGTGTTGGCTTGCCACCATAGTGTCACAAGGCCTGCAGTCCTCATAGCTGTGGTCTAAGCCGAAAGAAAGGTGAAGGGGCTGGAACCTCTTCTCAAGAAATAGAAGCTTCTTCTAAAGCTTCCCTTCCTCTGATTTTTTCCTCCATTTGACCTAGATCACATGAACATTCTTGGCTGCAGGGGAGGCCAGGAAAGTTAGGATGGGCCGATTGAGATTGGCTTATCAATCAGGATTCACTAGCTCTGTCCTCAAGAGTATAGGATTCTAGTAATGAGGTAGAAAGGAAGAAAAATAAGTTTTATGACCACGGTTCCTTTACCTTCCCATTTCTCTCTGTCAAAGTCACACAACACTTACATGGACAAAAGCAATGCAGGCAGTAGTCATAGAGATACAGGAGATAGTTTATGCCCTCCCAGGGCCCTGCCTTCCCCAGCTGATGTGACTTGGTCTTTCAAAGGACTCCCAACATCAAAACTATTAAATTTTTTCATGTTGAGTACTTTTCCCTCACCTATTTTTCCATTCCTGTTAGCTGGAGCAGAAGGGCCTCTAACTCCTCTTTTAGAGAGAAATGACTAATGCTCATACTAGCAGATACCAGATGTGTCCAAGGAGGTACCTTGGGCTTAATTCCAGCAGTTCTCGACAGAGTCCACGTGGCATGTGCTATACCCAGCATACCTAGCTGGACAGCAGACATTTTCTGCCGGCCCTGCTTAGAAGGCCTTCAAACCATTGTTTCCTGGCCTTGGTGTGGAGGGTCAGCCAGTGTACCAGTTTTCAATGGATTGCTATTCAGCTCCAAATTCATCGTTTCTAATTGCTCAGTGAAAATGGATCTGGCCCCTGGAAGTATGTTTTCTTTGCAGCTGGCACTAAAGCATTGTCACTAGAGGTCATGGAAAGATGCTACAGGAGGAAAAGGGTTTACATCTGGTTCCCGGGAAGCTTCTACAGCATCAGGATCCTGCCGCACGGGCACTAGAAGTGGGGAGGTGGAGGCTGTATGGGGGAGCAGAACATGTGAGCTCAGGACTTGGCGACTGGGAGACAGAGCCCGTAGCAAGGTTCTCATCTTTTATAATTCTTCTCTGTCTGTGCTTTACCTTCCCCAGGGTCAGATCTACTTGACAAGGCACTCTGACGTAGAAATGTCTTTCAAACCCTAGAGGCAGAATACAGTTAAGGGCATGGGCTTTAGAGACAGACCGGAATTTGTTTCCAAGCTGTGCCGTTTACTCTCTCTGTGCTCTTTTATGGGACACTTAACTAATCTAAGTCTCAGTGTTCTCGACTGTTAAATCAGAACACTAATCATATACAACTCACAGGGTTATCTGGATCACTTTTTTTTTTGAGACAGAATCTCGCTCTGTTGCCCAGGCTTGTATACAGTGGCGTGATCTCGGCTCACTGCCACCTGTGACCCCCGGGTTCAAGCGATTCTCCTGCCTCAGCCTCCCTAGTAGCTGGGATTACAGGCACCTGCCACCATACCCAGCTAATTTTTGTATTTTTAATCGAGATGGGGTTTTGCCATATTGGCCAGGCTGGTCTCGAACTCCTGACCTCAGGTGATCCATCTGCCTCAGTTTCCCAAAGTGCTGGGATCATAGGCATGAGCCGTCGCACCCGGCCTGGATTACTTGAGATGATGATATGTGAGAGCATTGAGTGCAGTGCCTGGCACATAGTAATGATTATGTTGTGGCTGTGGTTGAGGCCCTCAGCTTTGAGGGGGTGATGGGACTGGATAATTTGAGTCCTTTCTACTCTAAATCCTCACGATAACATGGATGCCTCAGGCCTTCTGGCTTTTTCTCTCACTTTGTCTTCTCCCCTGTTCTTTCCCACCTTTTGCTTACATCAGTCCATTCTCCCTATGTCTAGACTTTTGCTGTAATGAATTAACAATGGTCTGATGAAACAGTTTCTAAATATTTTCTTAGTCCCTTGCAGAAATGCATGTACTTTTGTTCTGCATATTTTATCATCTTGTGATTACTTGCTAGTATTCCTGTCTCCAGGATCAAGTATTCCCGTCTCCAGGATCAAGTTGTCCTTTCCTGCTTTGTTCTTTTAGGAATAAAATAAAGAAGTGTTATTGTGGCCACTACCCAACAGATAGATGAGTCACAGCTTAGGAATAGACACAGAGGTTTTAATGTAAGTGGTTTCTTGTCCTTGTGAGGAAGCATCTGCAACTTTCGAGGGCTTCCCTTTGCCAGCTGGATAAGGAGTTCAAAGCATTAAGTTTTATGCAGGCACACCAGCAGATAGAGGCAGCCCACCGGCACCTGCAAGCCCAGAGAAAGTGGTTCTGTGAGTGAGTGCTGCCCCTAATGGGACAGAGGTTTTTTACCAGCGAGTGATCATGGCTGGACTGCAGGCATTATGAGGGCAGGCACCCAGTGGTCTTACATTTGTATCCCTGGTGCCTAGCCAGGCCCTGGCCTCAGGAGGTACAAAATATGTATTTCAAGAGAATAACACGTGGATGTTTGGATGGAAGTCAGCCAGTCCTAGCAGCATGAAGTCTGTTTCATCCCTTCTTGATGAGAACCCTGGCACTTCTCATGGACGGGAACAGAAACAAATCAAGTGGCCTGCATCTTAGAGCTGTGTTCTTATGGCGAAAGGATTTAGGCCATGGCTCTGCGCTTGTTCTTGATTCCATCACTTGTCCTGTGGCCTTAGGCGTATTTTAACCTCTGTCAACCCTGTTTTCTCACCTGTAAAACACGAGTGACACGAACAGTACTTGGGTCATAGGGCTGTAGAGATGAGATATGAGGCATGTCAAGAAGTGCATAGTACAGTGTCTGGCATGTGTAGTAAGTTCCCAAGAAAGGTTTGCTTGGAGATTCCTTTTCCTAAGACAAGGAGGGTGTCGTTCAGACTTAGAGACTTTTAGCACTATGGAATTAAGAGATCATTTTCTAGTCCAAACTCTCCCCATCCTGAATTTCATCTGTTGAACAGGCATGATAATACTCACCTCACGGGATTGTGGAAATAAATAAGCTAGAAATATGCATATGGTATAATTTCTTCTGGAGCATAGTAAATATTCAAATGGTAGCTACTGTCTTTTATTTGCATCACATACTCATCATTTATGACTGCACTGAAGTTAGCCTTTTAACAGAAAACAGTAGTATCAGTCTGGCCCAGCTTTATGCTGTTGTTAGAATGCAAGTGCACTCCTCCTGGTCTTGTGCTGCAAGTGGAGTGGTTAAGGAAAAGGGACATGGATTATAGGCAGACCCTCTCCTTATCACCTTGCCACCCAGCCTTGCAGTCTCGGGCAAACCATTTGTCTCTGTGAGCTTCCATTTCTTCATCTGTTACCTGGCAGGTGCACTCTGAAGCTCTCATGAGAGAAGAGTGTAAATACTGATACCATGTTGGAATGGTAGCCCTCATTTTTCTGATTATATCTTAATTTAGTATTACTTTCACTGTCCAGCATATGGTCAGATATTGTCCTGTTTAGCTCTCTTATTTCTGCCCACATAAGCCAAGTTGGTTATATTCAATTTTTAACTTAACAGAGGGCAAGATCCTGGTTTCATTCAATGACAGTACATACAATTGTAGAGCAGACACTGTTCTAAGGTTTGATAATGAAAGAGTAAACACGTTGTTTGCTTGCTTTTATGGATCTGATACTTTAAAGAGGAAAAAGAAGGTAATACACCATTAAATTAATATACAGTGCAGTGATATGTTCTATGAAAAATAAAGGTAGAGAAGCAGAATGACAGAAGTTGCCCCCCCGTTTTTTGCTCTTTTTAAAATCCGCCTACCTCCCCCATCCCAAATTCCGATGAAGTCCTTGCAAAGAGAAGAGCCCGTGCAATCATTTGTGGAAATGAATTCTGAACTCTTTGAATCATGGGAAGATTGAATTTTTCCTGATTATAATGACTACTTAGAATAGCCTGGTTATAATGACTATTGTAGCTTGATATGGTGGTATGTTCTTTTAGTCACAGCAACTTGAGAAGATGAGGCAAAAGGATTGCTTAAAGCCAGGACTATTTCTTGTATTGTAGTTTGCCATCATCATGTTTGTGAATGCACTCCACTGCACTCCAGCCTGGGCAACATAGCAAGACCTATCTCTAAGACAGATAGATAGACAAACAGACAGACAGACAGGAGAGATTAGAGAGAGAGAGAGATTGGATAGAATCACTGTAGTTCCAGGAAAGGGTGGTTGGCTTCCTACTTTCCATGGAAGTGCAAACAGTTTTCCAAAATCCTGCCCAGGCTCTTAAATGCAAGTCTTAGTCTTAGCTTCTTCAAACTTTGTCATTGGCTTTTGTGGACTTGGTCTTTAGATTTGTTCTCTAAATCATTGCAATTTGTAATTCTTTAGAAGTTGATTTTTAGCTGCTTCCTGGACCCTGCTTAAGCATGAACATGGGTTTTTTATGGCAAAAATACATTTGAAATGTATATTCTTAATAAAAGCAAAAGTTATTTTTCTAATAGAGCCTAGTTATATGAAACAAGTTTGGGTTTTCAGGAATTGAGAAGTGTCTGGCCCCGTTCTTAATGCTACCCCTGGAGTTTTGCTGTGGTTCTCAGCCAAGCTGTTGCTCTTTGGAATCACCCGTAGAGCCATTAAAACCCCAGTGATGGCCAGGTACGGTGGCTCCCATCTGTAATCCCAGCACAATGGGAGGCCAAGGCAGGAGGGTCACTTGAAGCCAGGAGTTTGAGGCTGTAGTAAGCTACGAACATGCCGCTATACTCTAGCCTGGACAACAGCAATACCCTGTCTAAAAATAATAATAAAGTCCCAGTGCCCAGGCCCAGCCCCAGCCCCAGATCAGTAAATCAGAATCTCTGACGTTGTGATAGAAGCTCCCCAGGTGATTACAGTGTGCAACCAAGTTTGAAAACTACTGTTCTGGAGACTTCTATTGTGCCTAAATAGGACGATTGAGGTTGCCAGCAATACTTCTTTAAAGGATGTTTTTCAAATATAGTATGCCTGAAAATCATGGGTGGAACTCGTCAAAAGCTGTACCACCCCTAGGAATTTGGCTACAATAAAGCTACATTAGGGCCTTAGGATCACGAGTATTCTAGGTGATTTGATACAGGTAGTGGGGGAACCAAACTTAGGTAGAGCTTTTAAGCCTGTACCTCCCCAGTTAATTCTTAGGCATTCGAGGATTGAACACTACTGTGAAGGTTTGGGAGTAGACCAGAAGATCTCATGGTGGACTTTCACTTCTTAAAGTCCTGGTTACCTACTTCTACCGTTTCCTTTGTCAGACCTGCTGACGCCAACAGCCCACTGAACACTGGGGCGGCCAGACTGCCCCCAACAGCCACCATGAATTTCTGCACCCACAGCTTGAGCTGTGTGCATATCAAGTGTTGAGTTTACTACCAAACCTGTTCATACCACATACCTGTGTTGTAATTATGTAGTATCATTAACACATAAACCGATAAAATATAAATGTGAAAAGTAAGAGCACTCACTTCTGTATAAACTTAGTTGGTAGCTTTGGAAAGATTTGATAGAGGCTAGTCCTTTTAAAATATTGCTGTTAAATTTGGGGTAGTCAAGATGCCAGTAAAATAATGGGGAAATTCACAAAAACGTGGAGGCTGCCTTTACCTTGCTCTGAAAATATTTTCACACTTACTGACATTTTAAAGAGATTTCAGAGACAGCGGTATAGTTTTATAGTAAAATGTTCATGGTATATAGGTATCACTTTTTATTTTGCCTGCATCAAAGGATTTTTTTCTATTAGTTCATCACCTATTTCTCCCTCTTCTGAATAAAAAACAATGAGCAATGATGTCAGCTGTGGTTAGGTAAGACTGCTGTGATTAGCCATTAAGATACTCACCTGAGCATTTAATTTTCTGCTTATTAAACAGTACACAATTTAATGAACTTTGTATTTTTCTTATAAAGCACCAAATGCCTCCAATTTAAATCAAGCACTGAAAGGAGAGTATTGGTCAAGTACTTCATTACTAATCTAGCTATTGAACTGTACTTCATTAAAAGATTTGCTTTTGAAATTGTTTTGTTCCTGCTGGCTGCCCCAGGCTGTTTTAAATACTGTTGTCCACTTCTGCAGCTGGTATCCAGTTGTTCTTATATTGATAATACAGGAATTAATCTCACCATAACACATCTCAAAGCTCTAAATCATAGTTCACAAACTCCAGCCCACATACCTGTCACCTGTTTCTGTATAGCCCATGAGCTAATCTTTTTTTTTTTTTTTTTTTTTGAGGTAGAGTCTCACTCTGTCGCCTAGGCTGGAGTGCAGTGGTGCGATCTCGGCTCACCGCAAACTCCGCCACCTGGGTTCACACCATTCTCCTGCCTCAGTCTCCCAAGTAACTGGGACTACAGGCACCCACTACCACACCTGGCTAATTTTTTGTATTTTTTAGTAGAGATGGGGTTTTACCGTGTTAGCCAGTAAGGTCTCAATATCCTGACCTTGTGATCTGCCTTCCTCGGCCTCCCACAGTGCTGGGATTACAGGTGTGAGCCACTGCGCCTGGCTGCTAAGCGTGGTTTTTATGTTTTTAAATGATTGAGAAAAGAATCAGAAGGGTATAGTGGACATAAAAATTTTATGTAATTTGATGTCCCATAAAGTTTCTCTCTCTCTCTCTCTCTCTCTCTCTCTCTCTCTCACCTTTAGGAAGTTTGATGTACAGACTCTTCTACTATATCACGATATCTGCATTTCTGAAAAATCTTGAAAACTGCAAATTAAAATAATAGAACTCATGATAAAAGTAAGGGCCAAACCACTGCAAATCAAATCTACACAGTTTTGAACAACAGCAATTATAAAAATAACAATCCAAATAAAAATGGTAGAGTGAAAAAAGTTTAAACCTAAAAAGCAAACACTATAGTAAATATACAGCTTTACCTTTAAAAAGGTCAAATTAGCATGCTGGAGGTGGGAATGGTTTGAGACTACTTTTAGTTTATAGAAAGAAGGGTAAGATGCACCTGACCTTTCCTGATGGAAGAGAATTCCACGGGAGCATGTCCATGGAAGAGCCATGGCTACACATACTGGGCTGGAAACTAGTCATGGTATATAGTACTATACCCTCTGCAGATTACTACATGTAGCTGAGTAAATGTATCTTACATTAAACTGCTGTTATTGATTCTACAAAATATTAATGTGCTAGAGACAAATGGTGTATGAACCAAAGTGACTTACATGTTCTGTTTACATCATTTCCTACTTATCCTTTGTCTATGAGCTAACTGACATTAGAGAAACACACATTTTTGCAGAACCGACTGTACTTTTCTTCATTCTCTGAGTCTATGTCTCCAAATACTGTTATGCATTAAACAGCAATAGTAGCAAAACCTGCCTCATAATAGCCAGCAAAAAATCAAGCAGATATCAAATAAGCATTAAGTTTCAGGTCAGCATTTATGTCAAGAGAGCATTTATATACTGCAATATATATTAAATCCAAAGAGAAAGAAGAATAAAAGTGTGACTAGAATGTCCTTAGTCACTTAATCCTTCTTGTGCCATCAAAAGCCCCTCATTCCCTCGCTATTGTCTCCTGACTTGAGAAGCCCTCACCTGCTGATTGAGTAGAGCTGGGGTGTTCAATCACAAATGGAGGGCAGAGGACAACATAGTTTTTAATGCCACCAAAATTCGAGGTAGTAAGGTAAGCCTCAAAGATCAGGTTCTAGACAGGTGTACGGTTTTTACAAAGGTACACGCATAAGGTTGGATATTTATAAATACATATGAAACATATATGGAGCATGGCAATTAAAAAATGAAAAGTTTTGACAGTATGACACCAGGGAAACATAAAGCCACTGAAGAGAATATTTATTTTTGGGAGGAGGAAGAAATACAGATGATTAGACTTGATAAATGCTTATTGAAAAGAAGATCGATTTAGCAGGGGTTTTTTGTTTATTTTTACTTAGGGCATATAAAATAGGTCATATTGGTTCTAATAGATGGGGAAAATATGGAACAACTAAAAAGCTGTGCTAGTAAACAGCAGAACCTCAGAAGGTGAGATAAGATGTAAGAAGCACCTTGTTGTCAGGCGGAATCACAGCACAGTAAGCAGCGGGAACATTTTGAGCTGGTGACAAATTCTCAAAAAGGTGTCAGGGTAAAAATTTTGATGCAAAGTAAAATAATGTGTTATTTTAAGGTGTGCAAAATTAGCTTGCAGTTGGACCATGGAAAAGTCACTTAAGCATCAGGATGAGAAGCTGTCAGAGGCAAAATACGAAATATTTAAACAAACCATTAATAGGAAAAGCAAAAAACAGGAATGACCTCAGAAAAGTTAGAAGTGTCGTTTAAACAAGGGACCACATAGAGAAAATCAAATGTTGGCATTAAAATTTCCTGTAGTCAGAACATGCAAATGGGTTAGTGTATCAAATTAAGAATTGCATTCAGATGTGAATATTAGATTATACCATAAAAAATCTCTTAAAGAATTTCCTTTTTCTCTTAAAAAAGATAAGTAAATTGGACTACTTTAGTGGTCTGTTATTAGGGACTCCAGCTGTTTCTGTCTTTCAACTCTGTCATCTTAGTAATGGTATCTGCCCTCAGAGGCACTCTTGGTCGAAGATGGCTGCTGAAGCTCTAGCCATTAGGGCCTCAATTCACTCAGAAGGCAAAAGTGAGAAGAGAAGGATAAAAGAGTGTATGTTTCTCTGCTGAGGCAACCCTCTCTAAAGAGCTTTCTCTGAAGCTGTGTCCGGTCTGTACCTACTCCTAGTTACTAGGGAGATTAGGAAATTTCAACTACTGTTGCTGCCCCAAGTAAAAGTGACATTATGTTCATAAGGAAAAGGGGATATCTTTGCATTAGATAAAGGGGTAGAGAGGTAGTGCTATATGCTTAGGAAATATGTATATATGGGATATCTCAAAATAAGGAAAAGTTGGAGTGAAGATTAAAATAGAAAATAACAAAATGTTAACACACTAAGAATACACAAGAGACCATTTGGCCAGATAAAAGATATGTATGAGCCGGGCGCGGTGGCTCACACCTGTAATCCCAGCACTTTGGGAGGCTGAGGTGGGCAGATCACCTGAGGTTGGGAGTTCCAGACCAGCCTGACCAACATGGAGAAACCCTATCTCTACTAAAAATACAAAATTAGCTGGGCATGGTGGCACATGGCTATAATCCCAGCTACGTGGGAGGCTGAGGCAGGAGAATTGCTTGAACCTGGGAGGCGGAGGTTGTGGTGAGCTGAGATTGCACCATTGCCCTCCAGCCTGGGCAACAAGAGCGAAACTCCATCTAAAAATATATATTTTTTAA
>NW_012114799.1:4088992-4104500 GCF_000951035.1 Colobus angolensis palliatus
TATATATATATATTTTTACCTTTTCTTTACCAAACCAGCACAGAAACTAGATTTCATAGAGTATTGGTTAAGAACTGTGTTCCAATCCGGGTTCTGTTGGCTAACTTATTAGAGGACTAGAGGACCTTAGGCAAGTTTCTGGGCCTGAGTTTTTCTGTCTGTAAAGTGGAAACAGCAGTCTATTCTACCTCAGATCGTTGTAAGGATTAGCTGGAATGAGGCAAGTCAAGTCTTCCTACAGAGCTGAGCACACAGGAGGCACCATGCCCACTAACATGGCTGAACCATTTTCTACTAGAAGTTCCTGCATGTGGTAACAAAACACCTAGCAAGCTTTTGCCGCATGCTACCTCATGTTGGAGGGAAGGAGGAGAATCGTTGTCATCCTAATGACTTGGTTCTGAACAGCACAAAATAGTTTGGTGAAGGGGAACAAAAAGATAGGAATATTGGAAGAAAGCTGCCCATTTATAGCCACAGATGGTTGAGTATTCAAATGCGTACCCAAGAGTTCCAAAGTCCAGTGATGGGAATTTGCCTCTGAACAGAAGACTAAGAATGGAGACCTCCAATGAAAGGTGACTTAGCAGGTGATTGTTAAAGAATCGGTACTTTCCACATGTAATTCTTTGATGACAGCTTTTCCGATAATGAGAAGTCAGGAGACTACAAAATCTCCAGCTAAAATTCATGGGGATCAGAGCCTTGGATTTTAGAAGGATGCACAAAAGATGAGTAGAAGGGAGGCACAGAACTAACATGGAAGGTACCTAAAGCTCAGAAATTGCCACCTCTTCCCAAAAAGTCAAGGACAATGAAAAAGAAAGTGTTGTTTCTCTCCACTTTAAGTATTTGAAAGCTTTTCTCAGAATGAACTATGGTGACTCTTTTTCTTTAAATTTTGCCGTGAAACATTTCTAATAAAAGAATTGTATAATGAGCCCCCATGTACCTCTCACCTAGCTTCACCATGATCGACTCACAGCAAGTCATGTTTACTCTTTATCTGCCCTCCGCCCCCAGAATATTGTGAAGGAAATTCAAGACATCTTATTTTTTCATTATTAAAGTATTTCAGTATAGTATGTATCTCTAAGATATGAAGATCTTAAAAAAAAAAAAACCCCACTGCTATTACACCTAAAAATAATTAACAGTAAATTTTTTAATATTGAAATATACAGGGTTAAGATTTCTTAGATTGTCTCAATTTTTTCATTTTATTTAAATAAAGATGCAAATAAGATCCATACATTGTGATTGGGTATATTCTTTAAGTCTCCTTTAATGGGAGCTTATTTGTTAAACCAGGTTATTTATCCTGTAGAGTTGCCCACAGTCTAAATTTTACTAATTGCATAACTGTGGTATTTCTCCAGTAAATATTTTCTGAAGTTGGTAGGTAAGATAAAGCAGCCTGATCAAATTCAGGTTTGATTTTTTGAGTCAGAGTCTCGCTCTGTTGCCCAAACTGGAGTGCAGTGGTGCAATCTTGGCTCACTGCAACCTCCACCTCCCGGTTCAAGCAATTCTCCTGCCTCAGCCTCCCAGGTAGCTGGTATTACAGGTGCACACTACCACGTCTGGCCAATTTTTGTATTTTTAGTAGAGATGGGATTTCACTATGTTGGCCAGGCTGGTCTCAAACTCCTGATCTCAAGTGATCAACCTGTCTCGACCTCCCGAAGTGCTGGGATTACAGGCATGAGCCACCACCACCGGCCCAGGTTTGATTTTTGCAGGACTACTTCATAAGGGGTTTTGAGGTATTGACATCAGGAGGCACATAATGTCCGGTTATCTTGCTTTTTTCTTCATGTTAGCAGCCATTAAGAATAATTGCCTAGACCCATTAGTTCATTAGTACTTGCTAGTGATAGTCTAAGTGTCTTTATGAACACACTTAATTTAAGTATATTTGTTTTCCAGTCCACTGCATTCTATGTTGATGAGTAATGTTATATTGACTAGTGAATATAGCCTGTAAAGACTAAGCTTGGGAATCTCTGAAAAGTCATCTCAGGAACAGACCTAGACAACATCTGCACTAAGCTAGCACCCTCTGTCTTTTCCAGATTTGCTCCTTTTTTAAAGGAAGGCTGTTTCTCACTTTAATTTTTCTAAGTGGAGTTTAGCCTCAGCCTCTGTGCTACTCCATATGCTTTCCCAGCTGAACTCTCAGACCAACCAACTAGATACGTTCCCTGGTGATCAATTTATTCTTGGAGCCCCTGAGGCCTGTAGTCACGCACATGTGGTGTCTAATGGCTTGGTGGATAACTGAGTTAATGGTGTGTGAAGGTGACCTGAAGAAATTTGGAATCAAAACTAATACAGGTTATGGCAAGCTGGTCCTATCATAAATTTGGAATACTTGTATTCTTGCCTAAGTAAGTGTTAGGTGACTCCTTTGGAGAGAAGCTATGTGGTCCTGAGTTCAGAAATTCTGTTAAGGACACAGGAGACCAAATGCCTCCTCTTGTGAACCTTTTATTGAACATGTTCACTTTCCCTTTCTCACATTCAACTGGAATTCAGAAAATATCATCATTTTCTTTTTGCAATTATTCTTTCTAAACTGAGAACGCGAATAACTAGGACAGGCAGGACACTGGTGTGGCTTCATCAGTTTTTCCCAATCCTTCCTGCAGTTTTTTGCACGCCTTCCATTCCACGCATCAGACTGCCACTGGGTCTTCAGTTCGTTTTTGACTGTTGGAGCCATGTCAATGAAAAAATGCTGAGTTTGACCTCTCAATATATGGATACTAATTTATTGATAAAGATGGAGAGTAGAATAATGGTATGTATGGTATACAAATATTACACTGTAAAGAAACACATTCCTATTTTTCTGTGCATCCCCCTTTGAGGTTCACTTTTTAGATCAGGCACCATCTGAGGTGCCAGCAAAACAGCTGCCCTCCAATCAAACCAAACACCAAAGCAAAATCGAACTTCAATTACTTTAAGTCAGAAAATATAGAAAGGAATTATTTTTATTTCAATATATGTTTCTTTTGCTTTCAGAAATTAAGTTGTATTCAAATCACATGGCAGAACACCATAACTGTTTAAAACATAGGACTTCTCCAAAGACTTTAACCTTGTCCTGTGTCTACTGTTATTTGAATGGAGGAGTCTGTCTTAAACACAAATTTAAGTCACATGATGTGTATTCTGTCTGAAAACACATCCCCCTAACCCTCCTGCCCCCAAATCTAACTGAAATATAATGGTCACTGACTTTTGGTAAAAATGGTTGCTGCAGAGTTCCTTTAACATAGCAAGTTATTTGGGCCCAGGTCTCCACTGAAGTGGGTCATATCCAACCTCTCTATATGGTTTCTTTTACTGGATAAATGTTACTTCTTTAGCATCTTTTATGCCAACTCTCAGGCTTTTCCCTCTCTTTGTCTTGTTTCAGACCCTAACGGTCTTCATTTCTTGGACTCCTATTTCTTTTAGCATGTGTCAGTTGAGTAACTTCAGATGCTGTTGATCTAGACTATCTGATCAGGTCCTTGCCCCACTGAAGCTTGGAATCAAGTAAGAGGAGGGGACATATAGAACTCTCAAGCAGTGTTTAACCAGGTGAGAGACAGCAATAAGCAGAGGATTAAGGCTCCATTGGCTGGGGATGGGGATTGAGTGCTGAGAGAGTTGAGGAAGTAGGTGGTGCTGTTAGTGATCTGCTTCAAAAGGGGTCTTACCTAGGGTGGTAAACGGCAGGATGGCATTTCTAAGCAGGAGAGAGTCTCTTGAACAAAGACTGGAAACTACAGTTAGTTAGCCTTGGCTGAGTGTTTGGGCTGTGTGATAAAGTACCATAGACTAGGTGACTTGTAAATAGCAGAAATTTATTTCTCACAGTCCTGGAGGCTGAAAGCCTGAGCTCAGAGTGCCAGTATGGTTGGGTTCTGGTGAGGGCCCTCTTCTAGGTTATAGACAGCCAATGTCTTATCCTCACCTGGTGGAAAGAGTGAGCTAGATCTCTGGTCTCTTCTTAAAAGGGCACTATTCCTATACATGAGGACTTCACCCTTGTGACCTCTTTACTTCCCACAGGCCCAACCTTCTAGTACCATCATGGGGGGCATAAGGATTTCAACAGCGGGGATATGAATTTTGGGGGAAACAGACAATTAGTCTAACAACCCTGGACATGGGATGGAGAAGAAAGACTTGGCTAGAAGAGAACCATAAGGTTGAGAAGTCATGAGAAGAATCCTTTGTAGTTTGAGTCACTTAACCACATTATCTCATGTGATCCTTTGGGCCTCTCCAGGAGGGAGGGTAGTTATTACCTGAAGAGTCCAGGCGCAGGTGGGTGAAACCACTTCCCAAGGGCATATAGCCAGCAAAGGGTGATGTCAGAGTTCGAAATCCTGATTTCCTGGCTCTGGGTCCTTCTCCCTGTTTCTTATAGACACACCTCTCTATAGGGTGTGTCATGTTGGCATTGGTAACAGGGCAGAGGTTCAGCACTCACAGGCTGCCGCAGAAATCGGGGAGAGTACGTAGAAAGGGAGAGATTTTCCGAAACCATTGATGAGTATGAGACCTCAGCTTTGCTTTACCAGTGTTTTTTAATTGTTCCTGTTTTCAAACTGCTGCTTGCAAATTAGACACTTCAGCTGCTTTTCCTTTCAAATATGTTTGTTTGCAGCATTTCAGATTCGAAGGCACTCTAATTAGGCTGATCACTTTTATTTTGCTATCTTCATGTTTTTAAGAAACCAGGCATGAGGTGAATAAAATTCAAGAGGCGTGTGATTTATTTTGAGGAGAGGGATGGAGAGGATATTTTTAGCTTCTGTCTTAAAAATCAGCTCTTCATTTAAAGCCTGGTGATCAGGTGTCCTTTAAAGGGACCTTACACTGCTATACCTGAATCGGAATCTCAGTCTGTACACCTCAAATACAAAGAGATCGTGCCTAGAATTTAGAAGTTTGTTCTTAGCTTGGTGGGAGCAGGAGAAGGAAGGAGCCCAAGAGAGTCTTATGTTTTAAGTGGCCTGGTTTGTCACATGTCAGGTCCCAGCCTACAACAACAGCTTGTTGACACTAGGTATTCTGAGGGGAGAGATCATGTACATTATTACCAGTGGACACATCCATCATCATGAAGCCATGGGTATTAATGCATACGGCAGGGGGCTGAGTGCCTCAGCAAGGAAATTTAGCTAGCACAGCCCTACAACTAGAGCTTAAAACTAGAAATGCACCTTAGTGATGTGGCGTAGTGGAAACCAGCCTGTGCCGTCCCACCCAAAAGGTGGCACCCCTGGGTCAGTGGGCCCAGCATCAAGGACAGGAAGCCCTTTGGTGAGGGATGGGTCTGCCCCATACCACACTAAGGCATTACGTCCTCTGAGGTCCATGGTGTGCCCTATCTCGGCCATAACTAAGTGCTGGGTAGAGCTCTTTCAGAGGCATGAGCCTTGGGGAGAGCGAGTGTATGAGAGAAAGAATATGCCTTCACATAATAATTTAAAAATCTCATTTATTTCTGTGAATACCCATGTGAGATAATAGGGCAGATTTAATATTCCTTCATTTTACAGATAAGAAAACTGAACCTTGGGAACGTGCCGAAGTCCCATAAGAAGTTAGTCAGAGAACTAGAATAAAAACACAGATTACTTCATTCTTGACCCTAAACTGCCTGCTAAATTTTACACAAATATGGATAGGGCCCCAGAAAAGGCCAGATTACCTCAGATCAGTGTGGGAGGGCTGGCCTGCCTGTGTAAAGGCTATTTATGGACAGAGACCAATTCTCCAATCTCCACTCTGAGTAATGAATGCCACCCCTTCTGTGAGACTGCTGGTAAGAGCTGCCAAGCATAAGGATCTTCGAAAAGTCTTGTCTTTTTGAAGCAGTGCTGTTTACCCGCGTATAATTCTTATAACAATGAGCGCTTCCTGGCACATTAAATTATGTCTTATTTGGAGTCTCATCCCCCTTGCAGACAGTGAAATCAAGAGCTGGGACGGCACCAAGAAGGGGCATTGTGACCTGACTGAATCTGGCTGTCCTCGTGTCCCCAGAGAGGTGCCTTTTATTATCTATTGGGGTTTCAAAGAGAGGAACATCTCCAAATACTACTCTAGAATCATATGATTAATTCTTTTACAGTAAGTTAAGCACTGAGTGAAATTGTTTCAGCCCTTGACTCTGCTGCCATGCTTCTCCACAACATGGTGGCCTGGTCTCGTGTTTTATGTAATTCAGAACCAACCTAGTGGAGCTGTCCTGGTTGCCCTCCCCCGCCCCCACCACCTGCTGCTTTGGAAGGATCCAGGGAAAAGCACACGCGTGTTGAGTGGAGTATAAACTCCTTCCTTATGTGTGGTGCATTGAATTCAGGCTGCCCTTTTTATTCCTGACTGTGAGAGGCTGGCAGGAAGGTAAGGCCCTTGGGATGAAAGCTGAAGGTGTGTACCATCCCATAGAAGTGGGCCCTGCCTCACACACCGTTTTCCCTTTCTGGTTTTCCAGTGAAACTGGGCCTTCTCCACTCATCCCACCTCCCAGATTTCTACACAATTACTATATATGAGACGTGCCCATTGGAGCTGCCAAATGTGATTTTGCAGACAGGTCTTATCTTTCTCCCTTGGTTGTAAGATAATTACAAGTAGAAAAGTTGGAAATTACAAGAAAGCAATTACTTTTCATTCAGGCCTGCAGAAATTGTGTTCTGCCAGTCATTGTGTGTGTTCTTATTTTTATATTTTGCTTCATATGAAAAAAAAACTTTTTGAAATTAATTTTTAAAATGTTTCTTGACCAGCTGAGTAAAGATCAATTGACATCTACTACTGTCCTTTAACATGAATCTATGAAGAGTGTTATTTTGATGGAATCCCTCACAGATTTACAGCAGTTAATACTGGAAAACACAAAATGTAATGTTACTCCTTACTAAGAGAGACCAATATATAGATAGAATTCTTCCCCCTTCTTGTTACAAAGGAATACGCTAAAGTGATTTAAAAGTATTAAGGTACTACTTTATATTTTTCATATTATTTTTAATTTATTCTTTACTGATGCGATTGGGTGGTACTTGGCCTCTGTGCTTTGGTTCCTGGCCTTTGGGGCCTCAGTTTGATTGTCGGAGAAGCCCCATCACACCCACTGCCAGTGTGACCATGCAGTGTTCCAAAATTCTTCCCTGACTACTCTCACAGGATGGTCCTGTAATAATAGCAGACACTTCTCCCTTGCCTTTAAACAGAATCTGGCCAAAGCGCATCAAGGCATCCCCTCCTCCCTTTCAAGAAAGGATATTCAGTCCATGATTTCCTGACCCTTTTGGGATTCTATGAAACATGCAATTTCAGTTTGCCAAGGCAAAACCTTCCACTGTGACAGCCCTCTTTGTCACTAAACAGTCTGTTTTCTGTGGTTCCACCCAGATAGGTGGAAAACAGAAAGCTCATGGAGGAGTCTGCTGACACATTTGGGCTGTGGTGGTGTGTTTTCAACCTATCAGCCTGTTTTCTGCATGGTAGTATAGCTGGTGGATTTTGTTGCTTTAGGACCACGTCCATCAGAGTAGATGAAGGAACATCATTATCCATAAGTGACTGCATTTGCACTGAGGAAAAGAGAAACCAGCTCTGCAATTTGAAGGCCTCCTGCCCTTCTTAAAGCAGAAAGGAGTTGTGTCAAAGCATTTCTTGTTTTCACAAACTGGCTGGTGGTTCCCCAGGGTCCTTTAGGAGCCGTTCGTTAAATGGCAGAAAGCTCTGTGCTAAGGCAGAGAAAATCCTGAAAAACAAAAGTGCTGGAAAATAGAGACCACACTGAGCAGTTGAGACTGAGAGATGTAGAGTGGGCATAAGCACTGGTTCCACATGGGCAGTGATGTGAAGGTGCTAGCCAGCTCAGGACTCTCATATCTAGCTTGTCCCATTTTATGCCTTTGGAGTAGTATTAGCACCTTGTTTTTGAAAGCAAGGGTACATACTTAAACATATTTTAAATGCATTTTATTCCCAATGCTGGCTCAGCACTGCACACGTAATAGTTGTCTAAAAGAACCGTGAAGTGGTATTACTTCCTATTTATAGATGAGAAATTTGCCATCAAGTTGCAAATACAGGACTGATTGCTCTTTCCGTACCACTCATTTAGCCTCAGAAATCTGCCTATGTCTGTCTTTGAAGCGGAAACAAAATTCTTACCTAATTGGACAGTAGAGAATAATAAGTAAAGTGCTGTGGCTATTCTTTCCTCCCGTTCCTTCCCCCAGATAGGCAAATTCTAGACCCACT
Organism: Colobus angolensis palliatus; assembly: GCF_000951035.1. Classification (NCBI taxonomy): domain Eukaryota; kingdom Metazoa; phylum Chordata; class Mammalia; order Primates; family Cercopithecidae; genus Colobus; species Colobus angolensis. The sequence goes on from NW_012114799.1 coordinate 4,097,282, forward strand.
CAGTATCATACTTGAGACCCATTGCCCAACATGAATCCTAATTTATACCAGATGAGCCCAAGCGAAGACTAAATGTGGAGGCCAGTACATGAAAGAAAGCAGACTCCCTTCTTTTTAGTGCCCGTGGGCCCATAGGTGGACCACAGACTGGGCTGGAAACAAGAGAGCAAGGTTTCCCTTATTGAGCCATTGCAATCGTTGAGCACCATCTTTTCTCCTAGAGAGGTAAGGGTTTGGGAAGGAAGAGGCAGTGGTGAACAGGCTTTGAGATTCTTAGCCTCCAAAGGTTTTTCAGAGCCCCACAAGGTTTGAGTGGGACACAGGAAGGACCACCGCCATACATATATACCTTGACCTTGGGTGGTTACTTGAGGTAAATGAGCCAAGGACTACAGAGACTTTAAATTGTTCTGAAATGTAAATTAGTTCACTTACACAGCTGAAATTCACAGAGATTTGCATTTTAGAACTTACCTCCAATCTTGGAATAAAAGAATTTTTCATCTTTGTTGAATTTTAGACTTCAGGAGCAAGCAGATGAGGTAGTTTCTTTTTGTCTCTCTCTCCTCTTATTCTTTTTTGTTTGCTTTGCAATTCCTAAGTGAACGTGGTACTTAGGAGCAATATAAAAAGGAGGATGAATCAACTATAAAATATACCTTTTAAGTTTTACAACTCTGTTTTTATTTTGGTTTTGATTAGAATACACACTTAGGTAGTTGTGGACTTTAAGCTCATTTGCTGGAAGCAGATGGAAAGTGAAGGAATGTGCCGTGTCCGAGATCCATGTTTCCCACAAGTCCATAAGTACCCTGTGGTCTGTGTGCCTGCCCTCTTTGTTTTTCTCACTCAGCTGGTATGTATTTACTGAGCACTCGTCCTGTGCCAGGCCTCTGCCGAGCCTACTGGTTCTGCCCTGGAGAAGTTCGCAGTTCCAGCCATCTGGGAACATCCAGTGACAGTACAGCCCACGCAGGAAGATGGTTAAGGCACAGAGGAGACAACAATGACCTTCACCTGGGTGGATCCAGGACTGCCTGCTTGTAAAAGAAGAAGAGGCAGGAGTCCATCCAGAAGAAAAGGAGGGAGGAGGGAAGGGTCTTTTGGGCTTTGGCAGTGGCAGGCCAGGTGTGAGAGAGCAGGAGAGGTTTGGGAATGAGGGATAAGTTAAGTGTAGGCAGAGACCTTAAGCAGGTGGCAGAGGGAATAGTTGGGGTTAAAGCCGGAGAGCTTGCAGAAGCCCAGATTGTGAAGTGCCTTGTATGCAGTACTGGGAAGCCCTTTATATAGGGGAACAAAACTTTGAGTTTTGGAAACTAGTGACAATAAGGAGGATGGGTTGAAGGGGTGAGAACCTACAGACAATGTCTTAGCCCACAGCCTCTAGGAAGCAGGGCCTGAGACAAAGACTAAAATGCCAGTATTTTGCTGCAGAGGGTGTTGCAAACCCAGGGCAGCAACGATTAAGGAAAAGGGAAATGCAGGGTAACAGACGGTGTGCCTGACCGTGCTAGCTGCTGCCTCACCGGGGCCACAGAGACACAGCAGCACATTGGGCTACCTGGACTCTCCCCAAAGGCCTGCAAGGAGGAGCTCTACCTTGGAATAGTCTGGAAGAGAGAAAGGAGGTGGGTTTTATTTGCCCTGCTCCTTCCTGTGTCCTGTTTGCCACCAACCTTGGTTCACCTCACAGAGATCTAAAGCCCCTATAGTTCTGTGATGCTGTTTAGGAAGGAGGGCCCCATCACCCCATCCCATGGTAAGATTATTCCCCATCTGGCAGCACAGGGCAGCCTGGCTTGTGTGAGCACTGACTGAAAAAGAGAGGAGCAGGGGCAGTCTGAACGCGCTCCTAAGGAGCACGCCACTGTTGAGACAACGAGCCCAGCCCAGACATTACAGTAACAGTTCATGCAGAAGGGGGCTGGCAGAGCAAATGCAGGTGACCTGTAGTGGAGGGAGGTTTACAAGATCTTCATTCTGTGCAGTTGACAGCCCCAGCCTCAACTTTTCTAGGAGTTACATTACAGTAACAGTAAAGGACTCCCTTGGCTGGTTCTGGTCAAGGCATACTCTATGGCCTTGTGTTTCTTAAATAAAAAACAAGATTCATTATTATATGTTTGTAAAACCGTGTAACAGGCCAGTTTCAATATTTGTAGGGAAAGAGGAGAAGCCGCTACAGGCTGAGTATACCTTACCCAAAATGCTTGGGACCAGAAGTGTTTTTGATTTTGACAAGTCATAAGATGCTGCATGAATGAGGGGAAATGATGTCCAGGAGAAATACGTATGTCTGCAGTGGGGAGCAGGGGCGTTACTGGGGAGGATACTACTATTCACCAAAGAACATTCCTATACCCTAATTCACCAACTAAAAAGGAAGTTGGAGATCAAAGAGATATCTGCATTCCCATGTTTATTGCAGCACTGTCTACAATAGCCAAGATACAGAATCGGCCTGAGTGTCCATCGGCAGATAAATGGATAAGGAAAATGTGTACATTCACAATGGAATATGATTCAGCCATTTAAAAAAATTGCAGCAACATGGATGGAACTGAAGATCATTATGTTAAGTGAAATAAGCCACACACAGTTGTGGAATGTTCACACTCCTATGCAAGAGCTAAAAAGGTGGCCCTCATGGAGGTAGAAAACAGAATGATAGATACCAGAGGCTGGGAAAAGGGGTAGGTGGGAATAAAGAGTGGTGAGTTAATGTACAAACATACAGTTGGATAGAAGGAATAAGTTGTAGTGTTCAATAGTAGACTAGGGTGACGATAGTTACCAACAGTATATTGTGTATTTCAGATTAGCTAGAAGAAAGGACTTGAAATGTTCCCAACACAAAGAAATGATAAATGTTTGAGGTGATGGATACCCTAAATACCCTGATTTGATCATCACATGTAGTATGCATGTATTGAAATATCACATATACCCCATAAACATGTACAATTATGTATCAATTTAAAAATGTTTTAAAATAAGTTGGGGAAAGCTTCTGATTCTCTGGTTCTGCATTCTACCACTCCCCCCTGCTGTGGACTTACAGGAGTGTTGCATAGATTGAATTGTTTTTCTAAAGCTCTCTCTCCAAGCTCTAAATATCTTATGACTGGTTCTGAACATGTACCTGCCTCCAGCTACGACCATAAACAGCTGAAGAGACACTGACAACACTGCTCATTGACTCCAGCATGCGTTCTCCTTTCTGTTTGTATCTCCTCCCCCTAAATGAGCTTAGGTAGATTTAAATTTTAATCAGTTAGATCAGTTGTTCTCAATGGGAATTTACATTGAACTAGAGAATAAAAGCATTAGGGGGGCTGCTGGTTGCTTAGCTGGAACCTTTGGGCGACAGAGGTGGTTGCATGCTGTGATGTGATACTCAGTGTAAGCCCTTTTTGACTGCGTCTCCAGAGATCTGTTGGTGATAAAGTTTTTGGAGCAGATAATTTTCTTTGACCTTAGTCTCTTAAATTGGAGAAGGAAAGCTTTCTAAGAAGTGATCTTGATCCAGTTCTTAGATCAGTGGGATATCCAGGTCTATGGTGGTGACCTATGGTCAGCTTCACCCTGGGCCTGGATGACCAAAGTAAGGAAGGGAAGGGGGAGTGTATGCTGGAAAATGTCTCTCACCTCTAACCCCCTCCCCACTTTGAGCCTTCCCATGCGTAGGGGAAAGGCAGACAAGGACACCTTTGATTTTAAAAATCCTGAATATCCTGTATCTTAAACACAAAAGATAAGAGTGTCTGTGAAGACAGAAGGGGATCCTTTGAGCCCCTTGATGGCAGTAACTGAACCTTGAACCCTGGAGAAGAGGAGACCAATTTGATATTATGGAGGCAGAATATACAGGACTGTGTGACTAATTCAACATGTGTGTCCATGGAGCCTGAAGGGGACAGAACCACAGGTGCAAATCTGGTGTAGGTACTTGGCTGTGAGTTTCGTATGAAAGCCTTCTGGGGCACCTTTACCTGGAATAGATAGCGTGGTTCATCTTCACTAGGATTCTACTCAGAGCTCTTACAAGTGGGAACAAGAGACCTGAGGTAGAAGTACCTAATTGTTACATCAATGTCAAAGGCTCAAGTTACACTTGAAACATTTTTTCCCCTCTAATCAGCTGTTGAGATTTTCACGTTTGTGAAATTAGTAAATCCTTTCTGAAGGTAATCTCTAGTTTTGGATTTTACCATGCCTAAAAGTAAGTTCATATACTTTATTAGTCTTTACATATACCTCTTTATATTTGCCTGAACTTACCCCCTTGTTATACTTTAAGAAGCCCCAGCCTTTTCTGGGATTTAATGGCAATACATATGTAATCTAGTACCTTGTTACTTTCCCAGGCATTTAGTCTGGGAACCCTAATCTTGAGTCTGTCTACAGTGGATATTTTTCTCTAGGACAGGAACCAAATGGGCCATTTACTGGTCTGCCCTGTAGGTCACCACAGACATAGCCTAGGGGTCTTTGGCCCATCTTCAGTAGTTGGCAACTGACTTTTTAGGCAAAATGCCTCCTTTTGTGTAAAGGAGAGATGCCTGTCCCCACCTGCAGCCCCCAATTCCTGCTTTAAGGCCAGCAAGCTGTCCCGAGAGGTCTCCTTGTAGATGAGTGAAATCCACCCAGAGAAACTCAAGTAAAAATATAGGGTGGGGTCTGGGAAGAGCTGCGTTTATTATAAGGATCCAGAGGGACCTGGGAATTTAGGATAGGGAACCACTGGGTGGGATCGGAACCAGAGCAGCTCTAGGCCCTAGTTTTTCTCCTCTGTCTCTCTGCTTTCTTTTCCCACTCTCTTCTCTCTCCTTCCTTCTCCTTATTCTCATTCTACTCCTCTTTTCTTTCTCTCTCTCTCTGCGTCATGCTTGCAGTGGTGATGTTTTGGTTGTAGTCCCGTTCTTGGGTCCCTCTTATTACCGACTGTCTGTGTCTTCCCCTCTCCTTTAGCCCTTACTTGGTTCTTTTCCCACCCAACCCGCCGAAACTGGCAACCAGTTTCCTCAGAACTTGTTATCTGGCTCGTAATTGCCCAGACTTCAACGCTCAAATGACCTTTTTGCTCTAAAGCCAGTGGCCATCTGGCAGTAATCTCCCAGTATAAAGGATTCTGAGTTCCCAAGAGAGCATCTGGTTGGCTCCCTTTGCCTTCCTGAGCCTGCTACATCATTCCTGGGCTGCTGGCCAGCCTAGGATTGGGTCCCCTCAGGTCAGACACACCCTGGGCTGGTTAGCAGCCAGCAGTGGGGCAGGGTAACAGAGCCCCCTGCCTACTTAACAGGAGCTGTGGGTGGGGGCAGGAGTTACCAGATACATCTAGCACAATGAACCATATCCTAGAACCCTTCAAACTAACATATGCCAGGTAGGTGTAAGCGTCTGTACTAATTTAAAAGTATACATTTCTAAGGTAATGAATTCAGCATCTTGTGGCCATACCAGACATGGCATGGAATTAAACTTTCAGTCCCACTCTTCATTTTATTCATATGTTAGGGTGGCAAGGGTGGTCTTGCTTGTTGCAAACAAAGTCATCCTGGTACATGAAATGAAGAATGTGGACTGTGCAGTTTTCCCAGTCATGAAGACTTTTGATACATTACTTGAAATGTTGCCCCTGAAGTTGAAGGTCTTTGGTAATATCACCAGGGCAGTGAATGGCAGAGACCAGATCATGAATTGCTTCATTTACAGACTGCCTCCAGGCTTCCCTGCACTCTGGCTGCTGATACCACACCCCTGTGTCCCTTGTGGTCTTCAGTCACAAAACCAGCTATTAGATTTGCCTGGAGTGTCTGAAAACAGGCTTAGAATGAGGAAACCTTGTCCTACTTTTATACAACTGGAAAACATTACAGAACTTGACTTTTTGAAAATTTCCCAAAAAAAGGAAAAACCCACAAACCCCAGCTTGTACAGTTGAGTTACTGGGAAACCCAGAGGTAGAAAAAGTGAACTTGCTTCCAGTTCACAGGTGGTTTTGATTTAGAAAATGTGCCTCAAAATTCAGTGCCTACAAATACATGAAAAGGGGTTTGGTTTTGCTTCTAACACTGTAAGTAAGACTACTCTTGAATGTTTCAGAGCTCATCAAAATTGACATTTATTCTCTTTTTCTACTTTTATCTACCTGAGTATTCTCATTATCTCTCCAGCTGTGAGAAACTCTCATCTTCCCATGATCCCAATTTAGGTGGGATCCAGTTCTGACAACATGAGTTAAGCATCACTAGAAACATTGGCAAGAGCTGGGGATGTTTGTATTCCTCTGGGACAGCTTAGCATCTCTGGGTAAATATTCCAGTCCAACTGACTGCCTTCCCCAGGCTGTCCTTCCCCAAACTTCCTCTCATAGAGGTAGTAAGAGCCAAAAGCAACTGTTAGGTCCCTGGTAATTTAGAAAGCAAGGATGATACTTCAAAACAGTTGGCTATATAATGTATTTCTTCTTGCAAAATTATACAGTTGGTATTCAGTAATATGTTGCCATATAATGTATTTCTTCTTACATAATTATATAATGGCCATATGACTGTTTATGTCCTCAAAGTCCAACCAGATTACTTTTTTTTTTTAATACTTTAAGTTCTAGGGTACATGTGCACAACGTGCAGGTTTATTACGTATGTATACATGTGCCATGTTGGTGTGCTGCACCCATTAACTCATCATTTACATTAGGCGTATCTCCTAATGCTATCCCTCCCCACCCCCTCCCCACAATAGGACCCGGTATGTGATGTTCCCCTTCCTGTGTCCAAGTGATCTCATTGTTCAGTTCCCACCTATGAGTGAGAACATGCAGTATTTGGTTTTCTGTTCTTGCGATAGTTTGCTGAGAATGATGGTTTCCAGCTGCATCCATGTCCTTACAAAGGACGTGAAGTTATCCTTTTTTATGGCTGCATAGCATTCCATGGTATATATGTGCAACATTTTCTTAATCCATTCTGCCACTGATGGACATTTGGGTTGGTTCCAAGTCTTTGCTATTGTGAATAGTGCCGCAGTAAACATACGTGTGCGTGTGCATGTGTCTTTATAGCAGCATGACTTAATAATCCTTTGGGTATATCCCCAGTAATGGGGTGGCTGGGTCAAATGTATTTCTAATTCTAGATCCTTGAGGAATCGCCACACTGTCTTCCACAATGCTTGAACTAGTTTACAGTTCCACCAACAGTGTAAAAGTGTTCCT
>NW_012114799.1:4104755-4118691 GCF_000951035.1 Colobus angolensis palliatus
TTTCTCCCATTCTGTAGGTTGCCTGTTCACTCTGATGGTAGTTTCTTTTGCTGTGCAGAAGCTCTTTAGTTTAATTAGATCCCATTTGTCAATTCAGATTACTTTTAAAAGAAATTTTAGCAGTTTGATTGCCAAATTCCTGTGATCTGCACGCTAAGAACTCTGTGACCTCTAGTCTTAGAAGTTCTGGTCCATGACACAGGTTGTTATGCAAATGAAAGTCAAAGAGAAATGTCTTCTGCTTGTTCTCCTCTTTAGAATAAGAAGATCTACTTGGACATTATTCACACATACATGGAAGTGCATGCAACTGTTTATGGCTCCAGCACAAAGAATATTCCCAGTTACGTGAAAAACCATGGTATCCTCAGTGGACGAGACCTGCAGTTTCTTCTTCGAGAAACCAAGGTAAAAATTCACCAGGGATGTGGTGTTCAGGTTAATGCCATTGGCTGTGAAAATGGGATCAGAATATTTCATGCTTGTTTTTTCAATGCTGCAATAAACTCTTTTGGCTATTTTGGGGCAGCAGTTTGCTATACCAGTGGCAGCTGAAAAGTTAGTGAATTGTGGAATGAGATTGCTACATTTGTCCACTGATTTATTCAAAAATCGTATTTACTAAGGACCTACTCAGTGTTAGGTGTCAGGCAAGGGGCTAGGGATAAGGCTGCAAATCGAAAAGATAAGGCCCTGCCTGGAAGGACAGACCTTCTAATACAGCAGCAGCTTTCATAGTAAGGCAGGGGTGCTGAACTCTCCCCCAACCCAGTCATCACTATTCAAGGAGTGGGTTTCCCAACCAGCTTTTCCTCATGCCTACTTGTTCACCAAGTACGCATTGGACGGTGAAGAAGTTCAGATGAGGGCAAAGTCCCTGTGGGCTCGGGAAGCAGAGCAAGCATCAGGAGAGATGCAAGAGACGAAAGATGGATGGAGTGTAGACACTCCTGGCATGTGGGCCAGACAGGAGTTAGAGTCAGGTGGTGGAGGTACAGATGGCATATTCAGGAAGGAGCTAGAAGCCAACCCAGCTAGTCTAAGTGTTGAAAAATAGTGGAGGTAAAATTGGATGAGGGGATGTGAGGGTCTGATTGGCACAGATGGAGGCAGAGTTCAGACCATGTGGTGGAGGTAGCCAGGCAAGCCCCTGAGGATCGTTTTGCTCAGCAGTAGCGTGATGACCTGTTGCTTTGACACTATAGGGAAGTCCACCCAGTGGTCTGTGTTCTTTATGTAATTCTGCCATGGAAGTACCAAATGAAGTTCAGGAACTTGTAAAGAAACCAAAGTTTGGCCTTGAAGGGTTGGCTGGCACTTCAGTGTATTAGATAAACTCCCTCAGGTTTATTAATAAGTTTTCATTCATGAATTTCACAATTTTATTGAGTAGCTGCAATGTGCTAGGCATTGTACAAGGGATGCAAGTGTGAAGAAGGCACATGGATCTCTCTTGTGGTATATCCTAAGCACAAGGAAGCTTATTGTCAGTAGTGGATTTCTCAGCCTCGTCTCTGGCTCGCTTTGTTTTCATGTTCAAGGTAGGGGAGAGAGGTTGAGCAGGTGGACTTCTATGGCATAATCTCGATTGCCCAATTATCATGTGATACTGCATTTATAAAAAGTATATTCATATATGCTATCCTCTTTGATTCTTACAACAGCCTTAAGAGGTAGATAGAGCAGGTATTATTGTTAACTTTATTTTGAACATGAGGAAATAGGCTAGAGACTTTGGCTTGCCCACAGTAAGCTGGGGTCGTCTTGGAGGTGGCCCTAACTCATGATTTTTTTAATTGCAAATTAAGGCTCTGCTAGCCCCTTGATGTACTGTCCTCATAAACACTAAAACTTAAGAACGCTTAGTGGACACGCACTAGCCAAAGGAATGTATATCTGCTCTTTGCCTCAGTTCCTCCACCTGTAAATGTATTTGATCCTTTCTATGTCCAAGGCATTTGTATGATGCCACGAATAAAATAATTTGACAAAATCTTTAGCTTATTGGGCAAAGACCTGGTTTCTTTTAAGATTTTATTTCCTTCCAAGGTCATCTGTAGTCTGATGACTGTTTTTGATTATCCAGGAGTGAAGTGTGTTCTCTAGTTTTCACTCTTTGCTTTCCATCACCTTCTGTCTTAGGCTGACATTTTAGAATCATCAGAATGCCTGGGCCCTTTAATGGCAGTGCTATTTTTGCCATTTGCCTCATTTTACTTTTTTTCACATTGGATTGTGGAAAGAGCTCAAGCTCCTTTAAAAAACATTTGGCAGAGCTGGTTCTCAGCAGCATGTCATTACTGTCTCGCACACTTTTATTAACCCAACCTCATGAATGTCTCTCTCAGCTTTGCAAATTTTAAAAGAACCCTTACTTACCTACCATCCATTACCCTGTCCGAGAACAGGAAATAGGCCAAAATGGAGATCACTGATGTCCAGGGGAGGACAAGAAAAGAGGCAGGGAAGGCCCAGGCCAAGAGGTCCAAGTTTGCATAATGAGCAAGGATTGCAGCCTGAGTTAAAGAACACGAGGTGTATATGTTCATCCTTGAAAAACTGGGACCCAGTGTAGAGGATGTCACTGATCCCATTACCTATTGCCTGCTCCTTGAGTAGAGTATATTAAAATACCCTGAGTGGAATCATGGCTCAGACATTTGGCAAATATGGCAAGGATGGGGCAGCGTATCGCTGAGGCTCCCCTCACACCTGGCACATGGCCACAGGCTCCAAAATGTATGAACTTTCAGCTTTGAAATAATGACATGAAAGACCAGTCAGGCTTTGCATCTATAACCCTTTTTGTCTCTGACTCCTTTCTCTGTGTCTCTGAGCAATTTAAAAGTGATTTATTCCATTCCACGTTGGAAATGGGGAACTGGAGCTGCCAAGAAGCAAATGTCTGCAGCATGAATGGGATTCACACACTTCTTGGACTTCTTACTGGTGCAAGAAGCAGGGCTGATCTCCTCAAGAGGGTTAGAGACAGAGAGATGATTGATGCTTGATCAGCTTCTGACTCATTGTTTTTCTTTACAAGCCATCTTTGAATCTCTGTACCAAACTTAGGAAACCCTCTGCTCAGCAGAATTAGGGGTGCCATTAGGGGTGCAAGTGTCATTAGTAGCCTCTTGATTCAGGGGACCTGTGAAGATGGAAGGAATTTAATATAACACTAATTCTGGGGCTAAAAGAGCCAGGAAGTTGTTGGAATCTAGCAGACTCTTCTAATTGGGGTATAGATTTGGATGAATGAATTATTTATCACAGGACCACAGCCGAGTCATTCAGTCCAGCAAACCCCAGGAGTACAGTTTAAGCCAGCAAATCAGGACTCACTAGGGTGGCATGTTTTTATTTTTGGTTTAAATCTCCATCTCTTTTAAAGTGGCTTCTTTCTTCATCTTCCTGGTTTTAACCTCTTCATGTCCACCTCCCCTAGTCTTCCCTGTTTCATATATGATACTGAATAGTGCATTTGCATCTGCAACTCACTCAATGGTTTGTGAGCTGGACCAGTACTGTCCTTTCTACAGTTGAAAACAAATTCTGGCTGTGGGGAAAAAAACAGGCAAAGCTGCAGCTTCCACATGTGCTGTCACTGTACCCCTTCTGTACCCAGACCTCCACTCATTCACCTCTCCAAGACTTGGTTGGGTCATGACAATCCTGTTTCCCCATCATGTCAGCTTATCAGTTTACCTGTGGGACTCACCTAGGAACCTGGGCAGGCCTGGCAAATATGCAGTGCTCTCTCTGACTCATCTTATCCTCATGAATGACTGTGCCACCCTGCCCCCCACTAACTAACTATGCCTCTTCTTACTGAGCTTGGTTGTGTCACAAAACCTGTCTGAGGCGGGTGCAGTACAGTAGCTCACACCTATAATCTTAGTACTTTGGGAGAGGCTGAGGCGGGCAAATTGAGCCGAGGAGTTCAAGACCAGCCTGGGCAACATGCAAAACCCCATTTCTACAAAAAATACCCAAAAAATTAGCTGTACCTGGTAGCATTCACCTGTAGTTCTAGATTTTCAGGAAGTTGAAATGGGAGGATCACTTGAGTCCAGGAGGCTGAGGTTGTGGTGAGCTGAGGACACCTGCATTCCAGCCTGAGTGAAAGAGGGAGACCCTGTCTTTTAAAAAGGCTGTTTGAAAAACCCAGGGTTTAAGGCAACAGACTCTCATGCAGCTGCATGAGCGCAAAGGACCTTTGCTTGTTCTATCCACAGGTGCATTCACAGTGCCTGGTTTATAAAAGGCATTTAGATGATTGTATAAAGAAGGAAAGAAGGATCCAAAATGAAACACACTGACCATCTGGGATCTCTGAGATTTCCTCCTGTTATCATATACACTGCGCCTAGATCTCTTAGATCTCCCCAGCTAGGGACACTACCCTTCTGATACCCCATGCCTGCGTGTCTGTGATGTTGCTTACCTCTGCAGGCCCTGTGAGTGATAGCCCAAGAGCTTACTTCCTTAGGGGGAGCAGTCCTTCTATTTCTGTTACAGATACTGGTTCCCATTTGCCCTCAGGCAGCCAATTGAAGCAGGTTTCATCCTAGTGAGCATACTTCAAATCATTCCCATGCCATCTAGATGGGGAAAAAAATTGAATGAACACATCCATGCCTCCTTCCTTCCCCCTTATCCATACATGTATGTAGACTGAGGAGTGTACAGAGGTATGAGTCAGTAACCCTGTGTGACTTTCAGAGCAAAAGTGCATCCCCACACTCAAATAAATACAACATGTTCAACCTCTGTGCACAGAGACACTTGATTGCTGGAAAGATCCAGTCTCATAGTATTTATTCTTTTGCTCTTTCATCCAGCAAGTAAGTATAATATTAAGTACCAGATGTATTCTAGGCCTTAGTCTAGCCATTCTAGAGACAGTGATGACTCAAGCAGTTTTGCCAACAAGGGGCATACAGGTGTGCTGGAAGAGGAAAGTAGGTAACTGTAACAATGTGGATAGTACACAGGTAGAACTAGTCATAATATGAAATAATGATACCAACATAAAACTTTACTGTCACGCTGAGTGGGGCCAACAGTTCAGTTTTGTAAAATGTGGTTCTGTGACTTGTGAAATCAATGTAATGGATGGGGCAGTCCCATTCAGAGGACAGGAGCCACTGTCAGTCACAGTTTAACACCTCCATGCTATTGCGATGCACCTGCGTATGGGATTTACCGTAACAGTAACAGCCATTATCTCTCCCCTCTACCATGTGCCAGGCCCTATGCTAAGCCCTTTCTGTGTATTCTCTCTTTTCATCACAGAAATCCAGTGATCTTGGTACTGTTATAAACAGTACTATTTTAATGAAGCAGTCACTGAGGCTCCAGTCGTGAATAAGCCTGTTTTGCTGCCTCCATGTTGGCAGCTGAGGGGTTGTCCTGGTGTGGAATTTGGGTGAGAGAGGCGTGGTCAGGAAAGGGTCCTCCCAGGAGGTGATGCCTGAGTGGACTTTTAATGGTGAGCACTTGAGGCTGGCCTAGCTGAACATGTTCAGCATCTACAGGTTTAAATTTATGCAAATACTCTTTTACTCCCCCATCTCCAAGTTAATAAATTTACAATGTGAATTGTAATGTGTTTGATTTTATATTGGGGCTTTCAAATGACTGAAACTCAGGAACTTTTTATCCTGATGCTGTTGTTTGTGGTTTGGGTTTTTGTTTCTGAAAGGGTATTTAGGTAGCTGGACATAATCAGCGGCTGGTCTTCAGGAAATAGTCTTTGGTTTAGCAGCAGACTTTGACAAAAGTCTGCTTTGGGCATGTAAACATGCTTTGTGGGTCTTCTTTTTCTTAGCCTCTGTGGCCCTTCCAGCTCTTCCCTAGAGAGTCTTCAGGTCATGTGAGTCAAGGGCTTGTGGAGCCCTTGGGAGGATAGAGCCAGCCTGGATGGGAGAGAGTTTGGCCAGTGTTTATCCCTTCTTTAAGCATCAGGTATCTGAAAGAAGGCAGATGGCCAGAGAAGGGTCCCTTTGGGCTACATAAAAGCATCACATTTTGGGAAAATTGTTTTCTTCATACCCAGCCCTTGTCTTGGTTATTTTTAAGATATAAAAGGGATGCCTATTACCAGAAACATTAATATAATGATTTCCAGTCATTGTATAAAAATAAGCAAAGCTTAGCAATAGCATGTGACTCGTGGGACTGGCTTATGTGGCATTCACTGTAAACCATATCATCTCTTACCTGTCTTCTGATGAATGTCCCTGCCCCTTTTTTAGTACAGGTACTTTATGAAACAATAAGAACTCATACATGCAGGTGCTGAGCATCTTGTAAAAACCCACAAACATAACTCCTGCACACCTAAACTCTGTCTAAATGATACAGGGCCGTAATATGCAGCTGTGTGAAGTTACATATGGATTTGAATTTGAGTGACTGATTATCCAACACTTACTAAGTGCCAAGACTTGTCATGAATCCTTTCCATGTACTATCTCATGTAATCCTCACAGCAACCCCATGAAATAAAGCACTATTATTTTATACATGAAAAGACTGAGGTTTAGCGAGCTTGTTACCTGGACTAAGGCCCTATAAATAGAATAGATTATAAATGGGCCTTAAAGAATCCATAGACAGAAGCACCTAGCAGTTTGTCACAGTTACTAACCTAGGCAACGATGGAACCGGGCCTTGAAGCCTACAGTCTGACTCCAGAAACTGTGCTGTAAATGACCACACAGTTCTGGGCACTTTGTGCCAATAATGGATTCATCAATTCATTTGGTGAACCTGGAGTGATTCATTGCTCAGTTTCCCTCTAGAGTCACCATGCCAACTTCACTAATTAAAACTGGCCAGAAAAGTATGTGTTGTGTGTGTGTTTTCTATTTAGGATTATCCTCAATGTTCCGCATCAAGAGTGAAACTGACCAAGCCCATGGATAAGAACCCCCTTTATCCATGTTTAAAGGATTCTTTAAGTACTCCACTTACCAGTTTAGAACAATTGTGTCTTCTTTCACAGAGTGGGAAAAATCTGAGTAGTTTTACTAGACCCTTTATGGACATGTAGGAACGTCCCAATCCTATACTGTGAAGAAAACGTACGGTGCTTCATCTGTTCTCTCTGCTTAGCATTAGTTCAAAAATTTAATTCTAGATCCCACAATCCCTCTGTGTAGAAATACTCACTGATGGAGCTGGAGTTGAAGCCATGGAGATATTTTGTCATCTGGAATATCCTCATTAGATTCTGGGCTTCTGAAAGCCAGGTGAAGTATAAATAAAATATGGCCGGTTTTCTCTGGCAGTTAAGCCTTGGCACTTGAGTACATTCTGGCAGTGTGTCTCTTGCCTCCTTGCTAAGGAAATTGGTAAGCAGGCAGAATAGCAGGGAATTAGGGGAAAAGCAGTTCAGTGTGATTAAGGTGCCAATGTGTTGCAAAACCGTAAGTGCAAGGAAGTTTACAGAGTGCTGTTTGGTGGTGATGAACTCTCTCTGCCTGTTGTGTTTTCATTCAAACCTCAGATGTGCTATTTGACCTTAATACAGCTGCTCCATTGTAATGTCACAGGTAATAAGCACACAGGAAGCAAGAAAAAAATTGCTTATTGACTGAAGTGACAAAAAAACTGTTATTTTGGTGTTTCCAAATAATGTATTTCCTATAGTCCTACTTGTGTGACAAAAACACTCATTGCCAGCAAATTATGTTGTATTTGCTTAGGCTTCATTCTAAACATATGAGGCTTGGGAGGGTTAACCTAAAGTTTTTATTTTATGTGTACTGAGGTATTTTGGTGCCCACAGGGCAGAAGAGATGGTTCATATTGTTATTCTGATATAATTAAACCTAGGTCACATTAAAGTCCATTAAGCAACAGCCTCAAATCCTTTTAATTAATGGGTTCAGATTGGTTGGTCTAAAGAAGCTAATTAAATTTTTCCCAAAATTTTCTGTTTAAATAGACAAACATTGTGCTGCTTGCATTTCCTCCAGAGTTGCTCTTTGAAATTTACAGTTGATGAAGGTATCCACACTTTATGGCAGGCCCTGATTTTCAGAAGTCAGGAAGCACTGTGGGTTATCTGACTAAACCTGCAGAGATCCTGATCTGCATCTTCTAGCACTTTTCTCCTCAGTCAGAAAGATCTGGACTCCCTGTGCTATCTTATGTCTAACCATGGCCTGACAGAGGTCATTTGTTTTCCACTGGAGAGCCGGCACATCCTCTCCAGAGTCTGATAGGAGAGGGCAAATCACAGCGATCACAAGTCTGATGGATAACAACCCTGGATTCTTCATATTCCATAAAGCTGGGATATCGTGGCGACTATGACATCCCACTGTTTCCCTCCGTTTCATCTGCAGCAGTCAGATCTCCCCCACCCCTGAGCCACAGGCCCAGGCCACACCCTATAGTTAGAAGTTTCTCTGACAATCTGCTTTCTGTTAGCTGTATAATGAGAGTAAGATGCGGAGCAGGAGCTTCCTAAGTGTAGTAGAGCTTTCCCTTTATCCTACAGCTTCCAGGCTCCTGGCTACCATGTTTTCCTCACCACCACCCCCCACCTGTGATCTCCCGTGGTTCTGCTGCCCAAGGGGGAAATGACCAGCCAGTATTAGGGGCTCTGCTGACCTCTCAAAGCTTCTTTTCTTCCCAGCTCCCTGCCCTGTGGACGTCTCTGGCGTTGTGATCACTGCAGTTTGCAGGAAATGAAAGTTTATTCTTTCAAAAAACCAAAAAGATTGAGTACCCTATTGTGTGCAAAACAAAAGTAAATAGGTCCAGAAAACCTGAGATGTTAGTGCTTTGCCCCAGAATTCCTTCAGGAGCTACATGGTTCTCCAGTATGTCACCCATGGGCTGTGCTCAGGGTTGGCCGCACCCTCCAGCTGAACCTTTCTAAATGATCCATCGTTCAATTAGAGCAGCTGCAAAGCTGATGAGGAGGGGATTGCTGTGAAAAGACCTAGGGAGGAAGAGAATCAAGCTTGTAGCTAAATCTATTTGAGCCATCTCCTTTATTCTCAACGCCTGGCCTTGTGGTGGGTGATGCTCTGTGTGATGGCAGAAGGAAAGGACGCCCTGGGGCCCAGTTATCTTTTCTCACTTAATGTGCCCCTGGGGGCTGGAACAGAGCAGGCTCTTTGATGTGGGTAGGGAGGACACAGCTTCATCAAGCCCAGGCCTGGACCCTGCCCATCAGCAACCTGCAGTTATCCAGCAGTGCGAAATGCACCCACTGCGACAGCATGTGCCGAGGCATTTCTGGGAGCAGTTATTTCATTTTTGGACCCAGGAAATCAGCACCACTGAACTGCAGTTTGTCCCCTTTGTCATCGTGGCTTCCAGCTGCTGTGGTTGCTCTGAGAACTCTGAGAGCAAGTTGTTGCTGCCATCTATGGTCTGTCTTGGGGGAAGCACACGGTTTGCCTGCCAGAGAGGGAAGCAGCTGCTTTGCAAATTCATCAACACAGCACAGACTCTCCCCTGTGAGGGTAAAATCAACACCAAGATGTTGGTGTCCCCAGTGTAAACCCCACTATGAAAACCTGTGTTTACTGACCTACCATCATTTTAAAGCAGTTCCATTTGAACTGCAATCAAACCTCCAAGTGACCTTTCTGTCCCTCCGCCCAGCATTCCTGAAAGGGCCTGTTGTTTCTTTGGTTCAATGAAGAAACCTTCTGTGTAGTTAAGCAAGTGCTTTTCCAGTCATGTCTCCTGGTGAGTTACAGAAAGATTATTGTTGGGTCGTGGTGGTGGTGGTGGTTTTTCTTTTAATACTCCAACCTCCCTACCTCCTGATACCCTTAGACACTTAATTTTTTACTTCCTTTAGTGGAGGAGAGCATAGTGAGTTGAGCAGCTTTGTGGGGACTTTAAGTTCGTAGTTTTTCAGATCCTGGTGTAAGCTGAATTCTCTCTGCCTCACCCCCCAGGGCCTGGGAGCCTTCCAAAGTGGGGTGTCCACTCGGGAACGGGCCACAGAATCGCCGCCCGCAAGCCGGGAATGCCTGTCCTGCCTGATGGCCCTGCCTGATGTGTTCACATGCTGTGTGGTTTTCTGTCTTACAGTTATTTGTTGGACTTGGGTTCCCTTACGAGGGCCCAGCTCCCCTGGAGGCTATCGCAAATGGATGTGCTTTTCTGAATCCCAAGTTCAACCCACCCAAAAGCAGCAAAAACACAGACTTTTTCATTGGCAAGCCAACTCTGAGAGA
The DNA here is from genome assembly GCF_000951035.1 of Colobus angolensis palliatus. Taxonomy (NCBI): domain Eukaryota; kingdom Metazoa; phylum Chordata; class Mammalia; order Primates; family Cercopithecidae; genus Colobus; species Colobus angolensis. The sequence goes on from NW_012114799.1 coordinate 4,114,970, forward strand.
GGTAAGCATCTGTCAAAATTATTCCACTTTGAATAATATGAATAATAGCTATTTATTGAGTGCTAATGTGGGCGTTAACTTCATTTAACATGGTTGGATGAGAGGCTGAGGGTGTGGAGGCTCAGAGAGACAAATGACCCGATCACGTCACCTTGCGAGTTAGGGGCAGGATTTGAATCTACTTCTGCCTTCAGCAAGTAAGGGATCTTTACACTCTACCCCCACTCTAGCTTATTGTAAACTCGGACATTCTAGCCTTCTGATTATAGCTGACCTCTGATTTTCTGAATGTTTGAAGTTTAGGGAGTGAGATCAACTGGTTAGTAGATATTTGTGAAGAATCTGCTCCTCATGATGGGCTTTGGAGAATAAAAAGTGGACTGTGGGAGTTTGCAGAGAACCATCAGCCTCAGTATACCATATGTATCATGGATAATTGAAGTAATTTTTTTTTCACTCACCATTCCAAGAAGTAATATCTTGCCATTGCTAGAACCATTTGCAGAAGTCTCATTTGAATTGCCTTCAGAGATCCTGTTGAAAATCTGCAGTGTGTGATGAATCACCATTGAGGGTAGTCGGATTTGATTTAGGGCAATAAACAAAAGTCTTTTACCTGTGAGTGATCAAACTGGGTGTTTCTGCATCTGCTCAGAAATATGTGTGTGCAAGAAATCATAAGATAGATTTTCTGATTATTTCTGTGTAGTTAGTAGTAAGTGGCTCTGCAGGCCACTTATGAAGGGAAGTCATAGCAGCATCCTCGTCATTCAGGGCCTTTGGAGGATTACATTGATTAGCATCCCTCCCATGGCGTATCAATGTAGAAGGACAGCTTATAAAACATACATTTTCATTTAAAGGCTTTTAAACCCTTCTGAGTCATTTTCTCTCCCATATAGTATATAAGATGCATTCTCGATGATTATTTTTTATTGATCAGTCAGAAACCTTGACAGTTGATAGAACTGATTATTTTGAGAGTTATTTTTCTCTGACCCTTCCTGTCATTGATGAAATGGCCAAAAGAGAGAGAAGATCAATAAGATCCATAGTTTATCTATAAAAGGTTAATCTGTGGCCCAGATAACCTCTGACAAGGGTTATATGTGTGTGCGCGTGGGTGGGTGTGGTTTTTTTTTTTTTTCCTTCTGCTAGAATAATAAATTTGAATTCTTCATTTGGGGAGTGATTTTGTATTCAGAGGTCAGTTTGTTCATTTGTAACTCGGCAGAACTTAATGTACATATCTGTGTGTTAGGTGCTGTTGGAAGTGCTAGGACACAGAGACCAGGGAAATTCAATCTGCCACGAACCTATTCTTTTGAAAAGTTTAAAAAGATGCTGCCTAGCAGTGAAAATATCTGTTTAGGAATCTCTGCTTTAGCATGTGACTGACTTCTTTGAAACTTCGGAGTTTGGGATGGAAAAGAAACTAGTAAATCATCCCTCAGGTTTTTTGTTAATTTTTGACAAAAAATATATTTAAGGTGTACACCTTGATGTTTTGATAAATACACACATTGTGAAATAGTCATTACAATCAAGCTAATCTATCACGTTACATACTAAATAGATTTTTTTTTCATGGTAAAAACACTTAAGATCTCCTTTTTTGGCAAATTTCAAGTATGCAATACAGTATTGTTAACTGTGGTCATAATGCTGCACACTAGCTCTCCAGAACTTACTCAACTTGCATAACTGAAACTTTGACCAACATCTCCCCATATCCCCAGTCTCTGGGAATCACGAATGTATTCTCTGCTTCTGTGAGTTCAACCGTTTTACTGTGAGTTGAACTGTGAGTTCAACTAGGCTGATCTGCATGTGGGATCATGCCGAATTTTCCTTCTGTGCCTGGCTTATTTTACTTAGCATAATATTTTCCACATTCATCCATGTTGCTGCCAGTGATGGGATTTCCTTCTTTTGCAGGCTAAATATTTCATGTGCACGTAATTTATCCATTCAGCCACTGAAGGCCACTTAGTTTGTTGCCATATCTTGGCTATTATGAATAATGCTGCAGTATACACGGGAGTGCAGATACCACTTTAACAGAGTGATGTTAATTGCTTTGGATATATACCCAACAGTGGGATTGCTGGATTATGTGAAGTTACATTTCTTATTTTTTGAGGAACCTCCATTTTCTTTTTCACTGATGGCTGTAACACATTACATTTTCACCAGCAGGGTGCCAAGGTTCCCTTTTTACCACATTCTTGCCAGACACTTGTTATCTTTTGTCTTTTTGATAAAAGCCATTTTAACAAGCATGAGGTGATATCTCCTTGTGGTTTCAATTTGCATCTCCCTGATGATGAATGATGTTGAGCACCTTTTCATATGTTTGTTTGCCTTGTGTATGTCTTCTTTTGAGAAATGTCTTCAGGTTATTTGCCTATATTTTAATTTGCTTAGTTGGGTTTTCTTGCAGTTGAGTTGTAGGAGTTCCTTACATAGTTTGGGAATTAACCACTTATTAAATATGTGGTTTGCAGGTATTCCATAGGTTGCCTTTTCACTCTATTGATTGTTACCTTTGCTGTGCAGAAGCTCTTTAGTTTGATACAATCTCAGTTGCCCGTTTTTGCTTTTGTTGCCTGTGCTTTTAGTATCATACCCAAACATCATTGCCCAGACTAGTGTCAGAAAGCTTTTGCACTGGTTTTTTCCTAGTAATTGTGCTGTTTCAGGTCTTATATTGAAGTCTAAGCAATTTTGAATTCATTTTTATAGATAGTGTGAGATAAAGATTTAATTTCATTTTTCATTCTTACGCATATGGAAATCAAGTTTTCCAAATATTATTTATTGATGACATTGTCCTTCTCCGTTGTGTATTCTTGTCAGCCTCATTGGGAATCAGTTCTTTCCTGGCTTCTCTATTGTGTTCCACTGGTCTATCTGTCTGTTTTTATGCGAAAATCACCTGTACATTTTAATTTAGGTCTAGGAAATCTCTAAAGTTCTACTTCTGCCCAAATTGTAGATATTATTTGTAATTTTCCATGTTTGTTTAATTTTTTGAGATAAAGTATATACAACATAAAGCTTACCATTTATGGTTAAAGTTTTTAAACCATTTTTAAGTGTACAATTCACTGGCATTAAGTATATTTGCAATATTGTGCAACCATCACCGCTATTCATTTCCAGAACTTACTCATCATTCTAAACAGAAATTCTGTAGCCATTAAACAATAACTCTCCATTCTCCCCACTCCTCAACCCCTGGTAAACCTCTCTTCTACTTTGTGTCTCCGTGAATTTGCCTATTCCAGGTACCTCATATAAGTGGAACCATATAGTGTCTGTCCTTTTGTGTCTGGCTCACTAACTTGGCATGTTTTCAAGGTTTGTTCATGTTGTAGTATGTTTCAGAATCTCATTTCTATTTATTTTTTTGGAGACAGGATCTTGCTCTGTCACTCAGGCTGGAGGAGTGCAGTGGTGTGATCATGGCTCACTGCAGTCTCAAACTCCTGGGCTCAAGCGATCCTTCTTCCTCAGCCTTCTGAGTAGCTGGGACTACAGGTGTGTGCCACGACACCTGGCCACTCTTTTTATATTTGGTAGAGATGGGATCTGACTGTATTAACTAGGCTGGTCTTGAACTCCTGGACTAAAGCGACCCTCCCAAGTAGCTTGGGATTACAGACACACCCCACCACACCCAGCTAATTAAAAAACTTTTTTTTTTTTTTTTTTTTTTT
>NW_012114799.1:4118741-4121390 GCF_000951035.1 Colobus angolensis palliatus
TTTCTTAACTTTTTGCAGAGACAAAGGTCTCACTATGTTGCTCAGGCTGGTCTCCAACTCCTGACCTCAAGTGACCCCCTCTCCACCTCAACCTCCCAAAGTGCTGGGATTATAGGCATGGGTCACCATGCCTGTCCTATGTCACTCCTTTTTATGAATATATATATACACACACTACTTTTTAAAGGCTGAATAGTCTGTTGAATATATAGATATATAAATCATTTTGCTTATTCATCTGTTGATGGACATTTGGGTTGTTTTCACCTTTTGCTCATTGTAAAGCTGCTGTGAACATTGGTATACAAGTATTTTGAGTCTTTGCTTTCAATACTTTGAGGAATGTACCTCCAAGTAGACTTGCTAGAATTTACTTTTTACTTTGAAATAATTTTACTGGTACAGAAAGGTTGCAAAAATAATACGGAGTTCATGTAGCTGCTTCTTATGGCAGCTTCTACAAAACTACAGTGGTCAAAACCAAGAAATTAACATTGGTACCATAGTATTATCTAAACTACAGACTTTATTTGGACTTCACCAGTTTTTCCAGTGAGATCCTTTTTCTGTTCCTGGATCTGATTCAGGACCCACATTGCATTTAATACTCATGTCTCCTTAGTCTCCTCTGATCTGTGCCAATTCAGTCTTTCACTATCACCCATGACCTTACCACTTTTAAGGAGCACAGGTCAGCTTTTTGTACACTGTTTCTCAATTTGGATTTGACCGATGTTTTCCCATCAGTCAAATTTGAAGTTAGGCATTTTTGGCAAGAATATCCCAGAAATGATGTATCCTTCTCAGCACATCACGTTAGGGGGCATATGATGTCAATATGTTGTACTGATTGATCCCAGGTTTCTCCACTATGAAGTTACTCTTTTACTCTTTTCTCTACAGTAGGGGTAATACTTTGGGGCTATGTTAGAATATCCTGTTTATCTTCAAACTTTTGTATCATATAGCAGTGGATTTGTATAGTATCACATACTATACAAATAAGTACAGTATTTATTGTATCATATAGGAGTGGATCATGTCTGCAACAATTATTACTGCGGTATTCTGATGATGATTTTCTGATTCCCTCATGATTTTTTAAATGCATGAAAAGCAAAGAAGCCCATCTCTTTTCTTACTGCAGTTTCTATATACAAGCCTTTGGGAAATGAATCCAAAGTAGCTGAGATTAACTTGGCAACTGACACGTTTTTGTTAAAACTGACTCTAAAGGTTTTAATGACACTGTGGCTACTGGGTATTTTTTTTCCTGGAAAAAAAAAAAAAAAATTAGGACACTCTTAAACACAATCTGAACATTGCCCAGTGAATGATGTCATGTTACATGGATCAGATCAGCCAGTGTGAAGTTATCAAGAAAAGCATTTCATTGTTTCCTATCAGTTGCCATCATTTTGTAATTTACTTTTTGCTGAGGTCATGTGAGGTTTTCATTCTTTATGCTGTAAGAAGAGAATAAGCACTGGGGCTGTCACGGGCATTTGGTTCCTCCTGTCCCTTCATCCCTTCAGATGATTCCACCAGCCCTTAAATGTGACTCTATTAGAGAAACCATGGGATCCTTTCAATAGCTGCTCAGCAAGTGACCTCACATAGATGACTCCATCAGTCCTAGGCTCCCCCAGGAGGGCAGGATGCAGAGGGAAGTTGACAGGTGTTTAATGCATCCCTGCAGGGTGGTACTAGTTGCTGCATTGGGAGAATTCATCAGTGTACATTTCCTGTTTTCCAGGAGCTCCAAATCTGATATGAAAGAGTTATAGGACAAAAGCATAATCAGTGGAAGTGCATGAAGAAATAGCTAAGTGAATTCAGGAGGGGAGTGAACTTGGAGTTGTGCTGGGTGGAGGATGTGCAGGGTTAGCTGCAAAGGGGATAGTGGAGGGGCTGTGCTTTAAAGGAAAAGGAGGAGAGCAGGTCTCAAGCCTGAGAAGCATGAATACTGACAAGCTGGGGATACCCCAAGAAGGTCAGTTTGCTTTATGCAAGAGGGCAGGTTCCATCTGATATCTAGCTTCCTCCAGCAACATCAGACAGCATTGAGAGGGACCAGTGAGCTTGATCTCATGGCCAGGTGGGTCATCCTGTCCTGCTCTGCCAGCTCACAAAAGCCCGTAAAATCCCTGTAACTAAAGAAGCTTTTAATGGGAAAAGAGCTGTCAACAAGTTCATTTCTAAGAATCAAAAATTCCTAGAAATTATCTTTTTTCCTTAGCAAATGGAAACATTGTAACCAGAGTATACATAATTACATAAAACTACCTTTTTGTGCCCATACAAATCTTTCATACTAAGCAATATTTGATCCACCTAAATTGATCATATCAACTGCATACATGTCTCTTTGCCTTCATTTGAAGAGAAGAAAAAGTCTGGATATCTCAATGTGGGTTTAGCTTGGTTTTTATTTTTGCACCGGACCATTTTTCAAACCATGATGTCTACACAGAGTGGGAAAAGTTCCACAATGCCTTAAGTAATGTGGCTGGTTCAGGTTACATTTTAATATAAATTGGATTTTTATCTTTACATTGGGAAACATATGGGTAGGTTCTTGATCATTATTCTGACATTTTGTAAGCCATTAGAAATACTCTGGCTTCCGGGTTTTGTGTGTGTGTGTGT
>NW_012114799.1:4125036-4177429 GCF_000951035.1 Colobus angolensis palliatus
CACTTGGTTTCTTTGACCACACATTGCTTTTCAAATAAAACCTCCTTTAGGACAAAAACTGACATTCCTTGTTTTTCTGAATATTATGCTAATGATTATTCCTGAAACCATTCTAGAAATTCTGTGTATTTCTGATGGTATCATTTTTTTCTATCACCTTTTGTATGCACCATGACTTAGCCTCCTGGGATTTTACAGCCTTGATTTTTCTTGTAATTGTCTATGCTGACCTGTCTGTCTTAGCCAGGATAATAGATACTGGTTTGATCTATTAGTAGGTGATTTTCAGGGCTGGGTTCTGGGGTAGAAGAAATTGTTCATCATTTCTTGGTGTGATGTTGGGGGTTAAAGCCACCTGTAGCAGCTTCCTTGTCACCTGGTTGTGACATTATCTTATTTCCAAGTGGGATTCAAGATACAGAACCATCACTGTTTTATTGTTATCTGCCCATGGATGGTTTTGATCATCAAAGGGAAGGACACAATGTCTTGTTACCTACACAACTGTAACTCAGTACCATAAAAAGCATAGCACGCCATCTAGCACAGAAAGTTATTTTAAAAATCGCTTGTGAGACTGAGATGTTTGCTTCTTTTCCAGCTGACATCCCAGCATCCTTACGCTGAAGTTTTCATCGGGCGGCCACATGTGTGGACTGTTGACCTCAACAATCAGGAGGAAGTAGAGGATGCAGTGAAAGCAATTTTAAATCAGAAGGTTGGTTTCTTTTATTCCACTTTCCCTCATTTCTAATGAGACCCGAAATGTGTATAAAGCATCATAGGTCCTTGGTTTTAATAAACAGATCTTTACCACATCAGCTTAACCCTAGAATTAGAAAATAACCAAGCTGTAGGATTTGGCCTGGGGATTTCATGAATGTTCTGTGAATTGGAAACAGAGCTGGTATCCTGATGTGTGCCTGGATCCCAGGCACAGAAGCAGGATCTGGAGTCATACTTGGTTCAGTGATCTGATTATGTTGCTCTCACAAAGATCTGAAAAGATAGCCCTGCTTCCTCTACAAAAGAGAGAGACGTGCAAGGAAATACTGGGGAATGTTTTTATAGAACATCTGTTTTGGTTTTTTTTTTCCTACCTAAACATTTAGTAGAATTTTGTAAAAGTGCATTTCTGGCCTCTTCTGATCAATTCAACAGACATTTGTCAAGTCCCTACCACACACAGAGTGCTCTCTGAGTCACCTGGGGTTGTGGGTGGGCGAGGTGTTTACTTCCACAAACATGGAGGAGGGCTGGCTTCCCACCTATCAGAAGTTTACCATCCAGTAAAGAAGAGTTCAGTTATCCTTTCTCCCAATCTGAATCCGCCATGGACGCTCACAGCTGCACTCTGCTGCTCTACTTTGATGGGAGCACTTTTTACACTTGGTTACGATGCTTTAAGAGAAGCCAATGTAGGCATGTGGGAGGGCAAGCTGGGCTCACAGTGTAGGTTCAGTTCTAGCTCTGCCACTTACTAGCAGCTTCCTTTCATGTGTAACGTAGGGCTAACATCACCATTTGATTGGTTACTTGTGAGGAGTAAATGAGATCATGTATATAAAGCGCTTAAGTTCAATGTCTACTATATAGTGTTTAGTCAGTATTAAGTATTATGATCTTTGTCAATAGTCTAAATTTCTACTACAACATTAGCAACATGAAGTCAGGATATACATCTGTCTCATTTCTGTATTACCAGTGCCCACATAGGGATTTACCCAATGGATAGATGGCAGAGAGGAACAGATGTCTGCAAGTAAGCATAATACAAGGCTGAATATGTTCAGTGCCAAAGCAACATGCAAACGCTCCAGGAGTGGAAGTTGGGGAAGCCTTTCTGGAGAATGCAGCCTTTTAATTAAGTCTTACAGGATGAGGAGTAATTTGCAAAGTAAAACTGAGAAGTGGATGCAGAAGGGCATGGGTTCAAAGCACAGTGTGACTGAAAGGGAAAAGGCTGAAAAGGCATATATCCTGGGTGGGATAGTCAGTGTGCCCATGTGGAGGCCATCTTACCCCTCTGGGAAACAGAACAGGATAATCAGTTTGTGGCCCACTGAACTGCTGATTTCAGTTAATGCAGAACATCTCCAGAGGAGTGAGGGCACTCTGATGCATTATCTGTGCTCTGCCTGCTTCAAGGTGGTCTGTTCAGTGTCAGCTTCCCATTGATGACACATACATTCCCAATCCCAGTCTCAGCAGTTTGGGTAGAAGTCCCCGACCTCAGGAGACCAAGCTGATGAAAGAAGTGCCAAATGGAGTGTGGTTCCTATAGGCTGCCTCAAAATATCTGCCACACACCTAAAGCTTCACCACCGGAGTCATTCCTATGGAAGGGCGAAGGTTCTTCTTTCTTGATTCTCCTAGTCCCTTAGCATATAAGCTTCCTGGGGCTGCCGTAACACAGTAGTGCAAGCAACTGAGTGGCTTAAAACAGCAGAAATTTATTCTCTCTGTTCTGGAAGCAAGAAGTCTGAAGTCAAAAATGTCAGCAGGGTCACATCCTGCCCACAAAGTCTCCAGCTGGATATCCTCCCTTGCCTCTTTCAACTTCTAGTAGGCCTAGGCATGTCTTGTCTTGCAGCATTAAAGGTTTGATCTCTGCCTCCATTATCCTATGGCTTCTCCCTGTGTGTGTCTCTGTCTTTTCCTTTTATACAAGATTAGGGCCCACCCTAATTCAGTGTGACCTCATCTAACTTGGTTACATCTGCAAAGACCCTATTTCCAAATAAGATCACATTCACGGGTGCTGGGGGTTAGAACAGCATGTCTTTTAAAGGGGCACAATTCAATCCACAACACTTAGTTAATGCTTGTACTCTTGAGGAGAGTCATTTAAAAGCTGAGGTAGAAGCAGAAAAGAAAAACACACCAAGATACATTATAATCAAACTGCTGAAAAGCAAAGATAAGGAAGAAAACCTTGAAAGCAGCCAGAGAAAAATATATTACATTTAGAGGAATAATGGTATTAACACAGCCAACTTCTCATCAGAAATAATGGAGACCATAAAAGGGTCCTCAGGAACCAGAATATGTGTGGGGCCTTTCAAAAGGCCATGGTAAACGTTCAGGGTTTTTTTTTCTCTTTTTTGGGTTTGTGTGTGTGTGTGTGTGTGTGTGTGTGTGTTCTGTTTTGTTTTGTTTTGTTTTCCCATAAAGAGAACTCATGTTCTCCTTGGAGATTTAATAGCCATTCTGGAGTAATGTCTCATATTTAATAAGATTTTCATTACTTTTACAAACTATACTCCAGTAAATTTACTGATTCATATACAATGAAGTATCTTAGATCAGATGGTTCTCAATAAATTAACAAGAAGGAACGTAACATTCAGAGGGGAACTAATGAATCACAAAATGCCTCACTCATAAAGTTAAGTAACCTTCAGTAAATGTAAATGAATAAAAGGATAATAGCTCAGCATTTTGTATTTTCCAAGTGCTTGAAGCAACCTTGTAAATAAGCAGAACCTTAAAAGGCAGGAGAGGAGGGAGATTGCTGACGTGTAAATTACTAAATAGTGACATTGATGACAACTTTAACTTACCCTGATTCCGTCAGAAAAACTAATTCGTTCTCCAGGCCACAAAATGAAAATGATGTGACATTTTGCTCATCTTCAGAAAATACAGGCATAAATTCAGTCCTGAATTTTAAGTTGGCAAGTTTTAAGAACTGGATTAAAAAGCTGGTGTTTACATTGGGCTTTTGTCTTAAGAACCCAAAGACATCCTTTAAAATTGTCACCTTCCTTTTTATCCAAAGCTAAGAAGTTGTTGAAGGACCTGGATTTGAAGTTGGCTCTTCTCCTTTCCAGCTGTGTGCTCTTGGGGGAAATGTAATCGCCTCTCAGTCTCAGAATCGTCATTGATGCATAATAAACCTGAGAAATAACATTTGTGCAGGCGATTAGCAGGACTCCTGGCCCAACCTAGGGCTTCCTTGATAAGTGTTGAATCCAAAACATGTGCAGAGAAAAAAAACGGAAGTTTCCTGAGCTCCATGGGCCTGCAGAGAGTCTGTGGCTTTCATCACTGACCATAGAGCTGAGCCGAGGAAGAGGGCACCTGTCAGAAGGGCGGGAAACTGAAGAGGCTGATGACAGGCTGCTGCTGGGTAGAGGCCCAGATAACCTGTAGCCAGCAGAGGCTCACTGCTGGGCCCAGGGACTTGTCGGGCTTCCTGCCTTAAACAGTACATGCTTGCTCTTGTGTGGTAGGATACAAAGAACAGTGGCTAAGGGAAAGGTGGAGGGTGCCAGTTATTTCCTCCAGCCCTCTGAGTATCCTGGAGTCTGAGGAAAAGAAGAGGGCCAGCTTGACCTCCAAAGCAAAGGCCTCAGCATTGCCAGACCTAGTATTTCCTATTATAAATATGAGATGAAATTTGTAAATTAGATAACCTTGCCTATGTGTGTAATTTCAAAAGAGAATAATTCTCTAACTCAGTTATAAAGGAGAAATAAAAGGAAAATAATTCCTAATAAAGCAATACATATTTCAGCATTATGGAGTCAAGAACTATACTGTCCCATACCCAAGAGCTATACCAGGCACTATGATGCCTTGTTCCTCCTCACAGTGAGTGTTTTCATTTAAAAGGAGTGAAACATTCAGCTGAATATGGTCAGCCTTTTTACTTACAATTGACATTATGAAGGAGGAGCGAAGCCTGAGTGTGTTTATATATACCCACATATAAACAGAATTGCCAGTAATGTGATAGCTCCAAATATAGACTAATGTGGGTAGGTTTTACTGAAGACTCTGACATCCTCAGTGGCATTGACTTTGCTGCTTTGATCTTTCTAAAATGGTGACAGCTCATTGGTGACGTTTCAGATAAAACAGAGCAGAGACATTGCTTCATTTACATGATTATGTGATTATGTCTGTGGATAATTCACTGTATGTTTGAACTGTCAAAAAGTTAGATTCTAGCTGGGCATGGTGGTTCATGCCTGTAATCCTAGCAGTTGGGGGTGCTGAGACAGGCAGATCACTTGAGGCCAGGAGTTCAAGACCAGCCTGGCCAACATGGTGAAACCCCATCTCTACTAAAAATATAAAAACTTAGCTGGGTGTGGTGGTTCACACCTGTAGTTCCAGCTACTCAGGAGGCTGAAGCAGGAGAATCGCTTGAACTCAGGAGGCAGAGGTTGCAGTGAGCTGAGATCGTACTACTGCATTCTAGCTGGGGTACAGAGCAAGACTCTGTTTCAAGAAAAATAAAAAGCTAGACTCTGTAAGCCCATATGAAAGCCCTGCAGGGCATTTGAAAGTTTCATGGGCAGTGGACAGTTCTTACTGTGCAGGATTGTCCTTGCACCTTGTGAAGCAGCTTATATCCCTAGTTCCCACCCACAGACTAAGGTAACACTCTCCAGTTATTATGGTAGCTGAAAATGCTCTCACATGTGTCTAAAATGCTCCCTTGACAACATGACCTTAAAGGGATATGAGGATAGAGATGGAAACAAAATCAGGGGATAAATTTAGCTGTATTAAAGAATGGACTCAACTAAGCGCAGTGGCTTGTGCCTGTAATCCCGGCAATTTGGGAGACTGACATAGGAGAATCATTTGAGGCCAGGAGTTTGAGACCCACCTGGGCAACATACAGAGACCCTGTGTATACCAAAAAAAAATTGTTTTTAATTACCCAGGCATGATGTGTGCATCTATAGTCCCGACTACTCAGAGTGCGGAGGCAAGATGATCTCTTGAGCCCAGGAGTTTGAGGCTTCAGTGAACTATGACTGGGCAACAGAGCAAGACCCTTTGGGGGAAAAAAAAAAAAAGAAGAATGGACACTTCATGAATTAAGAATTGTCGGCCGGGCGCGGTGGCTCAAGCCTGTAATCCCAGCACTTTGGGAGGCCGAGACGGGCGGATCACAAGGTCAGGAGATTAAGACCATCCTGGCTAACATGGTGAAACCCCGTCTCTACTAAAAAATACAAAAAACTAGCCAGGTGAGGTGGCGGGCGCCTGTAGTCCCAGCCACTCGGGAGGCTGAGGCAGGAGAATGGCGTGAACCCGGGAGGCAGAGCTTGCAGTGAGCCAGGATCCGGCCACTACACTCCAGCCTGGGTGACAGAACGAGACTCCGTCTCAAAAAAAAAAAAAAAAAAAAAAAAAAAAAGAATTGTCACGGTTTGCACTTGGTTTCTTTGACCACACATTGCTTTTCAAATAAAACCTCCTTTAGGACAAAAACTGACATTCCTTGTTTTTCTGAATATTATGCTAATGATTATTCCTGAAACCATTCTAGAAATTCTGTGTATTTCTGATGGTATCATTTTTTTCTATCACCTTTTGTATGCACCATGACTTAGCCTCCTGGGATTTTACAGCCTTGATTTTTCTTGTAATTGTCTATGCTGACCTGTCTGTCTTAGCCAGGATAATAGATACTGGTTTGATCTATTAGTAGGTGATTTTCAGGGCTGGGTTCTGGGGTAGAAGAAATTGTTCATCATTTCTTGGTGTGATGTTGGGGGTTAAAGCCACCTGTAGCAGCTTCCTTGTCACCTGGTTGTGACATTATCTTATTTCCAAGTGGGATTCAAGATACAGAACCATCACTGTTTTATTGTTATCTGCCCATGGATGGTTTTGATCATCAAAGGGAAGGACACAATGTCTTGTTACCTACACAACTGTAACTCAGTACCATAAAAAGCATAGCACGCCATCTAGCACAGAAAGTTATTTTAAAAATCGCTTGTGAGACTGAGGTGTTTGCTTCTTTTCCAGCTGACATCCCAGCATCCTTACGCTGAAGTTTTCATCGGGCGGCCACATGTGTGGACTGTTGACCTCAACAATCAGGAGGAAGTAGAGGATGCAGTGAAAGCAATTTTAAATCAGAAGGTTGGTTTCTTTTATTCCACTTTCCCTCATTTCTAATGAGACCCGAAATGTGTATAAAGCATCATAGGTCCTTGGTTTTAATAAACAGATCTTTACCACATCAGCTTAACCCTAGAATTAGAAAATAACCAAGCTGTAGGATTTGGCCTGGGGATTTCATGAATGTTCTGTGAATTGGAAACAGAGCTGGTATCCTGATGTGTGCCTGGATCCCAGGCACAGGAGCAGGATCTGGAGTCATACTTGGTTCAGTGATCTGATTATGTTGCTCTCACAAAGATCTGAAAAGATAGCCCTGCTTCCTCTACAAAAGAGAGAGACGTGCAAGGAAATACTGGGGAATGTTTTTATAGAACATCTGTTTTGGTTTTTTTTTTCCTACCTAAACATTTAGTAGAATTTTGTAAAAGTGCATTTCTGGCCTCTTCTGATCAATTCAACAGACATTTGTCAAGTCCCTACCACACACAGAGTGCTCTCTGAGTCACCTGGGGTTGTGGGTGGGCGAGGTGTTTACTTCCACAAACATGGAGGAGGGCTGGCTTCCCACCTATCAGAAGTTTACCATCCAGTAAAGAAGAGTTCAGTTATCCTTTCTCCCAATCTGAATCCGCCATGGACGCTCACAGCTGCACTCTGCTGCTCTACTTTGATGGGAGCACTTTTTACACTTGGTTACGATGCTTTAAGAGAAGCCAATGTAGGCATGTGGGAGGGCAAGCTGGGCTCACAGTGTGGGTTCAGTTCTAGCTCTGCCACTTACTAGCAGCTTCCTTTCATGTGTAACGTAGGGCTAACATCACCATTTGATTGGTTACTTGTGAGGAGTAAATGAGATCATGTATATAAAGCGCTTAAGTTCAATGTCTACTATATAGTGTTTAGTCAGTATTAAGTATTATGATCTTTGTCAATAGTCTAAATTTCTACTACAACATTAGCAACATGAAGTCAGGATATACATCTGTCTCATTTCTGTATTACCAGTGCCCACATAGGGATTTACCCAATGGATAGATGGCAGAGAGGAACAGATGTCTGCAAGTAAGCATAATACAAGGCTGAATATGTTCAGTGCCAAAGCAACATGCAAACGCTCCAGGAGTGGAAGTTGGGGAAGCCTTTCTGGAGAATGCAGCCTTTTAGTTAAGTCTTACAGGATGAGGAGTAATTTGCAAAGTAAAACTGAGAAGTGGATGCAGAAGGGCATGGGTTCAAAGCACAGTGTGACTGAAAGGGAAAAGGCTGAAAAGGCATATATCCTGGGTGGGATAGTCAGTGTGCCCATGTGGAGGCCATCTTACCCCTCTGGGAAACAGAACAGGATAATCAGTTTGTGGCCCACTGAACTGCTGATTTCAGTTAATGCAGAACATCTCCAGAGGAGTGAGGGCACTCTGATGCATTATCTGTGCTCTGCCTGCTTCAAGGTGGTCTGTTCAGTGTCAGCTTCCCATTGATGACACATACATTCCCAATCCCAGTCTCAGCAGTTTGGGTAGAAGTCCCCGACCTCAGGAGACCAAGCTGATGAAAGAAGTGCCAAATGGAGTGTGGTTCCTATAGGCTGCCTCAAAATATCTGCCACACACCTAAAGCTTCACCACCGGAGTCATTCCTATGGAAGGGCGAAGGTTCTTCTTTCTTGATTCTCCTAGTCCCTTAGCATATAAGCTTCCTGGGGCTGCCGTAACACAGTAGTGCAAGCAACTGAGTGGCTTAAAACAGCAGAAATTTATTCTCTCTGTTCTGGAAGCAAGAAGTCTGAAGTCAAAAATGTCAGCAGGGTCACATCCTGCCCACAAAGTCTCCAGCTGGATATCCTCCCTTGCCTCTTTCAACTTCTAGTAGGCCTAGGCATGTCTTGTCTTGCAGCATTAAAGGTTTGATCTCTGCCTCCATTATCCTATGGCTTCTCCCTGTGTGTGTCTCTGTCTTTTCCTTTTATACAAGATTAGGGCCCACCCTAATTCAGTGTGACCTCATCTAACTTGGTTACATCTGCAAAGACCCTATTTCCAAATAAGATCACATTCACGGGTGCTGGGGGTTAGAACAGCATGTCTTTTAAAGGGGCACAATTCAATCCACAACACTTAGTTAATGCTTGTACTCTTGAGGAGAGTCATTTAAAAGCTGAGGTAGAAGCAGAAAAGAAAAACACACCAAGATACATTATAATCAAACTGCTGAAAAGCAAAGATAAGGAAGAAAACCTTGAAAGCAGCCAGAGAAAAATATATTACATTTAGAGGAATAATGGTATTAACACAGCCAACTTCTCATCAGAAATAATGGAGACCATAAAAGGGTCCTCAGGAACCAGAATATGTGTGGGGCCTTTCAAAAGGCCATGGTAAACGTTCAGGGTTTTTTTTTCTCTTTTTTGGGTTTGTGTGTGTGTGTGTGTGTGTGTGTGTGTGGTTGGTTCTGTTGTTTGTTTGAAGTGTTCAGGATTTTTTTTATAAGTATGATGGGAAGTTTTGAACAGGATGATGAGATGACCTAGTGTACACTGGAAATCGTGAAGAGAAATTACAGATTCTGCTTACTCAAAATCCTATGGTTAGTAAGCGGAGGAGCCGAGAGTCAAACCCTGGCCTCCTGGTACTTTCTAAGACCATTTCGTATTGAATGATGCCAAGCCACATCTGTCAGGTCAGAGCATAGAGGGCTTCTCGTGGAGGCTCATCTTTGAAAGCAGTTGCCTGTAGAAGTTGTCCCTGACTTGGAAAGGTGAGTCGGTACTAGTGGAGACAGGAAATCACACAAGAAGGGAGGTCAAGAAGAGAAAATGGAGGGGAAGATAAGGGAATGTTTCCAAGGTCAGCAGAAACTTCACAGTGCAATCTGCAGGCATCCTTCCTGTGGCCCTCGCCACATGATTAACAGTCCATTTTTTTTTTTTTTTTTTTTTAAAAAAAAAGCAAGATGCCCAAGAATACTTCCTTGCTTCTCCACAGCTGGCCTAGCTTGAGTTTCTCAGTGACTGGATGTGATTTAGCATTCTCCTTCATTCTGTCCCCCAAAGAGGCCTTCACTTGTTCCTAAACAACTTTTATGCAGAAAACTGCCCACTCTTCCAGCCCCCAATTCACATAGCAGCTCTCACTTCAGAGGCTTGCTAGGACTCTGAAGAGCTTTCCAATGCAGAAGCCCCTGCCTGCCCTCCCCCACAGGGTCCAGCAATATAGACCTACCTTCTGACTCACCGACTTCCTTCCATCCATCCATCTGTCCATCCGTCCATCCCTCCATCCCTCCATCTCTTTATCCCTCCATCTCTCCCTCCCTTTTGCTTTTCTTGTATAGGAAAATTGTTTGCTTCATATCCTTTAAAACAGTGAACGGCCCCAAAGCAATGAATGAGTCAACATCCCTTTGGTTAAAGTGGGCTGGGTTGGTAGGAGAACAGAGGAAGAGCCATTTTTCTGTGTTTTTGGCTTTGAACCCTTTGAATTAACTTTCTTTCATTTTCTAATGGATTCCCTTTGGAAATGTTGTTCGAATGGCACTTGGGTACTCGGCATGCTTCCTAACATAACTAAATCTGTTCATCTCATGAAAGATGACCATAGATGTTTATTTCACTATACAAATCCTACTTTAACACTGATAAATGAACCCAGATATGCCATGTTCTTTGTTTTAGATCGTTCCTTCTATGAATCTTTGAGAGGAAACTTATCTCTAGGCCAGCAATAGAAAGCTGCTGGAGTCACCCTTGGGTTGACTAAACATCTTTTAAAAGAAAAGAAAAAAATTTGCATTTTGTGTGAAGGGCTGTGTCTGGGTTAGAGAGGGAACAGTAAGTTCAAAAGCTTGAATTGACAAGGAGTAAACTCAGAACTTGAAAGTCAATTCTTCAGAGTATTTTGAGATCTTCAGAGATGAACTGTTTAGGAATAGAGTGGCCTCTTTGTTCTTGTAGAATAGTTTGCATGATATTACAGTATTTACGGCTCAGCCACTTTTAGCTCTATTCAGACAGCTGTAGGCCACTGTGGCCCACATTTGTGCATTTGTTCAGCATTTGAAGACAATTAAAATTTCTGAAAATCACTGTTGAAGATTTCGATGTAATGTGTGATTTGGCACACAAGAAAGGGGGAGACGATGCCCTGAGACCAACTCCTTGGCTGCCACTAAGGAATGTTATTTCTGTTCATTGTCCCATTTTCAGCAAGCTTCAACTATAGATGTTTTGCCTAGTTCTCCACCCTGTAGATTCCAGCAAAGACTTTAGAGGTAGCTGGTGAAGGTGCACCCCCTGCCCCGCCGCCCCCGTCTACCCTATTGCTGAGAGGAGCTGTTGAGCTCCCTGAAGCAGTAATAGACTATATTGCTGGTGATTTTCTCCCAAATGAAATGTCCATTTTAGATAGGTAATACTCCTGAAAACACAGGCCTCATAGTGTTGGCAAACACTGTGCAGCAGAGATCAAACCCACATTTCTTCCCCTTCTCTAGGATGTCACAATATTGATAAGACTGCCTCCTCTACCCTAGTGAAGCATCCTCTAGAGTTTCCTACTCCCCTCAAATGAAATTGAGGCTCTTTAGTATAGAAATCGGAAGGCTTGGGCCGGGCGCGGTGGCTCAAGCCTGTAATCCCAGCACTTTGGGAGGCCGAGACGGGTGGATCACGAGGTCAGGAGATCGAGACCATCCTGACTAACACGGTGAAACCCCGTCTCTACTAAAAATACAAAAACTAGCCGGGCGAGGTGGCGGGCACCTGTAGTCCCAGCTACTCCGGAGGCTGAGGCAGGAGAATGGCCTAAACCCGGGAGGCGGAGCTTGCAGTGAGCTGAGATCCGGCCACCCAGTCCGGGCGACAGAGCGAGACTCCGCCTCAAAAAAAAAAAAAAAAAAAAAAAGAAATCGGAAGGCTTTTCTGGAAATTCAGTGAATTTTCCACCTCGTCTCACCAGTTACCATAATACTGAGCTGCAGTTACCTGCTGTCCTTTCATGTTAGAGACCACACTACTTCTTCACCAAGGATGTCTTCAGCATCTTGGCCCTCCCCAATTTGGGCTTACTAGACTCACAGCCTGCCTTAAAAGCCCAGCATGAGTAGAAGTCTGCTTTGACCCTCTAGCCTCCCAGGACCCCCTAGCTGAACTCCTTGTGACACTTTATCACTTTATTTTTGCACCCTGAGCTCTTTGGGTACAGGCTAACCTCACCTACAAACAGAGACCAATGCTTTTGTCACTGTCATAGATCCTTCACCTGCTCATTGTTGCCTTAGAGCAGTGACCGTGCATTCATTCAACAGATGTTTGCTGATTTCCTACATGTGCCACACTATGCTCACCACTAGAATGTAAAGATGACCCAACAGCATGGACTCTGCCCTGTGGAACTTACCTGCTAGCAAGTGATAACTTCCATCTTTTGTTGAATGCCCACTAGGTGTTAGTCACTAAACTAAGCACCCTTTTTCTCCCAGATAATCTTTGCAGCTTAAAAGAGGTGAGTTTTTCATATCACCCTTTTACATGTGAGGAACCTGAGACTTAGAGATGGCAAGTTGCTTGCTCAGAGTCCCACACCTAGTAAGGATCAGCGTGAGATCACGACTTGCAAGTCCGCAGTCAACCCTCATGAGGCCGCCTCCTGGTGTTAGCACCCGTATATTGAGTGAGTCGGAGGACTGGGGAGGTGCTCCACGTTCTCTATCCTTCTCCTTCATGGTGTCATGTTCTGTTTCCACAGATTGAGCCATACATGCCATATGAATTTACATGCGAGGGGATGCTACAGAGAATCAATGCTTTCATTGAAAAACAGGTAAGGCTTATCAGAAGTCAGTCTGTCTTTGCTGTGTACTGCTTCCTGTGACCCCATAGGGCTCTCAAGAACAGTTAAGAGCTCACTGTGTTTCTGTGGCTATTTTCCTGCTTTGGGAGACTCTAGGAGCTGGATAATAGTAGCACTGTCATGGTCACCCAAGAGAACCAGTATTCCCTTGGAGTAGGTATGTTCTTGATGACATGTAAGGTGAAATGGAAACTTACAACAAGAGAGATAGGATGATTACTGTGAAGATGCCCCTGACCCTCAGGGTCTGTGCCCTGAGTGGGTTCCGAGACCCATTAGGAAGACTTGGGAGGGGAAGGGGCAGACAGCTTTCTAGTCCTGCCCCATCTTCATTTGTCACCTTAAGAAAGGCAAGAATTGAAACCAGCTGTTTCTAAGCATTATTTTAATAAAACATGTTCAGCAATTCTAAATGTTAGGACTTTTTAGAGGAAAGCAGGACCCTTTGTCAAATGAAACCTTATAAGTATATAAAACAGATAAAAAGCAGGACAAAGCCAAGGAGGGTGCCAAGAGTCCCACCTTCCCCCACAAAGTTTGGAAACTGCAGCATGTGCTCCTTGAAGTAAAGACCAGGAGCCTGTTGCTGTCATTTTATAGCATTTTAATTCCTTGGACTTCAAAAGCAACACAGAGCTAGAAATAGACAGACTCAGAACCCCTGTGGGTAGGAGAATATGAACCCTTTGACTAGATTCCAGAAATAAGGTGCTCTTCTTACAGGATAAAGCATTTTTTAAGGCAGTCAAGGGATCTTTACACAATAGGGAATGAGGATGGTGCAAGCTGAAAATAGAAATGGTGTATTGAAAATCTAAGTAGGCCCAAGGTGGGCTTCAAAGGAAGAGTTGGTGGTTTGAGGAGACTGAAACTGTGGCGAGCAGCCAGCAGCCCTGGGTGCTGCCGTTGGAGCTGGGAGCCGTGGTCATATACTTTGGGGCGGTGTGTCTGATATGCTGAGCTTTTGTTAGCAGCAAGAGGGCATGCTCTGCAGCCAGGCCATGTGGGTTTTACTCCTGGCACCATGTGTTTATATGACTTGGGCATGTTACTTGGCCTCTCTATGCCTTAGTTTCCTTGTCTGTAAAATAAAGATAATGCTAATAGGACCTACTTTATAGGGCTGATGTGAGGATTGAATGAGCTAATACGTACAAAGTGCTTAGAACAGAGCCTGGCACATACATAGCGCTCAATAAATGCAAACTGATACTGTTGATTATTTAATACATTAAGCTATATTGTATTGTAATACACTACTTTTTAATATAATTATCTGGTTTCACGAGAAACCATTTGAATCTTTATCTCATTCAGCCTTTATATGACACCGGAATGATAGTATCATCACAACTCTAGCAACCACATCCATACAGATTTTGTGCCAGCGTGTGCCTGACACATCATAATATATCATTTAATTCTCACAGTAATTCCAGGAGGTGGTAGTAGTAACCCCATTATCTGGGTGGTGGAAACCAAGACTCACAGTTACAGGCTTACAGATTGTGGAATCAAGAATTGATACTGGTTTGATGTGAGGCCAACTCTGCACCAACAGTGCTTACCAGGACCTCAGGAGACAGAAGGTGTCCAGAGCTTTGCTTCCCATCTTCTTACATCGTCAAGGGCTGCTCACCCTTCCTGCAGCTGCAGAGAGGAGTTGCAGGGCCTCCTTCAATTGTGGGTCTTAAGACATCACAGCTTTTGCCGCCATCTCAGCGGCTCTCTTGAGATCATACTAAGATCCCTGCAGCTTCTGCTGAAACCCTCTTTGCCTGTCTCCACTTCCTCTGAGGGAAAATAGTTACCCAACCGCCAGGCATAAATGACTCTTGATCAGGTTTATTTGAAGGCTTTTATTTCTCCCCTGAGGCTCAGGAATCCCAGCCGGTCTTTAAAAGTTATCAGGTCCTCTGTAAGTCTTGCTGGGTTTCCTTTCAAACAGGAAGGTCCTGTTCCCCAAATAGACCTTGCTAAATGCTCCATAATGCAGAGGCTCCACCTGGCTTCACCTCTGTATCCCTAGAAACCTGCTGGACACATGGTCAGTGCACAGTAACTTCCAGGTGACAGAAACAAGGAAGGAAGGAGGAAGGGAGGGAGGGTGTGCTTTTTATTCCTGTGTGTCAGGAACCAGGAAGCTCATCCTGGACTTTATGATTTGTGTAATACATGTTACCAAAATTGTTTGCTGGAAAGCATGCTAATAAAACTGCACACCCCCCACCCCCACCATATAGGCCTTTCTGCAGAGATCTGCGGTTCACAGAAATCCAGAGGTTTCTTTCTTGCCTGCTGTTGTTGATTCATTCCTCTACTCTGAATATTTGTGAGCTGGAGCATGCCATGGGCTGTGCAGTCAGTTGGGGAGGAGAATATCTCCAAGTCCCCATCCCTGCCCTCAAGTAGCTGCAAGTTTCATGGAGAAGGCAGCCAAGTCCACAGGCAGTAAGTGCCACTGCTGTAGGTTCAGCCTGGTAATAGTGAAGTAACAGGATGCTTTGGGATCATATGGCCCAGCCTGCAGAGGGAGGTTGGGGGAGAAATGGTAGAGTGTATCCAAAGGCATCTTGCAGGAGGTGAGTCCTGAAGGCAAACTGGTAGCACAGACGGAAGGCTGGACAAGTCCAGATATAAAGGCCTGGAGATGTGGGGAAAATGTCATGGGGAATGATAGGCACTTGACTGAAGAGCGGGATGAGGTAAGAGACCAGGCTGGAGGAGGAGATTGCAGAATGTGAAAAGATGCTGAGGCTCGGCTGAAGAATTCCAGTTTGATTTTGGGATAATAGGAAGCTAAAGAAAGGCTTTGTTGCAGACTAAGGGACAGTGGAACTATCAGATTGGTGCTTAGAAAAATCATTCCAGGAATCTTGTTTTAGGGGCATTTCTTATTAAACATTCTCCAAATGCTCCTAAATGAGCAATAAAGGGGGGGGGGTATTTTGAGTTTATCTCAGAGATTCTGTTAAACCCAGAATGTTCCTCTGATGCCAGAAGGAAGACAGGAAGCCAAGATCCCATTGGTTCACAGATTGAGTCTTCTACCTCTTTTAGCTCCAGACCCCAGTGTTTTATAGGTTGGAGTATTCATTATTTTTTGCAACTAGACGAGTATCTTCAAAGGGCAGCGAGGATGGAGAGGAAGTTTTCCTGGTATGAACAAGAAAGCCTGCAGCTCCTAGGAGGCCCTTCCCATCCCTTGAATGGTAGGAGCCCTGCAGCCCTAATTAGGCTGATATCTGCCTTCAGAGTTCTCCATGTGATCTGCAAGGAGAACACAGAAGCTTTTACTCCAGAAACCTTTCAGGGTTGTCCGTCACACTCAGCCAAGGCAGTGGGAACCAGAGGGAGCCAACAGACAGCAATCGAGGGCACTCCGGGCTTCAGTGTGCAGTTGAGCAGTTGCCAGCAGGAAACCCACCTCATTCCCAGCCCTCCCTGTCTGCAGGCACCCAATGAGAAAGACTCCTGGATCCAGGAAAACCACTTGCTCTTTTCTCTTAATGTCCCCACTTCCTTTACTGTATTAAAGATGTTGATTCAGAGTGCATGCTCTTTTAAATCAGCTTTCTCAGAGAGATGCTGTCTCTAGCAGGGGGAAATTCTTTGTAATCTAAGATCAAGCACCATTGTTCCCTCTCTCGAGTATCTCTGGGCTTGTTAAGGTTTTCGTTCTGCATTTCTTGGGAAAGTCTTTTGTATTAGCCTCAGGTCAGAGAGTATAGCAGGACTTTTTTGAAGGAATGGCAATTTCAGATTAATTTATTAAAACCATACATATGCTCTTGAATTCTATTTTCTATTTCCTGTAAAGACACTGTAAATGTATAGGATGGTCACAATCTTGTTAATTGGTAAAGAGCTATGTGATTCATGGGAAAAGCATTCTGGAGAGATGGAGGGTAAAAAAAGAGTTAACTCCAAGATTGGCTGTGGAATCAGCTGAAGGTCCTAGGATGTGTGTTCATCAGAGCCCAAAATAAGCCCACTATGGAGTGTTGTAGAGGCAAGGATTGTAGTGTTGTAGATGCAAGTGTTATAGGTGTTGTTATGAATCTGAATAGTCCAAGGGTGGGAGAAATGGTAGAGGTGACAGATTGCAAGGAAAGAGGGAGAAATTGAAAAGGGAAGAAGGTTGGTACTAGCTTGAGGAATGTTTACTCTTGAGAAATCAATAGCTTTTGTTTACCCAGCCATTCCTGCACCCAGAGAGACTAGGCAGGTAATGATTAAGCACTGAACCCTAGCAGCTGACTGCCTGGGTTCACATCTTAGCTCTGCTTGCCACTGTGTGTCTGACCTTGGGCAAGTTACTTAACATCTCTGTGCTCTTTCCTCTTCTGAGAAATAGGGATAATGCAACCTACCCATCAGGCTGGTGGAAGAAAGGGTAGTTTGATAATGTTTAGCACTAAGAACAATGTCTGGCCCATGTGGGTGCTCTCAAAGCCTTCGCTACGAGTTGCCGCAGGAGCCCAGAAACCAACTGAAGTGTGTTTTTCAAACTGGCTCACTGAGGTATAATGTACAGACCATAAAGTTCACTGCATATAAGGATGCAATTCAATGATTTTTTTTTTTTTAGCAAATTGTTAGTGTTACACAACTACCACCACACTCGAGTTTAGCAGCATTTCCATCACCCCAAAAAACTCATTTGTCCCTGTTAGCAATCAATCCTTGCTCCCACCCCAGCCCTAGGAAGCCACTAATCTGTTGCCTGCCTTTTTAGGTGAGCCTTTTCTGGAGATTTCTGGTGTCTTTCACTTAGCATAATGTTTTGGGGGTTCACCCATGTTGTTAAATGTATCAGAACTGATTTTATTGCTGAATAGTATTCCATGAATGGATAGATTAATACTACAATTTGTTTATCCATTCACCAGTTGATGGGCTTTGGGGTTATGTCTACATTTTGACTAATGTGGTAGGTGCTGTTGTGAACATTCACATGCAATCGGTGTGTGGACCTGTTTTCACTTCTCCTGGGTAGACCCCTAGACGTGTGTGAATAAGGTAGATTTCTCTTTCGGCTCTTCAAAGGTGAGCTTGTTGCTCAGTGGGAATTGCATGTGTAGAGATAATTCATGGAGATTGCCGCCTGCTGCTCAGTTTTACAGGCACCATCACTGTTTCTTTTGTGGAAATAAAAATTCACACTCACTTCTGGGAAACAACCTCTGGGGCCATGTGTGGACACAGTTCACTTTGTTTTAAGGGAAAGCAACACGCCAAGAATGGTCAGTTTCAGCCTGGCACCTGAGGTGTGCTAATCCAGTCAGTTACTCAATATTAATGGGACATTTCCTGTGCCAGGCCCTGGATTTCTCAGCTGTAACACAGATAACCAATACGTGCCTTATCCCTCAAATAGCCGACCGAACGGGGCCCAGACCCCATTTTCATGGTCCTACCTGTCCTACCAACTTTTTTTTTTTTTTTGCCAATTTCTGGTTTTTCTTCCTGTAGATCCTGCCTGCAGACATTTATATGTGAACCTGTGTTCTTGGTTGCAGACAATGTAGGTTCCCACCAAAATCCACTTGCACTGAATCTCTCGCGGGCTTATTAGTAACTCTGTAAAAGAGATGGCTGCAGTGGCTGGGGTGGGGGGTTTCTGGACCCCTTTCACACACCACTCAGCCCTCTCTGACTGGCCCTTCTGTTACCACTCCTCTGCTTTGCTCTGAACAAGTGACCCTTCCCCTGGCCCAGCAAACCAAGAGGGCGCAAACAAGCAGCCCCTCTACCTAGCGCTTCTCCCAGGGAGCATTCTCTTCCCCTTCTCTGGCCCCTTCTGTATTTTTATGGTGTTTTCCCCAGGCTGCTAATTAGCCTTCTTTACAAAGGCAGTGCTCTTACCTCTTCTTCATGGTTGGTTGTGTTCATTTGTCTCATAAATTGGTTGGTTATTAGACTTTTCGTTGGTTTATGGCTACTGCATGGAAATTTCAGGATAGTCAAGCACATTTAGAGAAATTTGGTGATTGGTTGAAATAATTGTTAGGGAAGAATGCAGATGTTCTGTGTTCTAAGCGGGCTTGTTAACCAGATTGGAAATTACTGTTTATATCTCATCTGCCTGCATAGGAGCTCGTTGAGTTAGAATAGTTTCCTTTTCTACTGCTGCTGCTGTCAAAGCCTCAGGATGCAAAAAACATTCGGTTTAGTTGAGCAGCTCCTGCAGTCTGTTCCCAGCACCAACTATCTGCAAAGCGCCATGTTAGAGGTAAGCTACTAACTTCTATGCAGCCTACAAAATGCAGATGGCCTTCCCTATCTCCTGGAAGCCTTCTCTGACTGCTACCACCACTTTCCTCTTCCCTAGTGTTAATCTTTTCCTTTCTGCAAGTGGCCTGCGCAACCTATTTGGGCATTTGTTTTGTACTGTTCTGTAATTTTTTAGCCTTGGCCTCTCTTACTAGACTGCACACTGAACCTCTGAGTCCAGGGACTGTGTCTCCTTCATGTTTGTATTTCCAACACCCAGTGGGAGACTTTAATAGCCATTTGTAAAATACTGAATGAGGAAACTTTCAAAGCCAGCTTACATGAGTGTTTCATGGGGGTTTGTTAAATAGAGGTACCCAGTCTCAGGGTCTCAGTCCCGTATCTTTCTCCTGTGCTATTGAGGCAGCTTCCTGTCTCTCTGCTTCTGCTTTGCTCCTGCAGTCTGTTCCCAGCATGCAGATCCCATCACCCATCTTCCCAGAAATCTCCAGTGTCTTCCATCTTACTTCAAGGAAAAGCTCTGACTCCCAGGGCCCTCCTGAACCCCATCACTTCCGACCCATAATACACTCTGCCAAGGTACCTGGAAGCGCCTGCTGCCCCTGGAATGTACTCCCTCGTCAGATCCTCTGATCTAGATGTTCTTCTGCCTAGAAAGTTCTTCCCAGATGCTTGCGTGGCTCACTCCTTTACTTCCTCGTGTCTTTTCCCAGCTGCCACCACTTCAGTGATGCCTTATCAGGACATCATCTCTGCCAACAGTCTCACTTCATTATTTTCTCGAGTACTTACCACCTTTTAATGTACTACATATATTGACTTATCTGTTGTTTTTCTGTCTCCCTCACTGAATGCAAGCCCTATGAAGGCAGGGTTTTGTGGTTCCTCTGGTTCATCATCCCCTCCCCTGCACTCCAGGCACTAGATTGCATGTAGTCATGGTGACAGCCAACATGCAGATGGTGTTTTTGTGTCAGGCGCTTTTCTGAGCACGTTACACATTATGATTAATACACAGAGGAGTTAAGAGTCCACCAGGCAGTCTGAGCTCTGAGCCCTTATGCTTTTCTGCCTAGTAGCAAGTATTTGTTCAGTGAATGAAGGAATGAGTGCTTACGGTAAAGAGATAAGGCAAGTTGGCACTGTCTTATATTAGCCTGTGCTTCAGTTGAATGAAACAGAGGATGCCTAGCCTCCTCTGAGCACCCAATGGGACTGGCACTTATGGGAGGGAAGAGGCTATGACAGGAGCTTCCATTTCAATTGTGCCCTAAAAGCAGCTGGGCCAAAAGGTGGCTCTTGTGGATGCAGGTGAATTCTCGTATGTAATCAGCCAACTCAACTTTTACCTCCAGACCCTTGCAGCAAAGAATGGTCAACCTTGGAACGTTAACATCACAAAGTTCTTTCTTATCAGTCACCTCATTTTTTTCTCACAGGAATTAGATAAGGAGTGAAGGACAGATGGCATCATCCTCATTTTATGTGCAAGAGCAGGCAGAGCTGAAGAGACGTCTATGAAGTCCCACAGCTGGGAGCCAGAATCCTAACCCAGATCCCCAGTTTTCTCCTGCCATCTTCAGGCCTCCCTCTGTTCAATGTGATCACCTGTAGACTTTCCAGGTGGCACCAAGCTTTGAGAAGGTCCTGCTGCCATTTTTACTATTCCTGATTCTGTTGACCCCCAAAACAGACTGCTGAGAGGATGCTAGTCCATGCTCCTGGGGAGCACCAGAAAGGGTTCCTGGAGCTCCAGTGTTCATGTGCAGGATTGAACTAAGCACACCCGTTGAGGGGGACCTTGAGAGGGGAGGCTGCTGTAGTTTACAAAGAAATGAACAAATAGGGCATATCAGTCCTGCAGTGCAGCTTTAAGGGCATTTGCCATGGTTTGGGCCTTGCAGTGCCATCCTTCCCTGCTGGGACCAGGGTGCAAGATGTCCATTCATCTAGGGCTGCCCCAGGTTCTGCAGATGTCTCCAATGCCATATCTTGGAAGCTTTATGGGGCACAGGCAGCTCTTCTAAGAAGGGCTAACAGGAGGAAAAGGAGTATTTATGGAGCGCCTGCCATTTGCTGCATTCTGCTCAGCTCCACTTCTTACTATCTGTTAGCCTCACTCTCTGCAGACTAGCAGGAGATGAGACCAGACCAGGTAACACGCCCAAAGCACCACTGTGGTGAGGTAAGGCTTCCAGTCTGGTCTGCTCCTTCTGACTTGAAACACATTCCTTCACCACGTCACTTCCTCCTTGTCAAACAAAGGAAGACTCTTTGCCCTAGCTTCAGGGTTTTGTTTTGTTTTTTTGACATGGAGTCTTGCTCTATTGCCCAGGCTGGAGTGCAGTGGTGCGACCTCTGCTCACTTGAAACCTCTGCCTCCTGGGTTCAAGCAATTCTCCTATCTTAGCCTTCTGAGTAGCTGGGATTACAGGCACGCACCACCACACTTGGCCAATTTCTTTCGATTTTTAGTAGAGATGGAGTTTTACCATGTTGACCAGGCTGGTCTCAAAATCCTGAGCTCAGGTGATCCGCCCACCTCGGCCTCCCAAAGTCCTGGGATTACAGGCATGAGCCACTGCGCCTGGCCTCTAGCTTCAGTGTTAACCCTTGTGCTGCTTCCTGTACCCCATGAGGCTGGGCATGAATAAGGAGCCAAGTTTCTAAAGAGTCTCCAAACTCAACAGGTACAGAGATACTGCCCTCAGCTCTGTTTGTAGGTGTCATGTAAGTAGAGATGTTCCACAGTTTTCTTACAAGTCATGATTCATAAACCTAAACAGCCTAAATGAAGCCTTCGTGGATCTTCATTTCCCCACCCTAATCCAGGACTGGGTCAAGCCAAATCCAAGACACAGAGAGAAACATTCCCACTTGGCTTCTTTCTGTTCAGTCGCATGACTTGGTGTATGTGGATTTAAAAGTCTCTCTATTATAAAATGTAAAGGCTGCAGAAGTTATCCAACTGCTCCTAAAGAATTACAGGTTGAGTGGGCTAGCATGGTGGCTCACACCTGTAATCCCAGCACTTTGGGAAGCCAAGGCAAGCGAATCCCCTGAGGCTAGGAGTTCAAGATCAGCCTGGTCAACATGGCAAAACCCTGTCTTTACTAAAAATACAAAAATTAGCTGGGTGTGATGGCATGCACCTGTAATCCCAGGTACTCAGGAGACTGAGGCAGGAGAATTGCTTGAAGCTGGGAGAGGGAGGTTGCAGTGAACAAAGATCATGCCACTGTACTCCAGCCTGGGCAACACAGCGAGACTCCATCTCAAAAAAAAAGAATTACAGATTGAGTATCCCTAATCTGAAAAGCCAAAATGCTCCAAGATCTGAAACTTTTTGAGTACCAACATGACACTGCCATGGAAAATTTCACACATAATAGTACTTTAACTTTGTTTAGTGCACAAATGTATTTAAAATATTATATAAAACTACCTTTAGCCTCCATGTTTAAGATATATATGAAACATAAATGAATTTTATGTTGAGATTTGACTCTCATCCCAAAGATAGCTTATTATATGTAAATATTCCAAAATCTGAAAAAATCCAAACACTTCTCATCCTAAGCATTTCAGATAAGGGATATTCAAAGTATACAAACAAGGTTGTTTGCATTAGCCAACCAGAAAAACAACCAAAAAATACTCTACCTTTTCCAAATGCCCATGTCTTCACTCAGCTCTGATCATCAGTAACTCCATTGATCACTGTGTGCTTTCATTCTTCCTGTCTGATGACAACTGTCCCGATGGGATGGGCAGAATGTCAAAGGCCAGCCAGTGGGTTTCCTGTCACCTACGAAAGCAACAGCCATCAGTGATCACTGTGTCCCCATTCAGGGTCCCACAGGTCTGTGCAGTCATGCTGTCAGCCTTAGTAGCAGCATTCAGACTCAAGTTATCTTGCCACAATCCAGGCTTAACAGGGGCCTGGATTGTGCTCAAAATCACCATGAATAGAAGGAGTCATTTGAGGGCCTTCCTGTCCAGTTGTCTGTCTCTGGTGGTGCCCATGGCTATATGGGTCCTGGAACACTCTGCTTACCCATTCACCCACTGTGCATCATTTTCAGAAGAGTAAGCTGCATCCTAATATCCCTCAATAATCCAATGTGTTTCTTTTCATCTCTGAATTATTAGACCTTCCTGGAATTTTGTTTGCAGCTGATAGGAATCCAAGTTCTAGGTTTCCTGCCAACTCTTTGGTGAAGCATTTTGCTCATTAACCACCAAAACTCACTCAGGCTGGAGTAGTCGAGTCCGCTTATCATAGGAACACATGAGTGGAGGGCAGCAGTGGGTTTGCCTGCCTTGTTGGAATCAGGATCCTTGATTTCAGGAGACTGTAAGAGAAGCTAGCACCAAGTAACCCAGTAGTAACCTACAGTTGCCTTTCTCAGCATTTCCTGCTTCAAGGAGGTAGGAAGAAGCAATAACCCTGAGAAATCATCAGTATCATCATCTTAGTTTCTGATGAGGAAACTAAGTCTTCAGACTGTTAGGTATTTTGCCCAAATAGGTGGCTATTCTCAATCATCACCATCGACAATTTGCAACCAGACTATTTAGAGCCTCTGCTCTTCAAGGCTCAAAGGTTACATAGCTGGTAAAAGCAAGAGGCAGGATGTGCTCGCAAGGCCAGCTGCCCACAGAGCCTTGGGTGGGTTTTGCTTTGTTCTTTCTTACTGTCTTTTGGCTCATTAAAAGTAACCCAAAGCTGGGCATGGTGGCTCACACCTGTAATCCCAGCACTTTGGGAGGTCAAGGTGGGCAGATCACCTGAGGTCAGGAGTTCAAGACCAGCCTGGCCAACAAGGCAAAACCTCGTCTCTACTAAAAATACAAAAAGTAGCTGGGTGTGGTGGCACACACCTGTAGTTCCAGCTACTCGAGAAGCTGAGGCAGGAGAATTGCGTGAACCCAGGAGGCGGAGGTGGCAGGAAACCGAGATTGTGCCACTGTACTCCAGCCTGGGTGACAGCACAATACTCTGTCTCAAAAAAGTATATATACAAGCACAAGGTTTAAAAAAAAAATGGCAACAGTATGCCCTCTGGGCCAACCTCTGTTCTGGTGCTACACCCACCTCCATGCCAAGGGACCCGCCTTGTAGCATGAGACTCTCATATCCCTGTGGTGGCATTCCACATGACAGACAAGGGAGGGGCAGAAACATTTCCTCAGCCTGCACCAGTGCTAGGAGCCCTGGGCCCTGAGATTAGTGATCAACTCCTCCACACAGATCTGGAAAGGAAATGTGAGAAAAAAGTAGGATACTCCAGAAGGACACACATTGAAAAGTACATGTCCTCACCACTCCTGGTGCTGATACTCCATGTTACTTCTCAGGGGCAGTCCTCCAACCCTCTCCTAACCCCCGAGTCCTCCTTAGACCTGGTGGTTTCCTCTGCTCCCTCTACATCCCAGGGTCAACTGGCTCTGCCCAACTCGGAGCACTTAACACATGTTCCTGGTAGGGGGTGCCATATTCCTGCTCATCCTATCATATGCTACTTAGACTATTTTTCCAGTTCTTGAATATATGAAATGTTGTACAGAAGATCTTCAAATAATGTCATTTTGCTATAATGTTGCAATTGAAGAAGGTTGATTCCTGGCCGGGCCCACTGTCTATGTGGAGTCGGCCCATTCTCCCTGTGTCTTCATGGGTGTTCTTCAAGGACTCTGGTTTTCTCTCACATCCCCCAGCTGGGCACCTGAGGTGAATTGGCGTGTCTACATGGTCCCAGCATGAGTGAGTGGGGGTGTATCTGAATGCACCCTGAGATGGAACCGTGTCCCGTCCAGGGCTGCTTCCCGCCTGGCACCCTGAGCTGCTGGTATAGGCTCCAGCCACCCTCGACCCTGAGCTGGAATAAGAGAGTTCGAAAACAAATGAATCGATACAAATTATTGTACAATAAAAGCTTCATAAAGTCTACGATAATCACACACATGCAAGAAATCAGAGAGAAGGGAACAGGCCAGCTGGTGGAGGCAGGCCTGATTGCGGTGCCATGTTAGTGATTGATTGATAGTGAATTACGAGGTGGGAGGAGGCACGCCTTACGATTTTTCACTTCGTGAATGTGTATTACTCAATTGAACCCACCACCACTACAACTGCTGTTACTCACTGATTCACCAAAAATTGAGTAAATAATTTATCTTACTTAAATTTGTCTGTCTTAAATGTATGTATAGCTCACATTTGTTTCAATGTTTAATATTAGAAGTGTTTTGGGTCTTTAGAAGTTTGGTGATGTTTTTTGACAAGAAATGTGCCATAGAAACTTAACTCTTGCTAATATCAATTAGCCTGTTGTAAAATTGGTTTCTTTATATTGTCATTTCACTTAACATTGCAGTTTCTGAGAGACTATTCACGACACTAAAACAAGGACTTATGTACTTGTTTTCAACCAACCAGCACTAAGTCCCTACCAAGGACATAGCACCATATGAGGTGGTATCAGAAGTGTCTGCAGTCTTCCTTGGCGTGATCTTCACCTCAGAGCGTCAGAACCTTGCCATCGAGATAAAAGTAGTGCTCATGAAACAGTGTCATATTAGGTAACTGCCAAGATAGGGTAGACACAGTGCCTTTGGAGTCAGAGACGGAAACAGACCAGCTGGTGGAGGCTTGTCTGAAGCAGAGGCTCTAAATAGCCTGGCTGCAAAGTGTCGATGGTGATGATTGAGAATAGCCACCCTTCATGGGCAGGCGTGGTGCCAAGCTCGTCACAAGTATGACCTCTCATCCTGGATCCCTTTGTGGAAGGCACCGCTGTTGGTCCCCTTCTTGAGGTTGAGTAAGCTGGTGGTTAGGGAGGTCAAGACCTGGCCTGAAGGCATATTCCAGCTGAGCCCCAATCCAGCCCATCCGTGTGGCTCCCAATCTTCCCCGTCCCTGTGCTCTCCCAGTGTGCCGCCTCCCATTGCCAGGATGGTTGGCAGAGCTGGGGATCCCCAGCTGTATCGTTGGCGCTGTGGCTGATGGCTTCATTGTCGTTCTAGGACTTCTGCCATGGGCAAGTGATGTGGCCACCCCTCAGCGCCCTGCAGGTCAAGCTTGCTGAGCCCGGGCAGTCCTGCAAGCAGGTGTGCCAGGAGAGCCAGCTCATCTGCGAGCCCTCTTTCTTCCAGCACCTCAACAAGGACAAGGACATGCTGAAGTAAGTGCCCTGGGGTGGGGGTGGGGACTCAGCCCTAGACTCCATCTGGCCTTGTGGGGTAGTCAGGTGAGAGGTACAGGTTTCCACTTCCAAGCTACTGGGCTGTGGGGATAAGGTGTGGGAGGGGAGTACGTTGCAGCAGGATCCCCTGAGAGTTAGCGCAGTGTTGTTACTGTTCCTGTTGGGTGAGATGAAGTCACCTGGCATGATGCTGTGTTTAGAATTAGAATGGGGGTGTTGCATTTGCATAAATAAAACTGTATCTGGGTTTGAAGATTGTGGGAGGTGTTCAGCTTACTAATGTTGACCCCAAGAACATTGGAAATAGAGGTGGGCACAGAGTCACAGGCGTAGATGGATCAGCTCTTCAGACCACTGCTGGCACAAAACTGCCCACAACAATTTCCAAGAGCAGCCTTCTCCTGTGGCCTATTCCCTTTTGCAGTTTCTTCTAGGTCACTGACACATGGTGCATCTCAGGCCCCAGCAGACCTGAGTCTGCGGGGTCCCTTGGTAATGAGGTAAGTGCACCACTGGGAATGCTGGCACAGGGCTGCACAGGGGAGGCGCCTTCCTTGAATTTCTTACCTTGTGCTTACCTTACTTAGTGGCGCCTTTCCTTTCCCTTTGCATTGACATTTTGAGTTGGGCATTTGCAGTTCCCAAATTTCCATCTGAGGTTTCTTCTGACCTCTCACCCATGACCCTTGACAGGCCTGAATCCATTCTCTCCATGTTTATCACACCCCACCATGGTCCACATGTTGCATAATTATCTAGCCTCCCCACCCACCCACCACCTTAGTAGCTCTGATTAGGGGTTTTCTCCAAGAGACTAGCCCAGAAATAATAAGACCCTGCTGTCCCAACTCCAGATATTCAATCTAGCAGGTATACCATTCCAGGCTTGAAGAGGATGTTTAGGAAGTGGAGTGGACCTGGGGCTCAGGGCTCACCTGTCCCTATTCTGGCTTCACGCCCTGCTAGTGCTGTTGGCCACTGTTGTTATTTGTGCACCATGATCTGAGTTGGCCTGTTTCCTGTGAGTCGTCTTATCTGTAAATGTGGTGTAAAACCCTTTGTAGGGAGAGTGTGTGGCCTCTTGTGTCCTGCCTGCTGCAGGGAAGCTCTCATGAGTAGGGGTGTGAGCTATGCTTTTTTTTGTTTTTTCTGTTTTTTTTTTGAGACAGGGTCTCACTCTTTTGCCTAGGCTGGAGTGCAGTGGCGCAAACTTGGCTCACTGTAACCTCCACCTCCCGGGTTCAAGCAATTCTCATACCTCAGCCTGCCAAATAGCTGGGACTATAACTGCACGCCACCACGCCCAGCTAATTTTTGTATTTTTAGTAGAGACAGGGTTTTACCATATTGGCCAGGCTGGTCTCAAACCCCTGGCCTTAGGTGATCTGCCCCACTAGGCCTCCCAAAATGCTGGGATTACAAGTGTGAGCCACCGTACTTGGCCCTGGTGATGCTGTTTTTTTCCTGTTCTTTTTATGAGAAGACCCAGGCACAGAAGCTGCCCTGATGACACCATGAAAACAAAAGCATAGGCGAAAAGTGGGGACTCGGGGCAGCACCCTGCTCTGCCACCAGGCAAGCTTTAGGGAGGGGGTGGTGGTCCAGGATGTCTGGAAAGCCTGTGATGGTACCAGAAGCTTCCAGTTCCACAGCACAAATCTTGAATTATAGGGTTCTGAGGGGCTTTCCACTCGCTCCTTGTGCATATAGCTCTTGGAGCAAGGTGGCTTCTTAAGAACCCTGAGTCTCTCTGCATCGGACGTCAGAATTCACTATTTACAGACTAGGGACTGTCGGCATAAGCCCACTTCTGGAAGAAGAGATATGAGGAGCGACATCCTGGCAATGGGACCAAATGGGACTCCTGAACAGCACGGCTTCCTTCCTGGCCAGGCAGGAGTCAGGGCTCTTGGCCCAGGGACCGTGCTCAGGGTCTGGTTCAGAAGTAGCACGGGCCCCTACAAAGGCAGGCCACCTCCAGGCCAGGGCCCAGGTCAGGGAAGGCAGAAAGGAGAAAGAGCAAAGGGCCACTTCCCTCGCTTCTGCTCGTGTTCTCATCTGTAAAATGGGGATATCCTAGGTGAAGGGTAAGATAATGAACAGCCCTTGCCAAAGACAGAGTAAAACACCCCTTTCTTCCAGAGAGCTTTGGGCAGTGGAGTAGGCCCGAGGCCACTGAGCCAAGACGGATAAGCCAACCCCAGCCCTGGCCCCTCCCCACCTCCATATCCATGCAGAGTTCATGGGAGCAGAAGGGCTTGGCATGGGACTGTCCTGAGGCCGGGCCCTGTGCCATGGGATCACTTGACCCCACCGCCACCCCCTACCCCACTGCAGAGATCAAGCCTTTCTTAGCAGGAGGCCTTTCTTAGGCACGTGCTGTAGCGACTGGGGAAAGCTGCTTTGCTTCACTGATGACCTTTGCTCGCAAGGATAATGGAGTCACCTTCCTGACTGCCCAGGGCTGTAGGATGGGCACATACATGCCAGTAAAAGGGAGAGCTTAGAAGGGGGCTTAGAAGACACTGGGGCCAGGGAGTTGGTTAGAGCCCCGCATTCCACAGCGCCGCATCCACCAGTTGAACCCTCGAGGAGCTGCCTGGTGTCAGGTACCTGTGGCCTGGTGAAGTGTCTGCTGCTTAAGCAGTCAGTGGTGGTCTCTGTGCATCACCCCAGGCAGGCTTCTGCTGCTGCAGCCTTAGCGGAATCCTGCTCACAGACACACACACACATGTGTGCTTCTGCCCTGGGAGATGGTGGCCTAGAGCCTGAGTCCGGGTGACCCAGGGAGCAGGCAGGGGGGCTTTTCATGGCTCCTGACAATTACACGCCTCGCCATGGGGTCTGAGAGTCACCATAGAGATTTCTGTGCTCTGGTTAGCAGTGTGCCGGCAGATGGTTTAAGTAAAGCCACAGCAGCTGCTGTAATTCACCTAAAAAAAGGTCGTAAGTATAAACCTGTATCCCAAGGCCGTGTTCCATATGTAAACTTGTCATTCAGAATTGAGTTCCAGATATTTTCCTTCTTGTTGTCCAGTTGAGAAATTCTGTGAAGGACCTGGTAGCTGCAAGTCTCTGATTCATTTTTCCTTTTAGGAAATCCATAAAAATCGACTTCCTGCCCTCTCCCTTCATGATTCATGACCTTAACTCCCTGGGCATCACCACCTCCCAGCTGGCATCAAGAGCAGGGGTGGTGGCGTATTTAGGGTAGTTGCAGCGCTCCCCTGGTGACTGTGGGAGCAAGAGAAGAGTCCTGCTCTCCTGAGCAGTCCTGGGCTCCTGGTGCAGTTCACATGTGCAGGAGGCGCCGCAGGCTCTCGGGGAGGGAGGCCCGAGCACCAATGACATGCTGAGTTCCAGAAGCAGTTGGGGCTTCAGCTGCAACTGAGCAGGAGCCAGGCTAACAGCCTGGGCGATCTCACCAGAAGTCCCAGCAGATGTGCAGGGAATCGCAGGATTAACGTTGGTAAGGGAAGGAAGGCCCCAGGCAGTTAGTTAGCTAGAGAAAGACAGGGCAGGAGTACGAGAGAAAATGATGCTTTACACACACATACACAGGCATACACATGCACGCACACAAATACACACAAGTACATAAACATGCTCTACACACCTGCTCATGTACACATATGCATACATACACATACAAGCCCATCTGGAAGCTTCCCTGAGGCAACGAGAAACCTCAAGCTCCCCATCTTCATCCCCTCCATGTCAGCAGAAAAATGAGACTTCCATGAACCAAGTGAAACAGAAATGGTTGGTGTGTAAATTCATACCACTGGTCAAGCAAGAGGGGAGGTGGTCTAGCCCATCCGGTGTCTGCCAAGGCAGGGTGATGATGACGGTGACCACGATCCTAACAATAATGATTGCTGCCATTTATCGACTTACTTAGAGCTTGACTCTGCCACATGCTGTAGAAGCATTAAATTCCTGCAGTAAAGGATTATTTATCCCCATTCTATGGAAGGGAATCTGAGCCACAGAGTGGCTTACTCATTTGTCCAGGGCCACACAGCTCCTAAGAGACAAAGCCAGGACTCAAACGCAGGTCTCACCGGCCCCCTGACACCACCTTCTCTGGTCTCAGGTACAGCATGGGTTCCCACCTAGCATTCATGCAGGACACCAGGTGAGGCCGCCGCCTCCTTCAGGAACCAAGGTGGATGGGGGCAATCATCCCAAGTTGGAGGGAAAGATATGAGATAAGAGGCCAAAACTGTTGAGAATGGAAACATCAGAATATCCTTGGCCCCCCAAGCAGTGGTCCCAGCCAAAGGAAGCAAAGCCACCAGGCTCCACAGCCTGAGACCACTCAGCTGTTGGGAGAAGACGGCAGAGGAGCAAGAGTGCAGGACTGGGGGGAGAGGGCCTGCATTCAGGCCTTCTCTGCACATCCTGAAGCCTCAGTTCACCTGCTCTAACCGGGGTTACCATTGCCATGGCTGAAGGGTGGCTGCGAAGACCCAGGAAGGCGATGCCCCGGGACAGCACCTTCTGTCTGATTGCTTTCCAGCAAGAGGCTAAGGCCATATAACGGGAATTTTTTTAAGCCTTTAATTAAAAAGTTAAACATACTTAAAAAAAAAAAAAAATGTAAATAATGCTTAGCTTTGCCCCATTCTCACTTCTTGGAAGCAGCCATTGCTAAGGCATTAGCATGTAGCTGTCTCAACTCGCAGCCTTCACCTCCCATGTGCACACCGCTGGCTGATTGCTCTATGCTTCCCATTCTGGGACTCACCTTTCCCCAGGATGACTCTCCTGCTCCTCTCTTCTCCCTCATTCTTTTCCAATGGCTGCAGGGAACTCGAAAAGCACAGAAGGGCCATGATTTATTTGGCCATTCCCTGCTGGGTGAGTATTTGGGTTGTTTCCAGGTTTTCTCCATTGCAGACAAAGCTTCACTGAGCAGCCTCAAACACACACCCCTGCACACACTCCCTGGTGCACACATGCCTTCCTGAGTCTAGATGCCTAGAGGTGGAGGATTGCAGACGCAGAGGGTGGGCACCATTTCATTTCTAAAGTAGGACAAGACAACTGAACGTCCCCCCATGCCTCAAGATGGGGGCTCACGGGGCCAGTGACGAGGACAGGCTTTGTCCCTTCATCACCAACCCTTGTGCCTTTCTCTCCCTCTTCAGGTACAAGGTAACCTGCCAAAGCTCAGAGCTGGCCAAGGACATCCTGGTGCCCTCCTTTGACCCCAAGAATAAGCACTGTGTGTTTCAAGGTGATCTCCTGCTCTTCAGCTGTGCAGGCGCCCACGCCAGGCACCAGAGGGTCTGCCCCTGCCGGGACTTCATCAAGGGCCAGGTGGCTCTCTGCAAAGACTGCCTATAGCAGCTACCTGCTCAGCCCTGCACCATGCTGCTGGGGAAGACAGTGGCCCCAGCCCCATCAGGCAGGGCCAGGGACAGAAGTAATCCAGGGACTCTGGCAAGAGCCTGAACTTTTTGGTAGAAGGTTCTGATGTGGTATTGCCCTTGCTGCACTCCGAGCAGCCCAGTGGAGTCTTCACCAAAACAAAACGAGAGCGTATGTCAGGCCAGGAGCCTGGCTTGTCCCTGGCACAATGTCATTTCTGTTTCTCAAGGAGCAACTGTGGGAAGACTGTCACTGCAGCTGCTCCAGGGCAAAAGAAAGTCTCAAGAGTCCTTTAAAGCAAAACAGAAGGAATTGAGCTGATGGGAAAGAACTTTGAATGGGAACATTCCTAAACCCATTAACTTACTTATTCGGGTGGGAGGGAGGGGGACCACGGGAGGGAGAGGAGGGATTGATCACAGGCTTCTTTTATTTCCACTGTTAATCATCCACCTTCACTATACTGTTCTGTCTGCTTTGGACGGGGTGCAGGAGAGAGACCATGTGCCATGGGACTGGTGGCGTGTTCAGGGACAGCCATGGGGACTTGGCAGCTCAAAACGGATGGCAGCAGAGCAAAAGAAACTTTTGCTTTGGAAGCACAGCCGAACTCCCCAGGGCATTGTCATAGATGGCACCTAGAGCATGGGCTGCTTCAGTCGGGGGGACGTGCCTGTGTTGTCCAGAGAGCCCAGCCAGGGACTAAAAAGGAGATGAGGCCCCTTTCCTCCATCTCCCCATGACCAGACACATACCTTGGCCATAATTTATTTTAGAATCCCTTTGGGAAAGAAATACAGATTTTGGAGTCTCTGGTAAACTCACCCTCTCTCCAGCCCTGCTATGAGGAGGAAAGTAGAGATGAAGGACACACACTGCTCATGGACTTGGAGAGGATTGTCTTTGAGCCAAGATGTGGACAGCAGTGAAGTTGGTCCTTAAGAACGTGTGGCACGACCGGAGCTGGGCTCCTGACAGATGGGCTTGTGTTGTGTCCCCTGTGATGGCACCAAAGTCCAGGGAAGGGGGCTCTTGATGTCTGCTGGGGAAGCAGGGGCAGCTCAGGATGAATGCAGTGCCCTGTCCTGGCTGCTTCCCTGGGGGTGTAGCTCGCAAAGGAGGGAATCTGGTGCTGGCTTCTCCTTCAGGCAGGATCGCTCTGACTTGTTGAATAATCAGCAGGTTGACCTGGTCAGACACACTGGACCTCACCTTCCACACCCTGGACCCCCCATGCTCTGCCTTTGTGTAAGTCCCCACCCCACCGAATCATTGCTGCCATGCTCTGTACAAGTTTGTAAGTTTCTGGAAAGCCCCTGACATCTCCATGCTGATGCGAGTGAGCCCCCTTCTGCCTAATGTGAGCAGTTGGCATCATCCACTTGGCCCCTGCTGGGCACTTCAGTCGCTCGATGATGTGCTCTGCGCCAGGGCTTCCAAGCACCCTGCCTGCTAACAGAGGGCAGCCTGGTGGAGCCCTGTGCTGGGCAGAAGTGATGGGCAAGGCTTAATGGCTGGTGGCTTTCAGATGTGAGGGAAAGGAAGACTTCTACTTCATGAGGACTAGAGTAAGTGTGGGGCCTTTAAGTCTGGAAAGTTACATTCTGCTTCTTTCTCAGTTGCTACACAAATGTGCAGCCAGCCTTTTTTCTTAGGCCCACTGAGATCCCTGCTCAGTGGGTCTGAATTGTACCTCCAGTCTAAGAGAATTGGGGGGGGGTACCCGGGGCCGCCTCCACTCCTTAGGTGGCCCCTGAGAACATCTGCCAGGGAGAGTACCATGGGGAGGCCCGTGCCCTGAGCATCCTCACAGGGACGCCTCCAGACCTGGCTGAGAAAAGCCTCTGCTTGGGCCTAGGAAGAAGGGCAGAAGTCCAAAGGAAACCTTGGTGAGTGTGTGTGTGTGTGTGTGTGTGTGTGTGTGTGTACGAGCCTGTGCATTTCTTTAAGCTTAAAGCAAGGGCAGTTTCCTGCAGTAGGAGGGCAGATGACTGGCATCCTTGCTGTGAGGAAGAACTTTTTCTTTGTGAATGGGCCTCTTGGCTGTACCCTAGGGTGTGGGAATTTGCCTGGGCCAGTGCCGCCCTCTGCTGGGCTCTTCCAGGAGCATTGAACACTGACGATGTCAATGCAAGCATCTGACCAACAGGGGGAGCCTGCAGGCCGAGCAAAGTTTAATCCACTTAGCCACTGCTACTTAAGCAAGGAAGCTGAAAAGTAACCTTAGCCCTGCCTTGTGTTCCAAAAGCTGCAGGGATCATTTGCTGACTGTCCCTAAGTTCAAGGCCTCCCTACCTTCCCCTTCTCCAAGTCACGACTCCCACCCCCCGCCTGGGTCAGGCAGCCCAGAAGAGCACTTTTCTGCCATTTAAAAATCCCTCTTTCGTCCGGGCGCAGTGGCTCACGCTTGTAATCCCGCCACTTTGGGAGGCCGAGGTGGGCGGATCACGAGGTCAGGAGATCCCAGCTACAGGCTGAGGCAGGAGAATGGCGTGAACCCGGGAGGCGGAGCTTGCAGTGAGCCGAGACCGCGCCACTGCACTCCAGCCTGGGCGACAGAGCGAGACTCCGTCTAAAAAAAAAAAAAAAAAAAAGCCCCTCTTTCGTGCCCCCAGTCCAGTGTTGGCTGGAAGCGCGCCGGAGTTCCACCGGCAGGGCAGCTGTTTGGGAGCAAACAGGCCCACACTCCAATTGTTTAGGGCATTATCTGAAGAGTCAGTGACCCCTGAATGTGTTCTGACTCCCAGGCCTCCTCAGACTTGACCCAGGTCTGGTCAGTGATCCTGAAGAGGAAACTGGGGAAGGGGCTTCCATCTGCCCTGCGTGGAAGAGGAGAGGAAGGTGCCCCTGACTGTTGGCTGGGAGCCTGTGGAGGTTTTGCCATTGCTGATCTTGATAGAATCCTAAAGCAATGTATAGCTGATGTTCCATGGGGAGAGAAATCCTAAGTTATGATTAATTCTGCGCTATAATGTCTGGCCTGTGTTTTTGGATTATTTTCCCCTTTGTGATCCTAAGCTCTTAAAAAACTTGAGAGAAAGCATCTAATTTACTAAAAGAGAAAGCTTTCCATTGAAAGGTAAATACTTTGAGGAGTGAAAAGACTTCTTTGAATGCCAGTAAACACCTCATTTATTTGGTGTATGCAGTTTGATTTGCACATGTATAAATGGAGATGCTTTTTTTCATTTTTTCTTGGACTGGGTTTTTGTCACTGCTCATTACAGTTTGCTTTTGTGTGTGTGTGTTGTGCGTTTGGAGATATTCGTTTCGTTGGTGATATTTGTTTCCTTGATGTGCCTTTTCACTTTTCTTTGGGGTTAGTTTTTGGAATCTGGATGCTGTTGAAGGGCAATAGCAGACTCCTCCAGCTAGGAGACAGGACATGTTCTTGAGTCACTGTAGCTGTTCAGGCTGGACACCAG
Source organism: Colobus angolensis palliatus (assembly GCF_000951035.1). Classification (NCBI taxonomy): domain Eukaryota; kingdom Metazoa; phylum Chordata; class Mammalia; order Primates; family Cercopithecidae; genus Colobus; species Colobus angolensis. Next base: position 4,160,005 of record NW_012114799.1, read on the forward strand.
AAGCTCCCTGCAGCCACCCTGCCAGGCCATAGCGTGTATGCATGTGCACTTCCACCCCCAGCGGAGGGTGTGAAGCCTTGAGAACCTCAAGAAAGGGCTGGATTCTGCCATACCTTTTGGTCTACCTTGGGACTGCTGGTTGCCAGTGTGTCAACCGGCCTGTGTTCCCTGCCACCCACGCACTTGCTGAGGTGTGGCTGAGGCAGAAGCATGTGAGCAGGTGCATCCACAAAGTTCAAGGCCCTGCTTGGAGAAGAAATACTTCAGCATCATGACAGGGAAAGAACGTGCACCTTCTTTGTTTCTTTAGTGAATGCAAGACTTAATGAAGGTGAATAATGAGCTTCCCCAAGCCCAGTTCAACTCACTGGCAGGGCTGACATCAGTATGACGTGTTGGACGGAAACTATATGTCTATAGGTAGGTACGTGCCTTTTAGAGTAGGCCCCGGTGGCCACCCCATTTCTCCAAGGTGGTTTACCTAGCTTGTGTATATAATCAGACATTGCCACCCTCACCTCTGGCCAAAAATTCTTGATTTAAAAAAAAAAAAAAAAAATCTATTTTGTTAACGACAGGCTCTGTTGTATGTGTTACTATCCCAAGCCTGGATTATTTTATTTATTTAAAAGTATTGTCATTTCCCTATTGGCTTTATTCTAACCCCATCCATCCCTGTGGGGCTGCAGAGCATCTTCATGTGAGTAGACAGATGGACATAAATAGATTCATGCTCATTTAGGAAGCTGAGAGCTTCGTGAAGCTGAGGGCGAGTTCCTGTGATTCTTGTTGGCTTCAACAAAAAGTGGGAGACCAAGTTTTTATAGCAAAAGACCAAATTAGTTGTAGAGTCTGGAATGCAGAAAAAAATCACCCTAGCTTTTTTAGCACTTAGGGTTTTGTGAGGATTCAGTGTTTAGCACAGTGCTTGGCACATAGTAAGCCCTAGTAAATGTTAAATATTGTTATTAGTGTTTCCTAAAACTTGAGAAGTAAAGAGCTGAGCTCATTCCCTTCCTGTTGATTCAAAAATACCTACATGAAAACATGATTCCAAGTTGATTGAATGTTGTAGGAATTACTGGTAGCCCAGTTCTCGGCCTACCCTGCTGGTTGGGATTTTACTGTATTCTTGAATACACTGGTTTGAAAATATGCCAGACTTCAGCCCCCAAGGAAACAAGGCTGCAAGAATTTACGAACTCCAGCTGGAAAGGGTGAAGGTGGCCTTTGGCTAGCAACATACCGGACCTTACCCCACTGGTATCTTTCAGAACATTCCAAGGGTTTTCCTCAAGGAACATTTTTGAGCTAGAAATTAAAACGGGTTCTCTGGCAGACTGCACCCCTTGAGTCAAAGTTAACAGTATTCCTTTGAATGCAGTAAGGGAGGCTTTTCTGCGTTAAGGGGGACCAATCGAACTTACGCATTCCCCAGGCAAGTCCCTTTGCCGCCCCTACAGCCTGGGGTGGCCCCTCCTGTCCTCAGGGATGGCATTCCCAGGCTGGTTAGCTCTGCATGTTTCCATCAAATTAAAGGTTATTCCCTGGCCTCATCCCAGAGAAAACCAACCCCACCCTGCCAGCTGCGGGCAATAGGGCAGGGATTTTGGCCTCCCCGAACAGCTCCTAGAGGCTGGTCATGATTGAATGATGTTTTCCCAAATCACCTAAATATTGGTTTGCTTTTTGTTTTGGGAGAGGATTTGGCCTCTTACTTCCCCAGTGGATTGAAAGTTTTATCTCCTGCCCTGTCTTGGCACAACTCTGGATAGATTGCAGGTTGGAATTTGCTGGAGTTTGGTGTCTTTTTCAAATTCCTTTGGATTCTCTTCAGCCAAATCAGCAGTCTCGTCCTGTGGATGCAGTGATTGCAATTTCCCATCTGCAAAGCATGTCTCTCTAGCCCAGATTTTGTGGAGCCTTAAGATACTCCCTCGCTGCCACCCTGACCCCACAGCTGGAGAACCCTGTGCTTATGTGGTGGGCAGGGCCACTGTTGATGGAGGATGGCGGGGAAGGGGTGGTGCTCAAAGGATCTGTGGTGCTGGAGGTCTAAATGCCTCTCAGGACAGTAGGTCAGGAACCTCAGAGCAGCTTCATGTCTGCCAAAGCTGAGAGGGAGCAAACTTGGGAAGCATTTTGCTCACTGTCCTACCCAAGTTTTAATAGCATAATAGTTGATGCCAAAGGAGATGGTGACGTCCCTTCCACTGCAGTTGCTGTCACAACCTTGATGTCTTTAAGCTAATGGCCATTTGCATCTGTGTCTTCAAACAGATCCTGGTTACAGCCGTTTTCTATCGTTCACTTCTGGGGTTAAGTAATGCAGGGTTCTGCAAACAAGGTGTTGCTGTCCAAATGTACTGTACTGGCATAGAGAGCACTGCTTTGTTTTCCACTGTTGTAGAGAAAACTAGGGAGAACTTTATTTTTCAATAAACTTTTCTTGTGTGACAGGTGGAAGTGATTTTTGGGGGGCGGGTGCATGCAGGGTCACCTCCAGAACAAAGCTGAGCTGCTGTCTAGGCACATCCCCAACACACAGCTTCCCCCAGCTGCCTTTCACGGTTTGCAGCACACTGTGGAAACTGCTGCTAGGAAGACAGGAAGGTGTATGTAAGGAGTGGAAAGGGGAAGGTTTTACTACTGTGTATTCTTTCCCTTATATCACATCCACCGCTGCGCATGTTAGGGCACTCTCCTTGCGCTGCCTTCCCCTAGAAGGAAAGTCAATTAGAAAGTGAACTGCTAAGATTTTGAGAAAAATCTTTAAGAATGAGCTGACGGCCCTATAAGGGGCTGAGCACCAGCGTCCGTTGGACCTGGAATCGATTTCTGCCTCTCAAGAGCAGCTTTTGAGCCAGGAAGCAGTGAGACATGAGCAGCTGGTTAGGCAGATGCCCTGGAGACAGGGAAGGTCTAGTCTATGCCCCACCCAACAGTTTGTCTGCAGGTGACACTGGCCCTCATCTGCATGGCCTCTGAAGCTGGCGGGCTTCCTGGCTACTGCCCAAAACAGACCCCACACAGTTCACATAGCGTGTTAGAACACAAGGGAAAGCCAAGTACCTGCGTTTAGGCAACGCGACCAGCGTAGCTTCCCCTCCCTGTGCTTCCATGATGTATTTTAGACGACACGAGAAAACCAGCGGAAGAGAAACCTACAGGATGCTACACTTCCCAAACTTGCTTTAGTTCATGTTACATATTAACATCCGTTGACATATTCCTCAGTACTGCTGGAGAAGCCACCTGAAAGCATGGTACTGGACCAAGGTTCCATGACCTCACAGAACAAACTCCCTTCTCTTCACCAGCGTGGAGGGCAGACAGGACCCCAAAGCTGGAACAAGGCCTGGGCGCAGCTGTCCCTCAGCTCCAGGTGCCAGGTGAGTGTCCGGCCGCTACCTGAGTGGTCAGAGAGGGCGACCTGCACCACAGTCCATCAGGGTCTCCACGCTCAGTCCCCGTAGGCACAAGCTCCCCCTCCCACATCCTTCAGCCACAGTGGAAAACTTCCCCATGTGTTGGTGCCGCATGGTGACAGCTCCCAAAGATTGCCTTCCCATGCCATACAAAACAGGTAAAGGTCTTTATTGGTCAGCCACTACTGCCTGGGCAAGCAGTGGTGTGAGAGGTACAGAACGGTGCAGGTTGGGGAACACTACAGAATCTAAACCTACCGTGACATCAGCTGAGAACGTCTTGTTCCTTACAGAGGGAGCGAACCATCTCCACAGACTGTAATGGACGGTTACCACTTAACACAGCATATAGATATATGCATATACGGATAGATTCTAATTATTTATTACAAATAAACTGTTTCACATCTCTCAAAAATGGATCCAGTTTTCACATGGATGTTCCGGTTCTGAATGTACAAGAAAGGGTCATGTGCTTATTCGTCCATGCAAAGCTTATACGTATATCACTAAGTACTTTAAAAAATAGAATGGTCTCCTTTTGAGCAAATCTGTTTAGATTTAAGATTAGTAAAACAGTATGAAACTAATGAGATACACTGACTGATAGAAATTAGGAAGTGACATACTGATGATTCTGGGTATGTAAAGGGTGAGGGGTACAATCTTCCCTTAAGACCTGCCAGGAGAGGAGATACTTGGAACCAGGAGTGGCGGGGCCCCCCAAGCTGGAGGAGGTGGGTCTGCTCAGTCCTCTGCAGTGCAGGCTCCGAGCACCGCCGGAGACCCCTCTGCCAAAGATCTCATCCTACCTGCGAGAACCATCATACTCCAGAGAATCGAAAACGCCAGTCCCAGCTGGAGACGGGGAAGCAGGTCCCCCACATGGGCATTGTCCTAACATGTTTGATGGGGGCGGCAGGTGATGGGGGCAAGGTAGATCCACCTGGCTGGGCAGACCTTGTCTTGTAATGACAAACCATGTGAAAGAAAACGTCCAAAAAGAAACCAGATGTTCAGTTAAATATTGGCACCCTTTGCCTATGTGGAAACTTCTCATCTCAATGGTCTCATGCAGACGCCGGCCCCCTTCACTCAAACATCTCGTAGTGACGTGTCTGCCTCACCCTCGGCACCATGTCGATGAGGAGTCTGCAAAGATGAAGACAGACAAGGTCACTTCCATGGCATGGGGCTGGAGAGCTTGGGGAAGCATATTTTCATTTTCTTTTTTCTGAGATAACTCACATACCATAAAATTCACCCTATGTGACTGGGTGGTTTATTCATCAATTTGTGTTATCTCAGAAACCCCATGCCACCTGTACCATTCACTCCCCTCCTCCCCACGCCTGATGAGCTGCACCCTCCTTCCAGCCTCTATGGATTTGCCTATTGATATTTTATGTAAACAAAATCACACAACATGTGACCTTTTGTGACTTCCTTCATAACATTTGAGGTTCATCTATGTTGGAGCGAGTATAACAGCGCTTCATTCCTTCTTGGGGGCTGAATGAGAGTCTGCTTCATAGATCTACCACATTTATCTATTCATCTGTTAACGGACAAGTGGGTTGTTTCTGCATTTTGCCTATTGTGAACAACTCTGCTGTGAATTTCCTGGACAACTTTCAGTGTGGAGGTTTGTTCCCATCCTCCTGCAGTGTATACCAAGGACTGGAAGTGCTGGGGCAAACGGTAACTCCGAGTTCTGGCAGCACCATGGTCCATTCCCACAGCCATGGAGGAGGGTTCCACTTCCGCCACGTCCTCACCGACGCTGGCAGTTGTCCCTCTTTTTGATGATAGCCATCCGACCTTTCCTTGAGCGATGGAAGCATTTTAACATTTAAAAGCACAGCACCCTTCAGAAACGGTTCTCTGAAAGGCTGGCTCCAGCTTGGGTGCTGAAGCCCGTGTCGGCGATGCCAGCAGGGCCTTTCTGCACTGCCTAGTCCCCTTTTGCAGGAAGTTCTCTAAGGCTAGGGAAGCAGCCTCTGGCCAGCACACTGTCACATCCCCCACCTGTGGCAGGAGGGGCTCCGCTTGTGAGGAAGCCACACAGAGGTGCTTCCCTGGGGCACCGTGAAGACAGAGAGGAAGGAGCACAGATGTCAGGACACACAGAGTCCTAAAGGCATCAGATGGAAGTCAAGGAGTGCCTTTGTGGCTTAAAGGCCTGATATCTCTTGTCCTTGCCTCACCTCCGTGCCAGCCCCAAGGATATCTGACCCCTGCTGGGTGCTTTTCCAGTCACCTGACACTGGTCAGGCTCAGGAGGGGCACAGGGTATAAAACGTGAACTTCAGAAGCCTTCTGTCATTTCCTGACTGGGGAAGGTGGTGGAGAAGGGGCACTCCTAGCTGCCAGGAAAGCCAAGAGGAAAGCACAAGAACCTACTTGACCCCATAGGCAAATATGGTGAGGCCGATCAGAACGCCTATGCTGCCGTCCAGGTACCAGACCGCCGAGTCATGCTTGAACACTTCGGCACTCAGAAGAATGGAGAAGCCCATCACGCCGCCCACAAGGGAGTTAAACCCTGCAAAGGAAGCAGAGAGAGGCTAGATGGCAGTGCCAAGCAACCCAAGAAAACTACCCAAATGCCAGTCCTGCCTCCACATAACTGGAGCATGTGCTGGAAGGAACGGTGCCCAAAGCTCTCACGAGTGATAGCCACCACCTGGGCCCATCAAGTCTCTGCTTGATGTCACTAGATACCTCCCAGAGTAGAGCCGTCACCCCCACCATCATCCTGTACCTGCTTTATTTCTCTTCCGGGCACTGATGCCGTGTGTGGTTTACAGCTGGTCTCGGCCGTGCCCGCTAGAACGCAAACCTCCTAGAGGCAGGGGTGTGGTTTTCTGTTGAGTCCACAGTCCCCAGGACAGTTCCAGGCTCACAGTAGACATTCAAATACTTGGGGACTCATATCTGAGTGTCTGCTGGGCCAGAGTCCGAGCTGGGCGTTCAGGATGTGCAGTTACCTATCAACCTTCTCAATCGTGTGACGTCACCTTATCATCATCCCTGTTTTCCGATGAGAAAACTAAGAATGAGGTTAAATATATTGATGGAGGTTATCGGGATTGAGAAGGGCTGGGATCTACCTGAACCTGCATCCTTTCCCTCCCGAGTCTCCTCTAAGTCACCTGAGGCTTTTTCCTTTCCCTCCTGAAGAGAAATGCAAAGTCTATTACGCTAAATTTTTCGCAAAATATTGGCTACATGGTTGGAGAAATGGCCATAAAAACAGAACTGGAGCTACTAGATAGCGACTGCCATCTCTGTTCACACAGCAGCCCACTGGGGCTCCCAGCTTACATGTGATACTTCTACTTTACCAGAGCTGGCAAAGGCCACACAGGAAGGGAATGGCTTAGGGCAGCTTCTAGGGTCTCCCCGCGAAGGACACCAGCTCCTCCCCTGCCCCAACACACTGGTGGCCCCAAAAGAAGCTCCAGGTCCACGCTGCCCAAGGAGGCCCTGGCAGTAGGTTTGTGCGGACCCGTAACATTCCACGCCAGGCTGGGCTTCCCCCGGGACAGAGGAGGATTGCCGGGCGGGGGTGACCTGAGCAAATCTGCTCAGGATCCAAGGCAGAGATGCAATGGCCGCTCACAGGAATGGAAGATGAACCGCGGGCCTGCAAGGGCACCCCAGGGACTGGCCTGTGCCCTGCAACGCACTTGGCAGTATGCCCTTCTCTCCCCCATGCTCAGGACACCTAGGTTTTCCCCACACCACATCCACCACCCACCTGTAACTGTTCCTACAGTGCCCTGCTCTCCTGCCCACCTCAAAGGGCTTGGTTCTTGCGATGCTCCTCCCTTCCTTCTTCCCAGATTGGATCGGATCGTTCCTACCGAAATTAACCCACCTTCCTATCCCCATTGAACTCTTCTTGGACCCCACGCCTCCCCCATCTCCTACTGGCCTTCACAAAACCCACAGAAGAGTCTGCCCGCTGCCTCCACACTCACACCTCTGCCCAGATTCCCTCCTCCCCCAGCCCTTCCCGAAGTCAAAGTCATCCTCATCCTGCTACCTGCAGTGGGGACAGGCCCCTTTCTCAGTGGGGGTCACATCCCCAGCCTCACACCCCCCTAGGGCTCTTCCTGTCCCCTTTGCTGGGTCCTCCCTTGCGTCCCCGAGTGTCCCAGGCTCCGTCCTGTGAGCTGGCCCTCTGCCAATCCATAAGCCCTGCTCCCCGAAATTCCCAGCTTTTGTCCTGACCTTTGCCCTCAGGCACAGGCTCCTCACGGAAGCATCTCAGACTGACCACAGCCACAACAGAGCCCTGAGCACCGCCTCACCCTCTGCCGCATGCTCCGTAGATGGGGCCACCAGCTCCAGAGGCCGGATTCTAGGAGCCCGTCTTCCCTTACACCACCAACCTGCCCCTCGCCAGATGTTACTCCCCCACCTCATTCTCTCTCTCCCCGCTGATCCCTGCTCTGCCCCGGCCACCTGTGGTCCTCCCTGGACCCCACCACAGCCAGAGGGACCCTCTGTCAGTGAGCAGCAGCCAGACTCTCCTGCAGGAAAGCCCCCATCACGGGCTCAAATCGCACCAGACCCCTCACATCCAGCCACACAACCCTGCGACAGCCACCCTGCCTACCCCTCAGGGCCACAGGGCTTGTCACCATCGCCCAGGGCCTCCCTCCCAGCCCTGTCCTCAGCCCCCAGCCCCCAAACTTCCTCCTCTCCACCCACCACTCCCTTCTGCCTCCAGCTAACAGGCTAGCTTTGCCATTTTAACCGCCCCACTCCTCTCACTGGAAACCTAGGCTTAAGGACAGGAACTTGGTCTCTCCTTGCAGTATTCGAAGTCCCAGGACAGGGCCCGGCATTCATCAGGGGTGCAAATGACCGCTGCATGAACAAGTGACCACACGAAGGAGGAAGTAGGCAGGCAGGCAAGGGCCCAGCCTGAGCGCCACCCCTGCCTGGCTTCCTCAGACAGTCACCCCAGGAGAAGGAAGCCCAAGCCAGGTGCTGCTCAAAGAGGCAAAAGCATGAGGTTCCCCAGACAGCCACTAGATGTCCACTCAGCTCCACCAAGTCACCCGCTCTGCCTGCCAGCACCAAGGCCGGCCCAGCTTGCCATTCCTGACAACAGGCCCGCCAGGTGCTCCCTGATGCCGCACAGCTGAGAGGCCGGTGGCAGGGTCACCTGTTCGCTGCATCTTCTAGGAGGAGACTCTGCCCTGCCCGGCTCGGCTCACCTTTTGTGATGACACAGCCTGACTCATTTCAGCTTCTTGAGAAGCTGACTCATTTCTTGAGAGCCTGACTCATTTCTTGAGAGTCTGCCTGAGGATGCTGGATCAAGCACACAGAGAATAGGGACCGAGTCCGTGGCCACCCGCCACTTTGCTCCAAATGTCAGGACCTTCCCAGTCCGTCATTCCACATGAAGAGCTCTGAGCCCCCAGCCCCCACCAGCGCAGCAGGCAGGCCCTGCCGTCACTCCCTTCTGCAGTGCCAGCCCCACAGACTTGGCCCTGTCCCCACAGTTGCAACCACAGATCCACTCTAACGAAGAAATTCTGTTACCAGTTTAGGAGCATACAGTGGCACAAAATGATGGCTAAGGCCATCCTGATTAGAGCTCCATCAGTCTGGCTTTGCCAACTGGATCAGGATCGGTGTAGTTAAACACATTCATTGTACACAGAATATTCTAATTTAAAAGTTTCTTGTGTGCTTGAAAGATTGTCATAGATGGGGTATTTGAGAAATGGGTGTGGAGCAGAAGAAGAGAGCAGGCCCCTGTTTCAACGGGGCTTCCAGATTCGCCCCAGCTGTTCCCACAGGACTGAAGCTGTGCCCCTCGTCCAGAGCGCTCCCCCGGTGCCCTCTCATGCTCTTCCTCTGTCTGATTTGTAGTATGTGTTTGTTGTACAAAATCACATTACCCTAATACACAGCAAGCTTCAGCCCAGTCCCAATAGCAACAAACCCATAAATGACAACGTCCAAAGCCACAAACCATATGAGACCAGATTCACTGCACCGCACAGGTTCTCCATCAACCGCACCCTGCTGTCCCTTTCCCCAAAGATCTGCCTCCCGGCTGTAAGGACACCCCAGCGACAAAGGGAGCCGGCAGCATCAGCCTGGCCCACTTCAGCCGGGCTCCAGCTCGGGACCCAGCCGCCGCCAGGTGACAGGGGAGGCTGCCCACTCCCACAGAGGGGATGCTTGGCTATGCCACAGCTTGGCTGGCAGCCACAGGGAACCCCCAAGGTTTATGACAGCCATGGCTCCCTGACCCCATCCTGCCCACCCACCTTCAAAAGTGAGGAAAGAACAGAGAGAAGATAAATACAGATCGCTCCCTAGTTCTGCCAATCAACGAATGAGAAGCCCACATCCCAGACAGTACAATTAGCAGGAGGCTACAATCACTCCTGCATGTTTTGCCAGCAACACACCCACCCAGCAGGGGATGGCAGGGCCACAGAGCACAGGGCCTCCTGGGAACAGGCTCAGGGGAGGGGGCACTGCCTCTGCTCTCATCAAACCCACTCAGCCCATTCATCCCCACGCTGCTCATTCTATACCCACCCCACCACTTCCCAAACCCTCTCTCCCTCACCCCATCCGAGCTGCCATCCCTTCCTCTCCCCAGGCCTCCCCCTGCTCAGTTCCCAGCTCCCTCCACTCTGCTCCCCACCACCGATGACCAGCGGGCTCCGCAGAAAACAGCACGCATGTCGCCCTACCTGTTTCAACATCTGGCAAAATATCCCACATCCCACCCCAGACCTCAAGCCCCGCCATGCTCTGTCCCCCATTTCTGAGTGAGGAAGGGACCCCATCATGCCCCTTCCTCACTCAGACTCCCTCCGCCTGGAGGACGGCTCTTCTCCCCTCTTCGCCTGATTGTGAGACAGTTTTCACCCAAACCCCCCACTTTTCCTTGTAACGACCTCCTCCCTGGTTCACAAGTATGATGGAAATACTGCTTATGGGTGTGAAGGATTCGCGTGCGCGAAATCAAAGTCAGAAGTTGTTCATTAGAAAAGCAGCCTTACTGTTGTTCTCCTCTGAACACCATATAACATGGTGGAAGCCAGAACAGTGAGGCCTAGACCGAGATCGTGTATCTGGAATATCTACAATGTTAGGAAACAGCACCAACCAAGTCACAGAGCCAGTGTTCCAAGGAGGGGGCCAAGCCCCATGGGTCATGGGCAGGGCGGGGTCAGGGACTCCTGCTGGGGCTCTGGCTGCTGGCTCCACAGCCAGGTGTCCGGCGAGTGAGGCTGCCTGCACCCCAACCTCAGTGAGGTGGATCAAGATCCCACAGATGTGCCAGCCAGAGGGGCTTCACAGCCTGCCTGGGAACTGGCCGAGGAGCTGTCTGCTGTGGACTCACCACTGGGAGCCCAGAAAGCTGTTCAGACCCACATTGCCTACCCTAGGGCTTCCTGCCCTTCCCTCCTATTGTAGGTAAGGAGACATTGAAGGGAAGGTGGGCAGCATACGCGGCTGAGGGAAGCCGAGGCCAGCCAGGCCTCCACTCTGCATCCCTACAGGGCTGGGCCAGAGTGGCCCTCAGAGCCTTGTAAAGGGACCTCTAAGGCAGCTGGAGGTCCCAACCCAAACCCCTGGCTAGGGCCCACTCATCCCTCGGCTCTCACACAGAACCCACCCAGTGTCCCGGCTATACTCATCCCTAAGGAAAAAAGGGCTCCATGGCCAAGGAAAGCATTTGATTTTGCAGACAACAAAGCGGCAGACTACAAAAATCCCAGTGGGTGAACTCCCTACCCCAAATCCCAGGTCTGCTCCAGACAGGGAAGGCCATGCAGATGAACCCAGGTCTTGCAGGACAATATATTAGGGTCAACTTGATGCAAGCTGCCTATAATTCTACGACGTCTCAGTGGGTGACAGAGACCCCAGAAGCCCAGGCTGTGGCCTCAGTATGCTGTGTCATTCTCAGGAGGCTGAACTGCAAGTTCTTTAGATCCGGCTGTGCTAGAAAGACCTGTCTATTTATAGCAGAGGGGTTGCTTGGCTGAGTTGCAACCACGTTTTGGAGATCAGGGCAGGATGCCTCACAGCAATAAGGCAGAAACTGGAAAGGGAGGCTTGCTCCGGAGCTGGCGTCCCCAGCCAGCGCAGCACCTAGCAGAGTGTGAACCCCCGCTGATCCGGTGTTACTGCAGCTTCACGCTCCAACAGCATCAAACCCGGGACCTGATGGCAGCAGGATCCTGCCTTCCCCCAGCCTGGCAGGAAGCGGCAACCTAGGGCTTCATCTGGAGCTTGGGGAAGGGGTCCTGCCTGCCTGCTGTGCATGAGGGGCCTCAGCGCTGCTTAAAGCTGCACAGGAAAGAGGCAGTCTCAACCCAGGCAGTCAAGGTAGTCAATCCTCTCGCCATTTTAAACCACTTTTACCGTCTGAATAGCTTTGGTTTCATATGGACTAAAGGCTTCCTCAGCCCAAGGAGCAAGGCAGCATCTCACAAGGGCAGAAACCAACAGCAGGTCCTGCTGGGCAGGGCGACTTGAGGAAGGACTCTGAGCTGCTGGTTACATGGCATGCAGGAGTGCTGGACACAGCAGGGGCCACCTTCCCTGGAGAGATGCTGTACTTGGCCCCTGGGGCAGGCACAGGGGCAGCACCAAACCTTGGTGTGCGCCACATAGACAGGGGCGCTGGCATAAAACACCAATTCCCGGGCCCCAACTCAACCCCCTGGAATCAGAATCTTTGGGGTGGGCCCAGGAATCTGTGTTTTCAACAAACAGCCCGAGAAATTTCAGTGCTGCCAGCCTGGTAGTGGTCAACTGATGAGCGTCGGGGGTCTGGGATTTTGCAGTCAGGATGTCAGGTCCTGTAACCCCCAACATCTTCAGGCCTATTCAAAGGAACCCCATGCACATCCATGCACGTGAGTGATGCTCTTCTGAGGGTAGCCATGGGTGAAAAGCTGGGGGCCTCCTCTTGCCTTCCCAAGAGACCATGTTGCAGACTCAGGAGGCGGAGTGGGGGCAGGCGGTGGGCACAGGGACTCCTGGCTCCCCAACAAGGACAACCAACCCACACCCCCACCCTCATCCCCTAGACCTGCCAACACATCTGCCAACAGTCCCGCCACCTGCCAACAGTCCTGCCACCTCTGCGGATGGATTCCTGGGCCAGAGCTCCGTCCCAGGGAGAAAACATCACTTTGGCTTCCTGTACCCCTGCCCACTGTGCAAAGTCCAGCTCTGCACCCAGCAGGTCCTCAACATTGGCTAAGACAAGGAGCCCATGCCATGTCACCATGCTCCCTCCTGCGGGTGAGAAGGGCCCCTTAGCTGTCACTGTCACCATGCACGTCTGCACTCCACACTTCACACACAAAAGAGCCTTGAGAGTTTGGGACAAGGAAGTGTTTCTTACAAAAATAATCTAGCCGGGCGCAGTGGCTCACACCTGTAATCCCAGCACTTTGGGAGGCTGAGGTGGGAGGACTGCCTGAGCTCAGCAGTTTTAGACCAGCCTGGGAAACAATATGGTGAGTCCCCATCTTAAAAAAATACACACACACACACACACATGTGTATAACATGTAAACATTTTCATGTTTGTGTGTACATATATACACATACAGACACACATATATAAACTTTTTAAAAAAGAATCCACATATTTCTGCTCTATTTTGTGCAGGTGCACCCACCAACCCACAAGACTTTTGCCCTTTGACCCCCTACCACTTTACTCCTGACCCCTGGGCTCCGCACATGCCCAAGAATAAATAAAAGCAACATGTCCAGGAGGCACTGCTTATCAAGTTTCTTGTCTATACATCAGTGATATCAGCGAGTCTGGGGCCTGAAACATACTTTTCCTGCACTCACACACCCCTCTCTCTGTCATCCCAAAGGTCACAAAAGAAGTTCCTCCTGTCCCACAGGGACACACACAGACTTTTCTAGCTGGTTGAGATTCTAAGCAGAGAACACGCAGGTCATTTCCCCAGAGCAGGCACCTGGCAACTGCTACCTGAACTCCCAGGGGAGCATCCCATTAGCTGGAAGGAAAAACAAGCATGGAGAATTCACAAAGGCAACATTTATAGAATCCAGAAAAGGCATTTACTTTTTATGGGGAGCAATGCACATAAAACCCAAGACTCCAGCAAGCCCTTTGTGCTTCATGATTAAGAGGCTGGGGAGCCCCGAGCCTCCCTGCTAGGAGGTCAGAGTGGAGGTGATTTATGAAGAGTTTATTAAATTCCCAGGGCACAAGATATCTGCCCTGATACGGGAGCTCTGAGAATCATTAAACAGCTTGAGGCGGGTAGGAGAGTGAGAAATGGATTCCAAATTATTGAGTTCTCCAGCAAGGGAAGCAACTAAAAGAGACCCAAACAGCATCTTCCTCCACTGTGAGCCCAGTCCCCAGGGATTAGGCATCCTAGCCTTACTCACCATCTGTGATGAGTGCTCTACTGGTCAGAACCTTCCCCAGCATGAACTTCAACACGGCCAGGATGCTGCAAAGAATCCCACTTAAAATGGAGACACTGAACAGGAAATCGTCCTGCAAGAGAAAGTTCCAGATTTCAACAGTTCACCTCCTGCTGGAGCAGATCATCTCCAACCCACTTGCCTTAGAGATAAGCTTTGTTCCAAGTACAAGTAGTCAGTCAGGTATGCTGCCACCAGGTGGGGGTATACTGCATGCTTTCACATCTCAGTTATGTGTCACCAGGAATTGGAAAAGATGCTCAAAAACAGATAATCCCAATTTATATTTACTTAGAAAACCATTATGTATTTATTTTCCTGTAGGAAATTCACCTTCCCACTATTCTGCTAAAATGAGTAGCAGTCACAGATCAATAACAGAGTTGGTCAGAATGCTAAGAACAGCGTCTTCTAAATAGAATTTTCCACAGATAATTCACCAAGCAGTTGACTGAGAATTTTGGAACACATAAACACACCACTGGCCTAACAATCCTTCAACAGAGACAACTGAATTTGCCACAGGGTCAGTTATGGCTGGAGCTACTTAAAACCATATCTTTTCCCCTTAAATTCACACAGGGCAATTGAGAGTTCATATAAACATGGGTAGAGAAAATAGCATCTAAAAATATAGTCTGCTACTGACGTTATCTGAACACTTCCTCTAAATTGTTACTTTACTTTTGCAAGCAAACAAGTGAGTCCCATATGCAATAAGTAAGCACCACTATCTCCTGACACTGGGGCCCATCCAGCTCTTCCGCTTCAAGCTCCCATGTGTCACCCCCATGAGACACAGCCTTCAGATTTCCCAGTATTAAAATGCACCTGCCAGCAGAACTCTGATGCAGCATCATACATAGGCAAAGAAATCGGCTTTTCCCTACGCATTTTATTAATCAAATTCACAAACCTCGTGTCAGAACCTGGGAAGAGAGAGACAGCCTGCTTCATATTCAAAACTTAACAAAGCCATTTGAAAAACCACTTCACTGGAAACAGGTTATCTGTATAAGGTCAAAGCATCTCCCTGAAAACATGGGTCAATGGCAGTGGTGGTTTTGGCAACCTGTGTTCACAAACTCTTCGCTACTCCCCACCCCATCCCCTGCCCTTGAGTTTGGGCTGGACTTAGAGACTCAAATCTAACAGAGAGGATAGAAAGGCAAAAACAGTAGCTTACCAATGGAGAACCCAAGCAGACACCACCTTAGCCCAGTGATCAAGGTTCACATTACCGTTAATAAGTTGTGTTAGTACCACGTGGCCCCCGATACGATGTGACAAGAAGGGCACTTTACCTCCATGGTGTTCCATCCCCAAATCCATAACCTCATTTTAACTGCAAAACAACATCAAACAAACCCAAACTGAGGGACGGGCTACAAAATACCCGACCACTACGCCTCACGTGTCAAGGTCATGAAACACGAGGAACGACCGAGAGACTGTCACACACCGGACACTTAAGGAGATTTGATAACTAAATGCAACATGGCATCCAGACTGGATCCTCGAACAGAACAAGGTCATCCGTGGGAAAACTGGCGACATGAGAAGGGAGTCTGGAGTCCTGTGAAGAGCACCATCATCCCGCGGTAGAGATGAATTTGCCGCGGCTGTGTGCCATGTTAACAGCAGGGCAGGCTGGATGGAGGGGATATGGGAACTCTCTGTACTATCCGTAAAACTCTTCTATTAACCTAAAATTCTTTCACATGTAAAAGGTCATTTAAAGTAATCACCTCACTGAAGTTTCACCTCCTCAAATGACCAGTAAGGCCCATCCCAAACCAGGTCTCCTGACAACTCTTCAGTCCCTCCTATGCGGAGGTTACACAGCAGGGGACACAGCAGGAGGGGGTCAGGAGCCCCAGATGGAAGCTCTCTTTGTGCAGGGACTCAGGTTAAGTCCAGGAGACAGCACCCACAGAAAATAAACTGAACATGATGCTACCATCTGAGTATGTGTCCCCGCCACAATTCACACATGGAAACCTCATCGCCAGGGTGATGGTATGAGGAGGGGGGCCTCTGGGAGGTGATTAGGTCGCAAGGACAGAGCCCTCATGAATGGGATGAGTGTCCTTACAAAAGAGGCCCCAGAGAGCCGGCTTGCCCCTTCCACATGTGAGGACACAGGGAGAAGCCACTGTCTTATGAACCAGGAAAAGGGCCCCCACTAGGCACTGAATCTGCCGGCATCTTGTCTTGGGCTCCCAGCCTCCAGAACTGTGAGATGGAAATGTCTGTGGTTTATGAGTCACCCAGTCTGTGGCGTTTTGTTATAACAGCTAGAACTAAGACACCCGACCAAAGAATCGCATGTCAACAGCCCCAGGTGCTAATGGGACTCAGGAAGCACAGACCGGGATACTGAGGCAGTTAGGAAAGTCAAGAACTTTGAGGCCTCACATTTGGAGACCGAAGGCTCCCTTTGCTTACCCCACGCCTGAATCCCCTCTGGCTCCATTCAGTCTGTTTGCAAAGCCCTCCTCCCTAAGTGTCCAGAGGTAGAGAAAATCTGTGCTTACCCCATCTAGGCCCCCGGGGCACAGGGGCTGGGCTGTGCTGCCCCACCCTGAGATGCAGCTCAAGAAACGCCACCCATGGCTTTGGTGACCGTTCCTCCATCTCTAAAGGGAGCTTCAGAACCAGGACTCGGCCGACCCAGTGGCAGGAGTGTGCCAGGCAGGCCTTTGTTCAACTCTAAACTCCACGGCTTACTGGAAACAAACACTTGGATCTCAGTTGCTCCTCTGTAAGCGGCAGCGGGATGCCTGCAGCCCCTGGCAGCCGCTGGCAATGAAAGGCAGGAGCTGTTGTTAAGGGGCCGAAACACACGATCCACACACAAACGTCCTCTACCTGCCGGCCACATCGGGTACTCACGGTGAGCCCCAACCAAGCCTGGTCAGCATTCTTGTGAGAGACACAGGACGCCTGTCACCGAGAAATAAGTACGCATGGTGAAACCAACTTCAACTTCCACAAGACCAGGACCGAGCTCCACCGCGGCCTATCAAGGGGCTGTGCGGGAAGCTTCCTGCACCGGGGAGGCTTCATCTCGGGGGCGCTCTCCATGGACCGGATGGGCCGGCGAGGGTCCAGCTCCTGGAGGACTGGGGCGGGCTTCCCGGGGCGAAAAAGTAGAACCACTGGGTGGCAGCTTCAAAGGCACTGAAGCGGGAGCCCCACTTACTAGCTGTGTGACTCTGGGCAGGTCCCTGAACCCCTCCCTCCCTCCACTGTCCTACCTATAAAGTGGAAAAAAACAACAGACCCCCTGATGGTGGCCACATGCACTGCGAGCACAGAGCTCAGGGCAACCACGCTGTCCAGAATTTCCTTCCTCCATGGTTCCCGGTTGAAGCTGACTCCCAGAGACATCCGCATGGGCCGTGAAAGGTGGTGAAGCGGCTCGGTGCTGCCGCAGCTCAGCCAGGCACGTTCCGTGGCTCCACCGACTCCCCCAGGGGACAGCAGGGCAGCACCGGGCCCTGGATT
Source organism: Colobus angolensis palliatus (assembly GCF_000951035.1). NCBI lineage: Eukaryota > Metazoa > Chordata > Mammalia > Primates > Cercopithecidae > Colobus > Colobus angolensis. Next base: position 4,177,428 of record NW_012114799.1, read on the forward strand.
CT
>NW_012114799.1:4178387-4293102 GCF_000951035.1 Colobus angolensis palliatus
TGGTGGCTCATGCCTGGAATCCCAGTGCTTTGGGAGGCCGAGGTGGGAAGATCACTTGAAGCCAGGAGTTCAAGACCAGCCTGGGCAACATAGCCTGATCTCCACAAAAAATATAAATATTAGCCAGGCATGGTGGCGCATGCTTGTAGCCCCAGCTACTCAGGAGGCTGAAGCAGGTGGATTACTTGAGGCCAGGAGGTTGAGACTGCAGTGAGCTATAATAGTGCCACTGCACTCCTGCCTGGGCAACAGAGTGAGACTCTGCCTATAAAACTAGGTTTAAAAAGACATCAGTCCCTATTATAGACGAGATGTCTGTGTTCCTACAAAATTCATATGTTGAAGCCCTAACCCCAATGTGACAGTATTTGGAGATGGGGCCTTTGAAAGATAATTAGGGTTAGATTAGGTCATGGGGGCCGGGGGGACTAGTACCCTTGTAAGAGACTAGTACCTTTATAAGAAAACAGAAGATCTTTTTCCCCACCACCCATGTGCACCAAGGAAAGGCCACATGAGGACACAGTGAGAAGGCAGCCATCTATAACCCAAGGAAGGATCCCTCACCAGACGCTGACTCTGCTGGCACATTCATCATGGACTTGAGTCTCCAGAACTGTGAAGAAGAAATTCCTGTTGTTTAAGCCACCTAGTCTACGACATTTGTCTTTGGCACCCCAAGCTAAGGCAGTCTCTAAGTTTAATAAAAGAAAGTTTCTGAGAAGATTCCTTCCAGAGAGTCAGGAAGCCACAGCAGACATGGAGACATGGCTGACGATGAGAAACCATAACACGCATAGGCTGTGCCGCCATTGACTTTTCTCAAGGTGCAGCCACACCTACCATGCCACAGAATTCTCAGCAGTGTCAGAGTAGGCGTCTGACAGAAACAGCTGGAGAGAGGCTAAATGACTTTCCCAGGGTCACTCTGCTAGTGGCAGGACCTGGAATTGTTCCCAGCTATAAACTGTACCAGGTTGCCTCATCGAAGGCCTCATCATCATCTCTCATGTCCCTAAACAGTGGACTCCGTGAAAACAGCGACAGCAATTTCCTTGCTAGGTATTGAATTCCCGCTATTACCAGTACTGTGTCTCTATAATTTCTCACAGTTGAATCTTCACTGAATGATGGAAGATTACGACAAAAAGTTTTAAGGAAATTAGTCACTCATTCAGAGCCAAGTATAAATGTACATTAAAGGTAAACTCCACATAAGTTTTGTCCATGCTGGCAAGCTCCTTCAACACCTTGTAGTAGCAAAGACCTTTTCTGACCATCTCAAAGCCATAAAAGATTGACATACTTGACAAGACAGAAGTTAAAGCATATTCAGGGGAAAGATCAAATACAAACTAGGAAAAACATTATCACGAAGGGTTAATCTCCTTACTATTTAAAGGGCTCATGGAAATCTAGAAGAAAAAGACCAACAAAGAGAAAATGGACAAAAATATATGTGAGAGACAGTTAAAAATAACATAAATTTTACACCTATGAAAAAGGCTCAAATTCTCATAAAATAAATGAAAGCCAAAACAATAGTAACACCCTTTTTATCTAACCAAAAATATCACAAGGCTATGAGAAAACAGTCTCTCATACCATTCTGATTGGTGGCAGTGCAAAATGGTCCAACCTGTACAGAGAACAATTTGACAATTTCTCTGAAAAGTACAAATCTCCCCTTTGACCAAGCCACTCACTCATGTGAATTTATCTTAGTGCTACACCTGTACGTGCATGCAAATGACGGAACATATAGACCATTCATTACAGCAATGAAAACAGACAAATCCAAAATTAAAGATGAAGATCATAATACTTTACATAACTGATAGAACAAACTAACAGAAAGTCTGTTAACAGAAGACTTCAACAACACGATCAACCAGCTTTGCCTGACATTTATGGAATATCTACCCTACAAAGGCAGGACACACATTCTTTTTAAATGTAATATTAATGTAGATCACATTCTATGCAATTAAGAAGATATCAACCAATTAAAAAACTGGAATCATACAAGGCATATTCTCTGACAATGGGATTAAACTAGAAATCAGTAACAGGATAATATCTAGAATATTCTAGTATTTGGAAACTAAACAATAGAACAACCCACTTCTTAAAAACTCATGAATCAAAGAATAATTACCAGGGAAATTACAAAATATTTTCAAGTGAAAGAAAGTAGAACAACAGTATATTGAAATTAGTGGTATGCAGCAAAAGCAGTGTGTAGAGGAAATTTTATAGTAAATAATGTACTTAAAAATGTTCAAAAGGCCTAATATCAATGATCTGAGATTTGCCTTTAAGAAAAAATTAAAAGAAAATCAAATTAATCCCAAAGTAAGAAGGAAAGAAATAATAAACTTATGAGCGGAAATCAACGAGACAGGCCAGGCGCGGTGGCTCACAACTGTAATCCCAGCACTTTGGGAGGCCAAGGCAGGTGGATCACTTGAGGTCAGGAGTTCGAGACCAGCCTGACCAACATAGTGAAACCCTGTCTCTACTAAAAATACGAAATTAGCTGGGCATGGTGGTACATGCCTGTAATCCCAGCTACTCGGGAGGCCGAGGCAGAAGGATCACTTGAACCTGGGAGGTGGAGGTTGCAGTGATCACGCCATTGTACTCTAGCCTGGGTGACAAGAGTGAAACTCTGTCTTCAAAAAAAAAAAAGAAACCAATGAGATAGAAAATGGATACACAGTAGACAGAATCAATAAAACCAAAGACCTTAATAAAGATCAGTAACATATGATAAACCTCCAGGACTCATCTAGAAAAAAGAGGACACACGTTACCAACATCAGGAATGAGAGAAGGCACATCACTACAGATCCAACAGGATCTATTAAGAATTAAATAAGGAAATACAACCAACTTGATGCCAATAAATTTGACAACGTAGAAGTAATGGACAAATCGAAGGTCATTCAAGAAGTAGATAACCTGAAGAACCCTGTAGCGATTGAAGACCCTGATATTGTAGTGAAAATCTTTCTCACAAAACTTCAGGCCCCAATGGTTTTATTGGCAAATTCTGCCAAACATTTAATCATTTAAAGGAGAAATAACCAATTCTAAAACATCTCTTTCAGAAAAAAAGATAAAGAAGAAACGCCTCCCAATTTATTTCTGAGGCCAGCATTACTATGACACTAAAAGCAAAAGAATCATAAGAAAACTACAGACCAATAGCTCTCATGAATCAGACTTAAAAGTCCTCAACGAAGTATCAGCCACACAAATTCTACAATATATAAAAAGGATAATACAACGTGACCAAATGGGGTTTACCCTGGGGAAACAAGGTTGATTAAACATTCAAATATCAATCAAAGCAATTTCCCATATTGACAGAAAAAAAAGAAAGCCCATATAATCATCTCAATAGAAGTAGAAAAAGCATTTGATGTGTCAAATGTGTCACTACCCACTCATGGAGAAGGGAAGGAAAAAGGGAGGAAGGAAAAGACTTCTCAGCACTCTAGGAATAGAAAGGAATTTCCCCAACATGATAAATGGTATCTAGGAAAAACCTACAACTAATATCAACCAATGGTGAAAAAAATGAATGTTACTCCTAAGATCAGGAAAAAGGCAAGGACATCTACTTACATTATTTCTATTTGACACTGATTAGGAGGGACTAGCCAGCATACAGATAGAAAAGAAAGAAGTAAAGCCATTTTTATTTACAGACTGCATAATTTTCTATTTTGAAAATCCTCAGTAATTTACCACCCCTCCCACACACAAAACATACTTATTAAAACTATAAGTGAGTTCAGTAAGACTACATACCAAGTTAGTAAGTAAAACTCAACTGTATTTCTGTACACTAGCTAGAAATATGGAGTTTTTGGAAACACTATTTAAAGTAGCGTAAAAGTACTAAATACTCAGTGATAAATTTTATATGTAATACCTGTGCACTGAAAACTACAAAATATTACGGAGATAAAAGATTTTAGTACATGGAAAGATATACTGTGTTCAATTATTATTAAAACATTAGTCTTCCCCAAATTGATCTGGATGCAAAAGCCACCCTAAGCCAAATCCCAACAGGCTCTTTTAAAGAAATAAAAATGGACAAGTTGATTTTAAAATGTATGTGTAAATGAAAGGGCTTACAATAACCAAAGTGATTTTGAAAAAGAACAAATTTGAAAGGTTGACACAAGGCCTCTCCTTATTTGATTTATGAAATAAGTCATTTCCAAACTGATTATAAAGCTATTGTAATCAAGAAGTGATACTATCATAAAGTCAGACAGACATCCAGATCAACAGAACAAAATAGAAAGCCTAGAAATCAGCCCACTCTCAGATGTAGTCATTTAGTTTTAGACAAAAGCACAAAAGCAATCCAGTGGGAAATGTAAACTCGTTACAACTAACGGCACTGGAACAATTGGATATGTGTATGGAAAGAAAAAAATCCTGATCCTTATTTCACACTATATATAAATTTTAATGTGAGATGGACTGCAGATCTCAAAGTGAAGCTAAAACTATAAAACTAAATTATGTATGAACTTGGGTTAGGCAAATTATTTCCTATGACAAAAAACAAGCACTAACCATTAAGAAAACTGTGAAAAGTTAGACTTTATCAAAATTAAAACTTTTGCTCCTTGAAAGACTACTAAGAAAATGAAGGCAAGCCATGATACAGAAAAAAAAAAAAAGTAAAACATATCTGATACAGAACTGGTATCCAGAATATTTAATAATTTCTACATCTCATTAAGAAGAAAACAGGTGACTCAATTTAAAAAAAAAAGGCAAAAATTGGAACACTTTACCATATAAGATGTAAGAACAGCAAATAAACACAAGGAAGAATAATCAACATTATTGGTCAACAGGGAAAAGTACATGAAAACCACTGTAAGTGACCACTACATACTCATTAGAATCACCAAAATTAAAAAAAAGAAAACACATAATACCGAGTATGTGAGGATGTGGAGCAACTGGAAGTCTCATATGTTGCTGGTGAGAATGTAAAATGGTACAGTCATTTTGCAAAAGGGATTGGCCATTCCTTGTGAAATTAAATATAGACTTACCATAGGAATCAGCAATTCTACTCCAAGAGAAATGAAGGCATATGTCCACATGAGGACTTCGCACCAATGTTCTCAGCTGCTAATTTCATAATAGCCAAAAACTGAAAATAACCTAAATGTCCAACCACTGGTGAATGGAACAAATTGTGATCTGTCCAGACAACAGAATATTACTCAGCAATAAATAAGAATGAACCACAGATATGTTCAGCAAGAATAAGGCTGCATTTCAAAAGCATTATGCTAAATAAAAGAATATAGACACAAGAGACTAAATACTGAATGATTTCATTTATATGACTTTGCAGAAAAGAGAACCTACAGTGACAGAAAGCAGAGTAGCTGGGGAGAGGAGGTGATTAATGACTGCAAAGGGGAAGGAGGGATCATTTTGAGGATGATGGAAATATTCTATATCTTCATTGTGGTGGTAGTTCTGTAACAATACACATCTGTCAAAACTCATCAAATTGTATACTTAAAGGGTGAATTGTATGTACATTATATCTCAATAAAACTAATTTTTAAAAAAATACTCTCTCAGAGATTCCTAGATAATAATTACTGACGTTTACATAATTCAGCTTATGCACGTAAGCTGGTATGATCATGTACATTGTAACGTTCATAATGTTCCTAATGTCCATTATTGGAATGTACAGTAAAGGACACAGATCAAACCAGAGTCACTGTGAAGATTAAATCAGAGGCTTAGAGGTCAATGGTGGAACACGGACCCAGAGGGCTGGCTTTTAAGTCTCAGGAGCTTCCTACAGATGTGGGTAAACACTTCTTTTTCTAGACATCTCAAGTGTTTTATCCTCTATTAAGCTTTTCCTGACAGCCCATCAGTGTTCTCACTGACCCTGTAGTATGGCCTGCAGAAGCCTGGGTTCTACATGATTACCATCACTGCCATGCCTCATGTTCAATTCAACTGAGTGAACCCCAGTTGAGTGCCTTCTGTTTATTCCTTCAACAAATTTCCTCTTTATCAACTTCTCTGGAAAACTTGGTCTGACTCTCCAGGCTGAGTAGGAACACTTTGCCCACTGAAGACTGCACACCACACCTACATTTAGCACTTGCTGCAGCATCTCGTAGTCTTTGGCTCACCCACCCCTCTTTCTTAGCTCTATGTCAGGGAGAACGTTGTGTTGCTCATTTGTTGTCCAGCGCATGCCCAGTGTCAGTCACACTGCTGGCTCTGACAGAGCACTTGGGAACCACTATGCAGGAGGCCCTGGGTGAATTTCTAGGGAGTCTGACATAAATGTGATACCATTGTACTCTCAAGGAACTTACAACCTAGTTAGGGAGATAGACACACAAGCCACTAACTGTAACACGGTGTGATCTGTTTGTTTAAAAGCTGTGGCAGAGAAATGTGCCACGTTGGAGTGAATAGGCGGCATGGTGTATACATGATGTGCAGGGTGGAATTTGGTAAGTCCCTCCTTTCAGGAATCCTCAGTTTGCTAACCTGGACTTCATGAGAGTGTTTAGTATATATCATAGCCATGTGGAATGGGAAATTTCTGGACAATCCAAATACTTCAATCAACAACATCAATAAAGATTCAGTGAGCACCTGTGTATAGGCTGAAGCGTTTTACAAGACGCAAAGAGTAAGCATAGCTTTTGCTTTTAAGATAATAGCCTTCAGATGAGAAAATATACCACGAAGGCCTAGAAAGTAAGATTTTTAAAAAAGAGAGCAAGAAAGAAAATATTGGATAAGCACCAACAAGGAAGTCTGTGATGAATTGTCAGCCCAAGGTCGTATCTATTGAAATGCAAGAGCATGGACCTCACAGCACTTTTCTGTCCCTCCCATCCCACAGAATGGTGAAGCTGTACAAGATGTGGAATGGACAGGCTTGTTGATATGGTTTGGCTGTTTGTCCTCTCCAAATCTCATGTTGAAATGTGATTCCAAAGGTTGGAGGTGGGGCCTGGTGGGAGGTGACCTGATCATGGAGGCAGATCCCTCATGAATGGTTTGGCACCATCCTCTTGATAATGGGATTATTGTCAAGTTATTTCATGCGAGATCTGATTGTTTAGAAGTTTGGAACCTCCTTGCTCCCACTCTTGCTACTGCTCTTACCGTGTGATTCCTTGGCTTTGCCCTTTACCTTCTACCATGATTGTAAGCATCCTGAGGCCCTCACTAGAAGTCCAGCAGATGTTGGCGCCATGATTATACAACCTATAGAACTATGAGTCAATTAAACCTATTTTCTTTATAAATTACCTTGCATCAGGTATTTCTTTATAGCAACACAAAGAATGGCCTAATACAGAAAATTAGTACCAAGAATGGGGTGTTGCTATAAAGATACCTGAAAATGTCGAAGCAGCTTTGGAATTGGGTAATGGGCAGTGGTTGGAAGGAATTTGGAAGGCTCAGGAGAAAACTGGAAGATAAGGGAAAGTTTGGAATTTCTTAGAGACTGTTAAATAGTTGTGACCAAAGTGCTGATAAAAATATGGACAGTGAAGGCCAGGCTGAAGAGGTCTCAGATGGAAACAAGGAAGTCATTGGGAACTGGAGCGAAGATCGCCCATGTATACCTTAGCAGAGAACTTGGCTGCCTTGTGTTTGTGTCCTAGGGATCTGTGGAAGTTTGAACTTAAGAGTGATGACTTAGGGTATGTGGTTGAAGAAACTTCTAAGCAGCAAAGCATTCAAGAGATGGTGTGGCTGCATCTAACAACCTACCATCACATGTGGGAGCAAAATAGTTAAAGTTGAACTTAAAATTAAAAAGGAAGCAGAGTGTTAAAAATTCGGAAAATTTGCAGCCTGGGCCTGTGGTAGGGAATGAATCCAAGCAGCTTGTGGAGCAACTACTTGCTAGAGAGATTAGCAGGACTGAAAGGGAGCCAGGTGTTAATAGCCAAGACAATAGGGGGAAAAGGCCCTGAAGGCATTGGAGAAATCTTCAAGTCAGCCCCTCTCATTGCAGCCCCAGAGGCCTCAGAGGGAAGAATCATTTCAGGATCCAGGCCCAGGGCTCTCACTGCCTTATGCAGCCTTGGGATACAGCTCCCCTCATCCTGGGGTGGAAGGGGTCAGTTCTGGGGATTAGTGCCCTTCCTCATAAGAGAGACCCCAAAGGACTTCCTTGCTTCTTCCCCATGTGAGAACACAGTGAGAAGACAGCCATCGATGAATCAGGAAGCCAGGCCCTCACAAGACGCCAAATCTGCTGGTGACTGGATCTTGAACCTCCTGACCTCCAGAACCATGAAAGATCCACTTCTGTTGTTTGTTAGCTGCCCAGTCTATGGCATTCAGTGATAGCAGCCTGGATGAACGAAGACCGTCCTGCAGTTGAAACTTCAGGGAAGCACAGAAGATGCCACCTCACCCTTCTCCCAACATGCCCCCTACATTCCAGACTGTGTATGGCCAGTCCATCTGAGTGGAATGTCTTTCCCAAGAGCTAGTAATGCTCGGATTTGAATTTTCCAACTTCATTGCCCCAAAGTGTGAAAAACAACACCCTTACCCTATTGAACAAAATGCTTATACAGGGGTTCCAAGAACCTGACAGACCCCTGGGGTATAAAAAAATGACATCTCCAATGTTTTGGTGTATACCAGTACTCATCCTGTCATCTCAGAGAACGAGTCATGGAAACACACACCCCCGGGCCCCAAATCTGACCCCACGGACAAGGGCGAGCATCCCTTCTGTACAACCATGAGGTGATCTTAAACTCATACGCATTAGAAAGGATAAAGGGCTTAGGGGGCATCTAATTCATGCCACAGGTGATGAAACTGAGGCACACTGAGGCTCGTAAAAAGGGGTGACTCCCCCAGAGACAGCAGACAGACAGTGACAGAGCTGTGTCCCAAGCTCAGGGCCCCCAACCATCCTCCAGCTCTGCCCAGGAGGCCTGACACTTCCTACCCCGCCGCTTCCACTTCTCTCGGCCAGGCTGGAATGTGGCCAAAGCCACAGGACTAATTTCAGGATTCAAAAGCAATTAGGGGAGAGCTGACAAAATCGGATCTGGGTGAGGATTGTCATGCTGACCCGTGATGTGGGTTATTGTACTCTAGCTCAGGAGATCATGGTCAGCCAGACCAGGTCAGCTTTTCTGCTGGAAGACACACAGCCCCTGCACTGTCCCACATGCAGACTTGCAAGCTGGTGGATAAGTGTACCCATGACCTGGTGTACAGTATGAGACACGGTCTTTTCCAGCTCCTTGCAGAAAAGCCAAACCCAACCAAACCAGCTGGATACAGGGGACTCCTCTGCCCTCACCTCTTAACACTCTCCCTTTCTCTCACTCTGCTCCAGCTGCCCTGGCCTCCTCTCTGTTCCTCAAGCATGACTAGCAGGCTCCTACCCCAGGGCCTTTGCACATGATGCTCTCTCTGCTTGGAGGTTCCATGTAGCCACAGGGCTCACTGCGTCATCTCTCTGCTCAAGTGTCAGCTTCTCAGTGAGGTGGTCCCTGACTGCAATTACTCCTCACCATCCAAACTTTTTTTTTTTTAATGTACTTTTCACATTTATACACATATGCTTAAATTTAAAATTCATAAAATTGAGCACTCAGTTCCTCATTTGATTAGCCACAATTAAGTGTTCAATATGGCTACTGGCTATCACACTCAAGAGTGTAGACATAGAACATTCCCATGACCACAGAAAGTTTTATTAGATTGCACTGATATAGGAACAAGTTGGTTTTTCCCTCTGACCTTGGGATAAAGCAGTCAGTGGCTAGAAAGTGGTGCAGACAATTGAAGAATGGGAGCCGTGGGAGACAATGACCTGACAAATGGTCAAAAAGGAGTTAGGCAAGGAGAGGGGACCTGGGATTTGGCAAGTCACGGGAATAAAACTCACTGTGATCGACTAACACCCTGCCTCCAAAATGTACCTAGGGATTAAGAGTTTTTAAATTATTATATACCTTTTTATTGAGGTGTAATTAGCATACAGCAAAGGTACAGATTTTAGATGTTGAATTTGATAAATTCTGTCAGTGGTAACACCTGTTTAACCATCCCCAAAACAAAACGGAATATTTCCATGACCCCCGAAGTTCCTTCGCGTCCCTTTCTCAGCCCCCTGCAATCACATTCTGACTACAATCTCTATGGATTAATTTCTTCTACTCTTGGATTTCATATAAGTGGAATCACACAGTATGAATTTTTTGGGGGGTGGGGCTTAGACTTCTTTCATCAACATCAGGTTTTTGAGATTCATCCATCTTGTTGCAGGTATCAGCTGTTGATTCTGTATCATCCTGGAATCCTACTCTAGCAATTTGTTTCACGGCCCTCCCCCGACAGGTTTATTATAATTCCATCTAAATGCTTCCCGTCGACACCAGGTGATAAGGTTTGGTTGCGTCCCCACCCAAATCTCATCTTGAATGGTAACTACCAGAATTCCCATGTGTTGTGGGACAGACCTAGTGGGAGGTAATTGAATCATGGAGGTGAGCCTTTCCTGTGCTATTCTCCTGGTAGTGAATGAGTCTCAAGAGATCTGATGGTTTTACAAAGGGAAGTTTTCCTGCACAAGTTCTCTTATCTGCTGTCATGTGAGATGTGCCTTTCACCTTCTGCCATGATTGTGAGGCCCCCCCCAGCCACGTGGAACTGTGAGTCCATTAAACCTCTTTTTCCTTGCAAATCACCCAGTCTCAGGTATGTCTTTATCAGCAGCGTGAAAATGGACTAACATACTAGGCTTTTTTATTTCAGTTCCCAACGGAGTTGGGCAGTTGTTGATGCCAGGACAGGGGAAGGAATAGGAGGCGGGAAGCTGATGGAGTCTATGCCCCCCCATTATGTAGGAGACCATCTCGCTTCATGACATCTGCACATTCAGGTCAAAATATCAGAGTGACATGAGCTGAAATGAAAGTGCTGTGAGAACCACCTCTCCCATCAAAGTCTACAAGCAGCCTTGAAGATGGCTGGTCCACTCACAGAGCAAGGCCTCAGCGGTCAGGATATCTCAAGGCGACCTTCCACCTCCTCCAACGTGCTCAGCAGGAAGGAACCCCACCGCCTCTCCCGATCACTCCCACCTCATACTCCATACACCAAAATGGAGGTGGTGGTGAGAGTGAGCATCTGTACATAAAATTCCACCTCCTGATTAAATTTCATCTTCAAAGAAAATGTTTCTAGCTGGTCATCAGCCAACAGCAGTTTCCAACATTGTAATACCAAGTTTCTCTGTCCTCCTCACCACCCCCCCCCCATTTTCCCATACAGTCTCATCTCAAAGATAAGACAAGGATGAGTTTGTATTCATGGTGTTGCTCACAGAAAAATCTTGTGTAGAAATAAAATGTTTTTCTGCGGGGTCAGTTGTCACTTCCCACTGTAAGCTTATTCCTGGGTGACACCAGCAGTCATAAACCCAGGCCACAATGAACTGTGGCCACTAACACCGAGCAGAGACTGTGTCTGAAATCCCAACCCACTCCTTTCGCCAAAGACCAACACTTTCCTTTTCCATGAGATGTGAGCCAGCAAGCAGAATAGGAGGCTCACTTGCTTATGCCTGCAAAAAGGCGTCCTTTGCCTTCCTAATGAGGACAAATTCAAGCCATCCTGACACTACATGTGTTAGAGTATTACCCAGGGAAATGCTAATACTGGCTGAATAATAAATGAATATTGATTTATGGCCCCAGGTGAAATTGAAACAGTCACTCTTGTCTCGAGAACTTTTCATCACCACCCTTCCTGCCCCCAACCAGCAGATGAGAAAAGCTGGCAGATGTAGAGGAAATTGCGCCAAGCCTGAGCCCTCCATTTCCCCTGGTTATTAAATTATATTGACAAATTACCATGGATTCACATTCAATGGCTTCACAATTTTTAAATTAGCATCAGACTATTTTGATGTCTGGAGGGTCAAGAGTTGGAGTTTAGACAAGCAGGCTAGCAGCCAGAAAGTTCCCCAGCCAAGAGACATCAGGGTTGTCAGTGGGCTTCCTGACAGACTGCGGCACCCTGGTCTCCGACATTTTCTGGCCGGCTCGCCAACTTGCCAGGTGAGGCCCTGCAGAGCACCAGGAAGGGAGCAGACGACCAGCTCCAGGGTCACCACGAAGCTGAGGCTGGTGGGATCACAGGAAGCCACAGCAAAAGGTAAGGCAGCAGCAGCCGAGGGCTACGACCACCTCCATGACAATGAGGGCACTCTGAGGTGCTTGGCTAACTCTCCAAGACATAGCCCAGCTTCTGGTCAAGGAAGCACCATCAGTTTGCTGTTTTCTGATACAAGAGAAGGAATCAGAGTCTTAAGGACAAACCATCCAATCCCTGAAGGTTGCCATGGTATCTGAGATGAGCCACCCTGGTTGAGCTCACACACCTTCCTCCCTGGTGACCGTTGGGCATTTAAAGGACCAAGCATAACATCCCCTCAACAAGCCCCTCGCAACACGGAGGCACTGCCATTCCTGAGGAGCTCTGCTCCGTGACAGAAGTAGGACCTCTGACTGCCTGCTTCTGCTCCCTGCACTGCTATGAACACCACATCAAACTAGAGTTCCTTAAGTAACAATAATAACAGCACAAGCCCATACTATTTATTTAACGCCCATCAGAGATGAGGCTCTTTTCCAAATGCTTAATAAATGATTCCATTTTATTTGAAACATAACTGTCACAAGATCCCTGCGAGGTGGGAATTATGACCCTAGAAAAGTTAAATAACACTCTCCCCAGCCTCCAGGTCACCCAGCTAGTCAGAGATGCTGAAGGTATTCAAGCCCGCACCTGTCTGGCCTAAAGTCCACCGCCCTTTACACTTAAAAAGACATGTATGATGCTTTCTGAACGTTGTCTGATGGCCCTGAATTTGATCAGGAAGCCCAAAATGACAGATCAGAGAAAACATGGTTTTTGAGATTATTAACAATTTTGGGCCAGGCATGATGGCTCACGCCGGCAATCCCAGCACTTTGGGAGGCCAAGGTGGGCAGATTACCTGAGGTCAGGAGTCTGAGACCAGCCTGGCCAACATGGCAAAATCTCATCTCTACAATACAAAAAAATTAGCTGGGCATGGTGGTGTGCCTATAATCCCAGCTACTCGGGAGAGGTTGAGGCAGGAGAATCACTTGAACCCAGAAGACAAAGGTCGCAGTGAGTGAGATCGAGCCGCTGCACTCCAGCCTGGGTGACAGAATGAGACTCCGTCTCAAAAGAAAAATTTGTTTTTTTGGCAAACCCAGGACTGATGGACATGAGTTCCCCTCAGGGTCTGAGTGCCTAGCACAATGCATGGAGGAAAGAAAAACACCCTCACCAAGGCAAATAATGAAATTCTCAGAACACTGAGGACAAACAGAAGATCTTACAAGCTCCAGAGAGAAAATACAGGGTTGTTTTTTTTTCTCTCTCTCTCTTTTAAACAAAGGATTATTAGAACGGCATTAGTCATCTCAAAAACATTAGAAATTGGAAGACAGGCTGAGCACAGGGCTTACACCCATAATTCCAGCACTTTGGGAGGCTGAAGAGGGAGGATTACTTGAGCCCAGGAGCTCAAAACCAGCCTGAGCAACACAGCAAGACCCCATCTCTAGGAAAAATTAAAAAAAAAAAAAATTAGCCAGGCGTGGTGGCATGTGCCCGTAGTCCCAGCTTCTCTGGAGGCTGATGCCCCTGTGTGTGTAACTGACGTATATATTCATGTATTAGGAACAGAGAACACAAAACCTAATGCAAGAAAGGAAAAGACAAATCACTGGAGACTACAGAGCTCAGCTCTGAATAACAATTACAACAATAACGACAAGGTTAAATCTTGATCTAACCAAAATAACATGTAACTATACTGGAAAGAGAGGTAATTGGGCAATAGGGGAATGGTTAAAGGGCCAACCAGAGTAGGAAGTTCATAAATCATGCTGATAACAAAATTCAAGCAGCAGCAACCTGCACATGTTACTTAGAGGTGTGGAAGTTGAAAAGAGTTATAAATGGTTGCTCTAGGAGGGAGTTACTTTTTATAATAAGCCTTGTAGAACAAATGGCTATTCAAATTATATATGTGACTAACTTGGATAAAAACAAAAACTTTTGGAAAATATTTTAGGACGGTAATTTCTGGTTGTATCAATCAGTTCAACCAGAGAAAGAGAACCAGTGAGAGATACACAGGTGCTCCTTGACTTACAATGAATGGGGTTATGTCCTGATAAACCCATCGTAATTTGAAAATGCTGCAAATTAAAAATGCACTTAATACGCCTAATCTACTGAACATCCTGGCTTAACCTAGCCTAAACATATCCAGAATACTTACATCAGCCAACAGTTGGTCAAAATCATCTAACACAAAGCCTGTTTTATAATCAGGTATGGAATATCTCATGTAATACATTGAACACTGTACTGAATGTGAAAAACAGAATGGTTACATGGGTCCTTGAAGTATGTTTCTGCTGAATGCGTATCACTTCCACATTCTTGTAAGCCTGAAAAATCCTAAGCAGAACCATCGTAAGTTGTGGACCATTTGTAGATTTAGAAACGTATTACAAGGAGTCGGCTTGTGTGATTGTGGGAACTGGCTAGGTGAGTCTGAAGTCCATAGGCCCAACCAGCAAGAAGGGCAGGCGGGGGTTTTCAGATACAAGCTGAAGCTGCTGCCTTAGGCACAACTTCTTCTTCCTCCAGGAAACCTCATTCTGTTTTTAGGGATTTCAACTGACTGCATCAGGCTCACCCAGATTATCAAGGATAATCTCCTTTATTTAAAGGCAACTGGTTATAGATGTTCATCGCACCTGCAAAATACCTTCAAAGCAACATCCGGCTGAGTGTTGGAGTGAATAACCAGGGATACATGCTCCTCACACTGGGTAGCACACTGTGGCCTGCTCCATGAGAAAGTCCCCTTGAAAGCACTCATTGGCCATCAGGCCTGAAGAATCCTCTGAACTCTCCGATTTATAACTATCAGAGCTCCATCAGAGGTCCTCACATGGCAGAGTGTAAGTTAGGCCAGAATCTGAAAACCACACCTAACACCTAAAAATACAATATGGAAAAGCTCTATGCAGAACACCCTTCATGCAAAATACCTTTGCCAGCTCCTTACATAAATGAATATTTCATCTGCCTTCATTTAAAAACAAAACAGAAAAAAGAATTAAGTGCCAACAGCTAAAACCAAAAAGATAAACATAAAGCTCATTTACCTGCCCTCAGAACTGAATGTGAACAAAATAAAAGGAAGGCACTACAACAGATGAGAGTTAGATCTAGAAAGCAAATCAAGAGGTCTGACCCACAGAATCAAACACAACTTCTTCAAAAAGACTAGGACATACAAACTTTGGGCAAGGTTGCTTGAGAGAGAAAGCAAGAGCACAAGTAAACACTATCAGCAACAAAACAGGGCATCTAAATACAGATGGATTTGAGATTTTACAAATCACAAGTAATATGAGCAACTTTGATGCAATAAATTTGAAAACCTAAATAAAATGGGTATTGCTACAGAAACAAAATTTGCAAATTCTTACAAAAACAAACTATAAAATATACTGGATCTTCAAAAAGTAACAGACCCAGTTTTACAGATAAATTCTACTAAAACTCAAAAGAACAGATAGTTCTTACATTAGAATGAGTACATCAGAGCACAGAAAAGTGGAAAAGCTGCCTAGTTCATTATACGTGGTACAAAGAACAAGAACTTTAGACCAATGTTACTTAAAAGCACAGATGCAAAACTCCAAACAAAATAGTAGGTTGAGTCCAGCAATAGACTGAAAGAATAATACTCTTTGACCAAAGAGGGTTTATCCCAAGAATTCAGAGATGCCTTATCAGAGTATCAATTAATTTGAAATAGTCACATCTTAAAGGAAAGGAAAATCTCAGTATAAACAAGAAAAGTATTCAAAATTCAATACCTATATATATAACCAAACAAGCAAACCTCTTAGCAAACAAATAGAAAAGTCTCTCTAAACTCAGCAACAAACCACTTTTGGTAATGAAATTGAGAAGCCCTTCTGTTACAGTAAGAACCAACAGAAGGGTATAGGATAGCACCCTTACCACCAACACTATATTGAAAATCTTGGCTAATAAGAAACAAAAAAGGAAAAAATACAGAATTTGAAAAGAGAAACAAAGTGGCACTATATAACATATCCAAAATAATCCATTGATAAAAATAAAACTAATTTTTAAAAAGTCAGCAAGGTTGCAGATTAATGAGAACAATATTCAAGTATCATTAGCTTTCTTATGCAGTAATAATTGAGAAAATTAATTAAATACAAACAATAGCAATAAAACTCACAAAATATAAAGGAATTACCCTGATAAAAATTTCGCCAAAGGACATAAAAGAAAACCTTAACAGGGAAAGATGAAATGGAAGGGAGGATTCAACAGTTAAAACAAGTCAATTCTCTCAGAATTAATAAATTAAATGCAACTTCACACAACACCCCAAAAGGATTTTTCATTAAACTTGGCAAACCAGTTTTGAAATTCGTATGGAATGCTACAAATGCAATGTTAGTCAAAACCACTTTGAAAATCCAAGAAAAGATGGTGACCAAACATTAAGACTCATTGTAATTACAGGAATTTTAGAGTATGATTCTAGAACAAAATGGACCCATGCATCCACAGAATGGAATGGCAAGTCCAGGGACAGCTGTTTACCTATAAGAACATGGCACGTGATGGAGGTGGCCTTTGAAATCATCTCGGGCAAGTTGTATCTTCATCTGAGAAAAAGAAAAACCAAATTGGATCCCTACCTCATACCAAACACAAATTCTAGATGAATTAAAGATCTAATTTTAAAGTCTAACCTTTAGTATCTTTTAGAAGATAATATAGGTATATATCTTCATGGCATCAGGGCAATAGACCTTCTTAAACCTCTATATCCTCCCTTGCCAAACAAAAATAAACCACCACAAACTCCCATTAAAAAAAATTGATAAATCTGATCACACCAAAATGGAAAGGGTGGGAAGATTTCTAATAGCAACAGATAGACAATATTAAAAGAAAAACTAAATATTAGGAGAAATTATTTGCAATGTACATATGTGATGGTTAATATTGAGTGCCAACTTGATTAGACTGAAGGATGCAAAGTATTCTTCCTGGGTGTGTCTGTGAGGGTGTTTGCAAAGGAGATTAACATTTGATCTTGAACTCCTGATCTCAGATGATCCCCCTGCCTTGGCCTCCCAAAGTAAAAAGAAATTAACATTCGAGTTAGTGGACTGGGAGCAGAAGACCTAATCAGCTGCCAGTGTGGCTAGAATAAAGCAGGCAGAAGAAAGTGGAAGGAGTGAACTTGCTGAGTCTTCCAGCCTTCATCTTTCTCCCGTGCTGGGTGCTTCCTGCCCTCAAGCATCAGACTTCAAGTTCTTCAGCTTTTGGACTCCTGGACTTACATCAGTGAACTGCCAGGGGCTCTCGGGCCTTCAGCCACAGACTGAAGGCTGCACCATCGGCTTCCCTACCTTTGAGGTTTTGGGACTCAGACTGGCTTCCTGGCCCCTCAGCTTGCAGATGGCCTACTGTGGGACTTTAGCTTGTGATCATGTGAGTCAATACTCCTTAATGAACTCATTTTCATATACACACATTTCCTATTAGTTTCAGTAATCCTATTGGAATGGGCTATCTGATCATCCCAGGCCCTCGTGGGAGCTGAGAGATTCTGAGACCAAGATGAACTAAACACAGGGAGAGTCAGAACATGGAAGCCAGGCTGACTGTGGGTGCTTGTGAATGTTTGGTATAAGGTAGGGATCCAATTTGGTTTTTCTTTTTCTCAGATGAATATACAACTTGCCCAAGGTCCCTCTAGAGAACCCTGACTAATACAACACAGAACAAGACTGGTACCTGGAACATATATAAATAACTCCTAAAAACCTGTGAGAAAAAGATAACAATAGATAAATGGGCAAAAAATATAAAGCAGCAATTTATAAAAGAGGAAACATAAAAAGTCAGCAGATGCATAAAAATATAATCAACTTCACCAATAACCAAGGGAGAGCATATTAAAATGAGATGGCATTTTCCACCCATTAGTCTGGAAAATTGTGACAAGTTTGAAAATATAAAGAGGTGTGGTAACATTCTGAGAACATGAACTAGGGCAGCCACACTAAAGGGCACATGGCAAGATCTATAAAATGAAACATGGGCATACTGTACGATCCAAAATCCATGTTTACCCTAGAGAAACACCATCCACATATGGTACACACTACCATGAGAGTATGACAATGTTCATTCTAACAATGCTGAGTAAGAAACTGGAAACTACCCAAATGTCCATCAACTGGGGAATGCCTAAAGTACATACATTTATATGATGACCAATTCACATTATAAACATTCTAGATCTGAAGACTATGTTGAGTAAAAAAGTTGCAGTGTGGTCCAGACACGGTGGCTCACGCCTGTAATCCCAGCACTTTGGGAGGCCCAGGTGGGTGGATCATCAGGTCAAGAGATCAAGACCATCCTGGCCAACATGGTAAAACCCTGTCTCTACTAAAAATACCAAAATTAGCCGCGCGTGGTGGCAGGCATTGTAGTCCCAGCTACTCGGGAGGCTGAGGCAGGAGAATCATTTGAACCCAGGAGGCAGAGGTTGCAGTGAGCCGAGATTGCACTACCGCATTCCGGCCTGGTGACACAGCAAGACTCCATCTCAAAAAAAAAAAAAAAAAAAAAAAAAAAAAAGTTGCAGTGTGTTATGTGCAATATCCACCCGTAGAATAACCCACAACGTTATAGTTCCTATATGATTATGTATCATACAATAATTGAGGGTGATGGTAAAAGGTGTCATATTTATGCACATGGGCTGCCTCATCTGCACATCATCTGTTCACATTCATCATCCCCACAGCACAGAGGGCATATGAAGTTCAGACTATGAATGAGGGTGAATAGTTTGGGACAAGCCCCTTTTGCCGTCTCTTTCTCTTCCACAGGGGTGTAAAAATGTCCACAGCAGGGTCCCAGGCAGCCTCTGTTGGGGATTCCCTGAAAGATAAACTCCTCCTGGTTATACTCCTTTCCTAAGTGCGGTACTAGCTTACTGCCTGCTACAGCCAATGGCTGCGTGCACATGCGAATTCACTCAGCAAACATTTATTGAGGTCCCACCCCATGCCAGGTCCTATATTAGGTGCTTTGTTGAACAGCGAGTCTAGTCCTCCAAGAGTTTACAGTCTCCTTTGACAGACAAGTAGACAAAGAATTATAATGCAGTGTGCTGAGCTACTCCAGCAAGAGGTGTCATCAGAGCGCCACCAGCTGGGCGATGTTTGGGGCATTCAAAATGGGGTGGGGGGCAGGGTTAGCCAAACTCGATGGCTAGCAGGCCAAAGCCAGGGATAACACTATCTCTCACCAGCCGTGGTGGGGAAGTGTCGAGGACCACAGCACTTCACGGCTGTTTCCTCTTGCAACCCTCTCTGAATACAGCCTCCCTCTTCAGAACAGCCAACGCTACAGATGATCAAGGAGCGGTTCCAGGGGTCCCTCCTGAACACAACTGACCTTCACAAGCACCCACAGTCAGCCTGGCTTCCATGTTCTGACTCTCCCTGTGTTTAGTTCATCTTGGTCTCAGCACCTCTCAACTCTCACAAGGGCCTGGGATGATCAGATAGCCCATTTCAACAGGATTACTGAAAAGGGAAGAATTTTTACTCAGTTTTCCAAAATTACTTCCCAAAAAAGCATCGAGTGTTTCCCTAGCAACTTTGGTAACAAATACTCATATGTTGGTCACAGGCAGAAAATTCCCAAGTGACTGCATGGCTCCTATGATAGATGGAGGCTGGAACACATGTCAGGTAGAGGGGGCCCTCATGACTGCCAGAGCTCATAGCTGCCACTTTGCTGTGCTAGGATGTATTGTGTACACCACATAATCAGGGATATTTCAGAGCTTGGGAAATTAAAAAAAGCATTCAGTATGATTCTCTCCATTAGCTAGACAATCAACAAAACCACCAGAAATGTTATGAGGATCACGTTGTTCATATTATACTTAGGAAACTCGATGAAAAAAAAAATACTTTCCTTAAACTGTTAAACACCTTTTAAAACATCTTCTTTCTTTAAAAGATAGGAAGGTGTTCTCAAAACCTTACAGGGAGAAAGAAGAGCTAAGTTAGTTTGTTCTCACATTCCAGACAGAAAAATGAATAGCGAAAGATTCAGTCAGTATCCCAAGGTCAAGTAGAGAGGCATTTCAAGAGCAAAGCACTCAGCCTTGATACTCCCACACCCATCTCTGACGAACACCAGAGTCCTGAAATACACAGATGCCTCTAGAGCAGGCTGACGGCTGGAGAGATAAGCGTGTCTCCCTTGGCCCACTCTCTTCTCCATTTTTCTTTCCCTAACCCAGCACCCCGCTAGGATAAGTCTCGAAGGCCCACTGGGGTGGGGAGTTCACCCCATTCAGTAGAGTATGGCAAAGTCCTAGACTTGGAGTTTTCTCAGAATCTTCTGAGAGACTGAGTCTTGGGAACGTATTTCCTCCATCATGAAACTCAGCCAGCTGTATTAGCTTTTCATGGAGGCTTTCAGGTCCCAAATTCTGTGGTACTTCAGGAGATACTCTGTGGACCAGAAAGCGCCCTCTACCCTGTAAAAGACCTGGTTCCACTCGCCCTGTGTCTCTGACACTGATATAATGTAGTCTGGAAGGAGTAGTTTTATTTATCTGAGGATCTGTTTCCTTGTCATTAAATGGCAATGTGTCTAACGCCTCTGCCTACTTCAGAAACACCTTGAAGGTCTATGAGACATCAAGCTAAAAAGCTCTTTTTTGCTTTTTACACAAAGAGGCTTAATAGACAAAACAGAGTAACATGGCAGACAGCTCACAGACATATCACATCCTGCTTAAAATCCAAGGTTTCCAGAGTGAGGGAAAGAGGACCAATCAGAGACTCTTATACAGTCATTTCCTAGGTAACACTTGAACTGACAAACAAATCCTACTGTAAGCAGAAGATGGAAAGGATAAGCCGCCCGTGCTTCCAGAGGTTTACATGGTTAGCACTCTCCAGCCCATGCCACCTGCTGGCACTTCATGGGTGTTTCTGGCAACTGAATGAGATCAGCTGTGGTTCTGCAAAGGCTCCTCTTGCTATCTGCCTCTGGTGACAGCTGTTATATTTAGCCTACTATTTATACTTTCCCCTCTTATCATACACTTTGTCTTCTTCTTATTGTCTACAGCATCAATTTTAGCAGTGAGGTCAACATCTCAAGTACTGAGTGTATGTGTCACAATCAGGAAAATAAAACCTCACTTCACAGCACCTTACAATATTTAGCCTACAAGGATCTGAGCAGAATTCCCATTTGGCTTAGCAACGGGAGATGGTTTGTGGCCAACCACACTCCCTGGGTGCACCCGAGCTGCACATACTCAAAGTGTACACCTTGATTAGCATTAAAATATCTTAATTATAATTAATATAATTAACAGACTAACATATCTGTAACTGTCACCAAAAGCCAGAGACTATTTCCATCACCCCCAAAAGTTTTCCTATGATTCTTTAATAATTCCTTCCTCCCTCCACCTCTAGCCTCAGGCAACCACTGTCTGCTTTCTGTCACTATAGTTTGTACATAAAATTTTAAGTAAATAGAGTCATATAGTATTAAATATACACTCCTTTTTGCCTTGCTTCTGGTACCCACTTCACTATTTTGAGACCCACCCACATCACTGCATGGGTCAATAGCGTCCTTCAACCCCCGAGCAGTCTTCCACTGTGTGAATGCACCACGATTTCTCTGTCCATTCACCTGTTGACACACATATGGGTTGTTTCCAGTTTTTGACATTAGAAATGAAACTGCAGTAAACATTTGTGTAGGAGTCTTTGTGCAGATACATATTTTCATTTCCCTCGGGTAAATACCGAACGATGGATGGCTAGGTCCTACACTAAATGGATATTTGACTTTTTAAGGCAACTGGATTGTTTTCTACAGCAGCTGTCACATTTCACTCTCTCACCATCACAGCCTAAGAGTTCCAGATGCTCCACACAAATTTAGGGTTTTGGGGGTTTATATTTTATTTATTTTGGATATTCTAATGGATGTGTAGTGGTTTAATTTCTAATCCCACAATGACTACAGTAATGTTGAGTATATTTTCATGTGCTTCTTGGCCATTTATCTTCTCTTGTAAATTATCTGTATAAATCATATAAGTCCATTTTCTTATTGGGTCGTTTGCCTTAAGCTATTCTTTACATATTCTGGATACCAAACCTTTGTCTGATATATATATATATGCATATGCTGTCTGTGCTATCTCGTCATTTTCTCAATGGTGTCTTGGAAGAGCAAAAGTCTTTTATTTTGATGAAGTCCAATTTTCATTTTTTTTTTTTGACTTATGGTTCAAGCTTTTGGTGCCATATCTTTTTTTTTTTTTTTTTGGGAGACGGAGTCTCACTCTGTCACCCAGTCTAGAGTGCAGTGGCATGATCTGAGCTCATTGCAACCTCCGTCTCCAGGGTTCAAGCAATTCTCCTACCTCAGCCTCCAAAGTAGCTGGGATTACAGGCACCTGCCCCACCATGCCCAGCTAATTTTTTCATTTTTAGTAAAGACAGGGTTTCACCATGTTGGCCAGGCTGGTCTTGAACTCCTGACCTCAGGCGATTCGCCCACCTTGGACTCCTGAAGTGCTGGGATTACAGGCGTGAACCACTGCGCCTGGTCTTTTGGTGCCATGTCTAAGAAAATTTTGCCTATCCCAAGGTTGCAACAATTCTCTCTTTAGTTTTCTTCTAGCAGTTGTATAGTTTCAGGTTTTACATGAAGGCTTATGTTCCATTTTGAGTTAGCTCTTGAATAAGGGTTGATGCCCATTTTTGTCCATATGGCAACCTGGGTGATCCAGCACCATTTGTTGAGGAGACATTCCTTTCTCCCATTGAGTTACCTTGGCACCTCTGTCAAAAACCACTTGACTAGATACGTGTAGGTCTATTTCTGGATTAGATATTCTCCTTGTGTGAGCACGTCCTTAGGAGTACAAAGAGTATCAAGTCCAGAAATAGAACTACACATATCCCCCACCGGAACTGGGAGCTGATGAAAGTGGATTATTAACAGACAGAAGGGAGGGAGAGTGCCGCCCCCCGCACCCCACACACATTCTCTCCTTTCCGTCTGTTAATAATCCACTTTCATCAGCACCCAGTTCTATTCTGTTTAGAAGTTGGTAGGTTCTTGCTCTAGGATAAATGAAGAGGTCAATCTTGCTGAGGAAATGGAACTATCTTGTCTTGAGTAACAAGAGTTAAGATGGTACTGACAGTCTGGCACAATGATTTCTGCTTCTCTGCGCTGTGCTAAGGAGATGGTGATGGGCAAATGTTGAGGGCTATGACTACATATGATTGTTTTTAAAAACTATTAATTAATAAAACTCCCAAATTAAACTCAGAAAGAGTTACACATGACAGCATGTCATACTAGAGGATGAATCTTTCCATTGCTGATGGCGGATCTCAGTATCATAGGTGATGCTCAAGAAGGAGCCTGCAGCATCACCCATCCTGAGCTGAGAAGAGCGCCCCTGAAGGCTTTTCCTGGACTGTTCAATACACCTAATCTTCTAGAACTAGAGGCGCCAAAAGTCCCACCAACCTGCTTGAAGCCTCTCCTCTACCCCAACGGCCATGATGTAAGCCAACATTCCTTTCATAGTCATATGCTAAGCACATTTGCTACATCTTTTTATTTTCTTAACCATCCTATACAGAAGTTACCATTATTATTTCCGTGTTACAAAGAAGCTGAGGCAGAGAAAGATTAAATGGCCAGTTAGGACGTGGCAGGCTTGGGCTTTCTCCTGGGCATCCTTAACCTCTATGCACCGGGGCCCCCAGGCACCCACTGGTGCCAAGAGAACCCTCAGGAACTCACTCCCACGGGTGAGGCACTTGCTTCAGAAGACCTGCGGCAGACACACTGACTGCGTGGGCAGCAATCCTGGGACACCGTTCACCTGGGCGTCCCCTTTACTGCTGCTGCCCAGGTTCTCCCTCTGTCTGTCTGTTAAACGTTTCCTGCCTCCAAAGGGATGCCATGAAGAATCTACTGCCAAGGCAGGCTGAGGGAAGGCGGGGATTGAACTTGGATGTGTCAAAAGGGAGGCAAAGGAAAGGAGGAGTGTCTTCAGAGAACACTTTCACAAGTGGCAAAGTCAGGGAAGGGGCTGGAAGTCAATACCTGGGAAGGTGGCTTGGCCACAAGTGGCTAGGAGACACCCGAAAAAGAAGGCATGCGTGCAGAAGCCACATTTCCAAGGAGGAAAGGGGAGGGAGCTCAGAGAGTTCAGGCTGGGAGGGGAGAGGTCCTGAATGGGAGGGAAGGATGAGTGAGAGGACAAATGGCACGATGTACTGAAGCCAAGGGTGTGGGGAGAAGGCAGACGAGGCTGTCTCCATCCTCCTCAAGGCAAAACTCACTGAGAGCAAGATAATAAATGGCTGAAGAACATATCAATCACTCCTGACACCCCAAGCTATAGGCTGAATGCTGAGCACGGTGCATACACAGAAGCCTGCGATGAAAGAATCACAGTCCCCGCTGCAGGTGGGAAATCCCTGAGAAAAGTTCTTGGCTGGGGCTTCCAAATCGTTACACAAAATTCTGAGAGGCCACTGCTTTGGCCTGAGCTCTTGCACTAGGCCCCAGCAGACCAGACCAAACCAGAATGGAGTCGCTCATGCTAAATGCCACATAATCAAACTGAAACTTTCAGGAAGCAGACAGATCCCAAAACAGACTATTTTTTCCTGAAAACGGAAGATTCCAGTCTACCTAAGTTAGTGTCACAAGAAAGCCCCCTCTGCTTTAATTCATACAAAAAAGTAATTTAAAGTAACCCAATGTTAACCAGTCTGCTTTTCTTCTATTTTTGTTTCCTTGTTCCCACCGCATGAAGTCCACTATTCTGCCATTGCCCCGGTAAGCTCCCATCCTATGTTACAGAATGGAGGATTCCCCGATTCACCAACTATGAATAGAAGTCGGTTAGATCTATAACAAAATTTGTTGTAATTTCACAAAATCCAGGCTGGAGTGCAATGGCACAATCTTGGCTCGCTGCAACCTCCACCTCCGGGGTTCAACCGATTCTCCTGCCTCAGCCTCCCAAGTAGCTGAGATTACAGGTGCCTGCCACCACGCCAGCTAATTTTTGTATTTTTAGTAGTAACGTGGTTTCACCATATTGGCCAGGCTGGTCTCAAACTCCTGACCTCAAGTGATCCGCCCGCCTCAGACTCCCAAAGTGCTGGGATTACAGATGTCAGCCACCACACCCGGCCCCAAACCTAACATATCTTTGACAAGAGTTCTATTTCCAGTTTTCCTCAGGAGCGTGGAATGCCATCTGAGGCTCCTGCGGGAACACCAGCAACCTCCACAGGTCCCGCAGAGCCAGCCTGGCCTCAACACCAGGACGCACCAGGAAACACGTGTTGAATGGATGCACCAGTGAACAGAAAAGGCCACCTTGCCCGAGCCACAATCCACGGGGACTGGAGACTAAATGACGCTAACTACTGCAGGGAAATGAACGACTGAGGGGGCCCCCTTTTATCGCTGGAGGGAAGCTGCTTGGTTCTAGTGAATGGGAAGGAATTTCAGGCAAAAACTCAGGGAGGAGACAGACAAGGAGAACTTGGAAGGGGAACCTTACTAATTAATTAAGACAGAGAAAACAAAATTTTACTAAGTATCATTTCTGACTTACAACACAAAGTCATTTTTCCTTTCTTCCTTTTCCCTCCTCCTTTGCTCTCCCTATTCCTTCCTCTTTCTACCCAGAGACTGTCATGTAAACAGGACACAAAAGTATGACAGAGACCACAGGTGCACACAGAACCTGTGGCCTCCTCTGCAGCTCTGCCTGGAAGTGCCTCCTCTTCCTGCACCTCCTCCCACAAGGCGCCTGCCTTGCCCACAACCTCCCTTCCTTCATATGTCGCATGGAGTGTCTGCTTACTGGGGAAGGTCCCCACATACCTCCCCCTACTCCAGGCTTGACAAAAAAGCTCCTCTGTGTTCTCATGTGATCGTGTCTATTATAGCTGTTATCACTATATATTTAATGCAGCAGCTAATGAGTCTCTCCCCAACTGAGCTCCTTGGGAGCAAAAGCCAAGTCCTCTAAGAAGGGCTTTGCAGTGCAATGCAAAAACTCTAGGCATTATTGCTATTTGACTCTGAATCCCAAGTGCCTAGACAGAGGGTTGGTCTGGAGATGAGCAATCAAATGGTAGCAATTATTAGTATCAACATATGGTCATGTATTATTTATTGCCAACATGTGACTGTTTATTACTCTAATTATAATAATAATCAGCATTATTGCCACATGATCACTTAAGGAGCCTGGGCCCAGACACTGGCCAAGAGCCCAACGTGAGGAGGTCACGGTCCACTCAAGGCAAAGGGCGCTAATGAGCTGGTCATCGATTAGGACACAGAGAAAGTTCAAGGGCAAGGACAGGACTCCTAGAACCTTGGCTTCAGAAACAGTATCATCTTCCTCCTTTGTAAAGCGTGCGACCCTTATAAAGCATTTCTACATTCATTATCACATCATTTGCTTCTCACAGTTCTGTTGTGGAGTAGTGGGTACTGTGTCCATTGTCGTCATGAGGAAACTTGCTCAGAGAGGAAGAGTGATTTGCTAAAAGTCACTTGGCCAGGGAGGGGTGGGTTAGGCCTAGAGCTCAGATCTTCCAATGGCGTGTTCAGCATTCCCCAGGACACCGGCCCAAAGAGAGCTGCAGCTGCCTGAAGCCCAAGAGAAAGCAATACAAGCTCCATCCAGGGACCCCACAAGGCCAAGCATCAGAGAAGCCACAACTGGACATGTTGAGATGGTGCTCAGGGGCCGAGTCTGAAATGACCTCCAGACACCATCTGGGGCAACTTGATTAGCAATTCAGAAACTTCCAAAGGCAGAAGAGCAGCCGCCGCCACAGAAGGGCTGTCCTCTACTGTCGATTCTCCTAACCAGCTGTTCATCTGATTCTTATCATAAGCCTTGGACAGAGGTGCCATCTACATTTTACCTAAGAGGAGACCCAGGGTCAGGGTGACGGCATCACTTGCATGAGGTCACACAGGTAAGAAGAGGCAGAGAGTGCCAAACCTTGGGCAGGTGCAGCCACGCCCAAGCCCTCCCGCAGGCTCAGCAGCTTCACTCCAGCACCACCCTCCATGTGCCTCACACATCCCACCCTCCACCCTCCCCTCATCCCACACTGTCCCGCTGCAGCCTCCACCGATGCTTGGTGCACTTGCCTGTGGGCTTCCTTTCTGTTTTTTGTTTGTTTGTTTGTTTGTTTGAGATGGAGTCTTGCTCTGTCGCCCAGGCTGGAGTGCAATCTGGTTCAAGTGATTCTTCCGCCTCAGCCTCCTGAGTAGTTGGGATTACAGGCATTCACCACCAAGCCTGGCTAATTTTTTTTTTTTTATTTTTAGCAGAAATGGGGTTTCACCATGTTAGCCAGGCTGGTCTTGAACTCCTGGCCTCAGGTGATCCGTCTGCCTCGGCCTCCCAAAGTGCTGGGATTACAGGCGTGAGCCACTGCACCCAGCTGGCATGTGGGCTTTCAAGAGACAAGGCAGTGGGCACCCCCCCAGTCAGCAGCATAGAACGAAGGGGCCCTGTGGAAAGGGGGATAGGTGGCAGAAGCAGCCAGAAAGGCTGGGAACAGGAGGGCCAGCTGGGGGCCTGCACATCCTCCCACTTTGGGACAGTCCTCGGCAACGCTGCCCTCAGGAGTGTGGAGAGCAGACAGGAGGCCGGAGCCAAAAAGCCAATGGGCAGCAGGGTCCTAAAGGCCCCATAGGCCAGGGCCAAGACAGCCCTGGACGAGGAGACCAGGTTCTAATCCAGGCTCTGCTGCCACCCAGCTGACGACCTCAGGAAGATCTCTTCAGCTTTCAGAGCCCCTGGGTCCTCGAGGAAAGGAGAAGCTCACCACCTGCCCCTTCTTACCACAGCCAGGCATGAGTGGTGGGGTAAAAACAGAAAGAGCGAGATACTTCTTTTAAAACAACCCATATTAATATGTGCATCACTGTGGAATGGTTAAGACATCATAAAGATATACTATTTTTACTTGTTAATTAAAAAAATATAACAATAACTAAATTAAAATGATGCAGTCAGGGAGGCAGAGGGTCAGTAGTGTCATGGATTTCTGGAACCTGCTTATTTTGATTAAAACTATCCTTTCATGCTAAAATAAACAAAAATAAAGCAGCCGATTGGTAAAAAGAAAGCACTATTACTACCATCGTGGCACAGGCCACACACGTCCCGGCTTCCAGAACTGCAGTTTCAGAGACGGCTCTGTGGAATCTGTTTCATGAACCACCTGCAGGTTGGGAGGCAGCAGCCTGCGGCCATTTGCCCACACAGCCCTGGAGCAGAGTTCCCAGGTCCTGTTCCAGGTCCCCAGAGAGCCGGCTGGCCTGGTTGCTCCAGCAAAACCCTGAGGGGCAGGAAACAACACTGAGGCTCAGAGTCAACCAACTTCACAGTCGGGAAATTCCAGTTGCACAGCTCTCTTACTCAAAACTTACCCATTCCTGCACTCATTCCCACTCTGAGCACTGTGCAGCGAAATCAAAAAGAAAGCTGCCAAGGGAACAGGGCTGGGGAAGGGAAGACACTGTTTCTGACAGAATCTACAGTCACAACTGGACAAAAATCCCACGTAAAACGCAGTTCTGCAGCTGAGACCAAGGGGGAGGTGTCACTCGGAGCTAAGTCTGTGACGCGGAGACCCTAAGCACCAGTCTCCCTGGTTTCGCCCAGATCCTACCCTCACAGCCTGGTTTCTGCAGAAGCAGCAAACTCCTCGTGTGCAACCCGGAGGCACACTTTATTTAACCTGCGTGAAATTATCCACCCACTCTCAACCAGAGTTTTCAAAAATGTTTAACTAGTTGCCAATTTATCTCACATTAAACACAGGTTTCCACTTCCTCTTTAACACTCAGAAGACCTGCTGCTAATGAGTCTTCCGTATGGCCCACATTCCAGCATGACATCTCCAGAGGAGGCTAGGCCCTTCATCCAGGCACGCACACCTCAGTTGCCACAGACCCGGCCAGTTTCTCCTATTTTTGCTTCAGAGCTGGCTTACAGGCATTTGAGTTTGTGACTCCTATTTGAGATGAAGCATTGTGCATAAATGCACATTTTGGATTACTGTAGGCCAGAGGTCGGGGGCCTGGCTGTCACCTGTTGGCTTTATAAACCTCTAGCATACAGCAAGGGAACAAGAAGACCCAGGATGGAGACACGGTCAGCCGCCACCTGGCAGCATTTACCTGGCCCCATGGGCCACTCAGCCCTCAGCCGAGGAGGAGGCCTTCCCCTCTGGAGACGGGAGCTCACACAGCTTGAAAGCTCCCTAGTTAACAACTCTGAAGGCTTAAACAAAACCACCAGCAAAACCATCTTGTATCGCTTCTCCAGAGTTCTGATGAGATGACCATAAATGGGTGTGATTTTTAAATCCCACACCAACAATAGATGAATGGATAAAGAAAATATGGCATATATATACAATGGAATACACAATTCCGCCATACAAAAGAGTGAAATCCTGTCATTCACTACAACACAGATGGAACTGGAGGTCATTATGTTAAGTGAGATAAGCCAGACACATGAAGACAAGCATCGTCTGTTCTCATTCATGTGCCAGCCAGAAAAAGGTGATTGTGTAAAGGTAAAAAGCAAAACAGAGGATACTAGAGAGGGAAGGGAGGGACTTCTTAAAGGAAACAAAATTACAGCTAGATAGGAGGAATAACTTCTAGTGTTCTAAACCATTACAGGATGACTAAACGATAATGTATTATATAGGTTATAATTCTATAATATATAACATATTATATAGCTAGAAGGGGGATAGCGAATGTTCCCAACGCAGAAATAATAAATGTTTGAGATAATGGATACGCTAATTCACTAATTACCCTAATCTGATCACTATACATGGTATGTATCAAAACATCACTATGTACTCCAAAAATATATATCATTATTGTCAATTTAAAAAAACAAGTGAAATAAATGTTTACAATCCCATACAATGCATCCACGGTGCAGAGGGCATGGGTTCTGTAAGGACAGGCACAACCCCGGAATCTTCAGCCTCTCTGAACCCAGGTGAGGCTGGGTGTTGGACATGTACATCTTGAGGGGGAATTTAAGTCAGTGAGCTGCTTCTCTTAAGAGTCTTTGCACTGTGGGATAATAAGAGATTGCTCCCAGTTAAAAGTGGTTCAGCTGTCGGGAGAATAACAAGGAGAGCCACTACAAGGGCCGTGAGCACAGCCAGCCATTCCCTATCACATGAGCCCTGCTGGAAATTAATTTTTAATGCCTAAATAAATGAATGTGTCAACTGGCATAGTGCAGAAAATTCCCACCAATAAACCCTTCTCAGAGTTGAGGCCTATTTGCAATGCCTATAAAACGTAGATGTTTCCTGACCGACATCTAACATGTATAATCACACTTGGCACCGTCATATTTTACCTAAGGTTCAGATTCTGACTGAGTGAAATGCAGGCTAGCAAGTCTGATGGAGGAGGAGAAGGACGTGAGAGTCCCATACGCCAGGCAACCAGGGAGATTGGTAAGTAGGAGATGAAGAGCACAGGACTGTAATGAATGGTAATATCTGCTCGAGCTATCTCTGCTTCTGAAAAAGACTAGATACTACAAATAGGTACATTCCTATCCCCATATCCATTTTTCCTCCCTGTCACTGAGATGTTAGAGAGTAAGCACTGGCCAACTATGGTGATAAATCACAGTTAAAATCCTGGGGGATCATTAAAGGGATGACTCTAATCATTTACAAGGGAGTGAGAAAAACAACTTAAAGCAGCCACTTTCATGCCTCTACTAAACGGAGGAGAATGTCTCACCTCATGTTCATCTTCCCTATAAAAACACACATACACACACATACATGCAATACATCACCCCAACCAGGATTAACATCTTCCTTCAGAAGTAAAATTAAAGGTCTAATCATTTTGGTCTTATATCAGATGGTGCATGTAGCCAAGCTCACATCAAATCACATCCTAAGAGGACAGGCCAGATTTTGCATTCAAATTTCCATTGCAACTTGTACGCAGAGAATTATTGTAATGGCAGCATCTTCATCTCCTGGTAACCAAATCAGTTGCCTGCCATGAAGACTGCATGATAGGAGGCTGTAAAAATATTTTTCTCAGCACTCATAAGGGGAGGGAGGGAAAAGAATCAGAGTGCCAGTAATGACTCTCACCCAGAGGACAAAGTAGTCAAAGACACATTTTAATATGAATTTGTGTCCTCCGGTTTCAATATCCCAGTGTCAAGTGTGCCAGAAAACCTAACGTGAATAGATTAATGTCATGAATTGAGGTGCAAAGGAAAATAATTCTTAATACTACGATCATTGAATGAACACAGAACAACAGATGCAAACAACACAGATTGGATCACTCTGCTTCACAAAAATAACCCAGTTTCTGTTTACAAAAACAAAACAAATCTTGCTTTAAAAATAGTGAAAATAGCTAAGGAGAGGCACACAGTACCCAGTCCTAGCTCACCTATCTGGAGTCTCTTCACCTTGCCCAGTGTTTCTCTCCACCAGGTCATTCGCATCCCTGCAACAAGTTCTTCTGACCCCCCAAAATGTTGTCTGTTCCCTCTCAACGTGCCCGACTCCCCCCAGGAACCCTGCGGTGAGAGGCAGCCCGGGGTCCAGCACTGGCAGGAAGGACTGTTAAGGAAGGAGGACCTTACCACTTCCGGGAGGAAGGACTGTTAAGGAAGGAGGACCTTACCACTTCCGGGAGCAGCCTCGTTGAGAGGTCATGGATGGCTTTGACCACTATACATATGGATGACAGAAGGAATATCACCCCCAAGATGACACAGGCTCTGCAAAAAACAAAACATTGAGAATCTTAACTGGGAGAACTCACACTGCTGAAGAGTCCACACAATTGACAGAGACAAAGACACAACCTGGGAATGAACTCAGTTGTAACTTGCCACACCCCCAGGGTGACCACCCACAGTCCAAGGATTGACACTAAGTCACCTCCAGGAGAACACAGTTCAGAGTTTGATCACCAAAGTCAACCTCAGGGAAAAGAGGTCCCCATCCTACAGAAGCTCACAGCGTCCCATGAATGCTGGCATGGAACGGTCTTCAAGGCCGTGAAATCTTTCTCCCTTGCCTGGCAAATGTGATGTTTCATTCCTGCTCAAACGGGAAGGTACATGGTTTAATGGCAGAATGGAGGCTCTGGCATGAGACATGCCAAGCTCTACCATTTACTTAACTTGTGTGATCTTGATTATTGTCTCTCTTAGCTTGATGTCCTCATCTTTCAAATGGGAATATATTCCCTACCTAAAGAGGAAATGAGACAATGCACAAAACATAAAACAGGAAGTCACTACTGTTAGCTTAAGCAAAGGAAAGTCTACTCTGTCACTTGTGGATATGACGTGATAGACACCTTTGCATTTTCCCAATGATGAAAAGGAGAAATGATCTGGTAATGACAAGACAGGAGTTTGCGGTAAGATAGAGAAACTCTAAAAGGCAAAAATGAGGGGTAAGAAAGGAGATGGTCAACCAAGACACCCAGCACAGGCAGAGGCAGGAGCGGGTGCGCGGTGCGGCCAAGGTGAACGGTGCGGCCAAGGTGAACGGTGCGGCCAAGGTGAACAGTGCGGCCAAGGTGAATGGTGCGGCCAAGGTGAAGCGAGAGGACACACTGCTGGGGATGTGGCGTGGGGACTGGCAAAGGCGGCTATGGGACTCAGGACATAGGAAACGTCTCTGACAACCCAGACACAACAAATCTCAGGATGGAAAAATGAAGAGTGATGGAAGATGAAGGTAGGCACGAGGAAATGATAGCATTACAAGGGTTAAAATATCAAATGAAAATGAAGAGGGAGAGAAAAAAGAAAAAATACAAGAGTGACTACAGTGAGGTTTAGATCATTCCTGTCCCAGCTTGATGTCTCCACCATTTGGCAGCCTCCTCAGCAATCTTGCCCCAAGTATCAAACAAAATCATGTTTTATTATCCACCTTGGAGTCCCCTTCTCTGGACTAACACATGGCCCCAAATTGCTCACCTAATTTTGAGGTGAAACCTACTTATAATCCTAGTAAACCTGTGAACAGACCCCATCCTCCACACTTAGGACTGAGGAATAAAAGCAGGTAAGCAAGGCTGCTTGGAGTCTACTCAGTCGGCTTCTAAGTCACACTGTGGTGTAGGTTTTATTCCCTCAAAAGCAAAGACAGAATAATTGCAGGTTGAAGCAAAACACAAAAAAGAACAGAGATGGAAGGAAAAGGAATGAATGGGTTAGGAATCAGCACAGACTTGAGCAAATGAATACACACATGGATGACGGAAGGAACATCACCCCCAAGAGACACAGGCAAAAAAACGAAACATTGAGGATCTTAACTGGGAGAACTCACACTGCTGAAGAGTCCGCACAATTGACAGTGACAGGGACACAACCTGGGAATGAACTCAGCTGTAACTTGCCACACCCCCAGGGTGACCACCCCTAGACCAAGGATTGACAGTAAGTCACCTCTAGGAGAATACAGTTCAGGGTATATTGACTTTGACCACCAAAGTCAACAGGGGAAAGAAGTTGCCATCCTACAGAACCTACGTGAATGCTGTGAGCCATGTGGCCCCATGATCCACCAGGGGCAGAAGAGACAATTCAGGCAGTAAGTAGGTGCTAATGTGCTGCCTCTGTGTGACAGCGTGCCTGGGGCTGGGAACCACAGTCTTAACACTGGAATCAGGGACAAACAGGGCCGTGTTAAAGTCCTGGAGGAACGAGGTGAACCTACTAGAGGGCCCTTTAGTGACTCCGTACTGGAGCAAGAGCAGGGATTCCTAGGGCTTGGGGAGCATCACTCCCAAAGCACTTGCCTCCTGTTTGGAAGACAGTTCTGGGCCAGCTGTGCTAGGAACCTGGAGTAACCATTCCTCCCTGTGAGGCATGTGCCCTGAGAGGTCCCATTACAGGAGAAAGCCTGAAATCAGCATAGGCTTCCGAGGTAAGTTCCCGCAATGTGGTTCTTCCCTCCATTCACAAAACTCCTGAGTGACTCACAGAGACACCTCTTTAATTAACCCTTTCAGGTAACTTCAGTCATCAACTCAGCACTTCCCAGCACTGACAGCACATTGCACTCCCCTGGGGAATTTCTTTTTTTTTTTTTTTTTAAGTTGCCTGGACACCACTTCAGTTCCTAGAGCTAGGTAGGTCCCTGTCCCTAGGAAGCTTCCACTGTGAGGCGAAAGCACAGAACTCCCTGGAACAGAGGCTGAGATGGAAGCAACATCTAAGCTGGGGAGGAAGGAAGGGGGTCTCATGGGACCTAACAGGCCTCGTAGTGCATTTGTTTGTCAATCAGCCTTCCCTCCCTGAAAATCAAGTAGGGTAGCCACAACTTGCGTGCTAGGCTCTACAGGCAATTTGTCACCGTATCCCCAAGGGAGCTTCCATCTCCATACTCCTCTGGGGGAAGGAAGGAACAAATGCCTGCTTCTGACAGGGAACAGTGGTGATAATGCAGGAACTGCCTCTCACCAGCTCACTGCAGCCAGGCCTCCATCCCGCACAAAAGGCAGATATGGATTCTGTATGGATTCTGTGTACATTTACCTAAGGAGATGAGTACGAAGGATGCAAGGGCCTCGTACATAATTTATTGCTTACCTAACTTTACTCAAAATTACACTATAAATTCTGTAAGGGCAAGAACTACGTAGCATGCAGCAGGTACTCCCGCAGGCAGCAGAGTGGATCAAACACCAATGGATTCATCCCTGACTGATCCATAAGTCCCCCCATGGAGTCTGAGGAGGCATCAGCCATTTACCACTGGGGATGGGAGGAGGAAAGAGACTCCCGATGCTTCAGCCAAATGCCTGTGGAATAGTCCACATGGTAAGGCAACTCTGAGCTATAATGAAAATCAAAAGAAATTTGTGATTTGGTTTATTAAAGTTGCATTTCCCAGAATTGTAATCCTATTTTCTTCACCAATATACCTCTGAATATGCTCCAAAATGTTTCAAAAACTCATCTGCATCTTTTAAATGTGTTGCAGATTCCAAACCCACCGTCACCTCTCCTTCGACACTGCTGGGAGCCCGTGTGTCAGAGTGTCTCCAGCAGCCCAAAGCAGCTATTATTAGCAGCGGGCACGGTGCTATTTTTTAACGTTTTATTAATATTTATTGTGTTTACACAGCAGCTTTCTCCTCTAGCACTCAGAGCTCCACACATCAGCTCATCAGTCCCCTGGAGGCCACTCACCAGACCCAGGTTTTTGTTTTTCTGCTATTTTATGGATGAGGGGTGGGGAGAGAGGTGTTTTATAAACAGGAGTGTTTAAAAATGCAGGAGTCAAGGATTGGCCAGCTTCCCTAAGGTCACTCAAGGAGTCTGTGAAGTCTATCCAGAAATAGAATCCCATTCAACTGCCTCCCTCCCAGCAGCCAGCCCTGGTCAACCATCCAGCCACACGAAAGCTCTGGGCAGCCACATCACGTGCTCACACCACCACTGCCCTGGGTCTAGTGGTCTCCAGGATGCTGTGAAGATTTGAGTCAGGAGCAACCAGTGCAAATATGACTGCTTCTTGCATCTGCAAGTGTGAGCTGCTTCCAGGCTTGGCGGACCAGAGACGGGTGGGGGGCAAAGGGTGATTGCTCCATCAGCAATCTGTGGCCTCAACCCAGAAAGGCTGGGCTGGCCAGTAACAAGAGCATTGAGGAACCAGGTCACTAAAAAGAATACAGACTCCTCCCTCCTGCCCCAACTCTGGGGAAGAACTTCACGGATCAGAAAGAGGCAAATGAGCTGCACCCCTTCAGCATAATCCGCCAATCAACCCAGACTGAAACCAAATTTAAATTCCCAGCTGGGCACGGTGGCTCACACCTGTAACCCCAGCACTTTGGGAGGCCGAGATGGGTGGATCACCTGAGGTCAGGAGGTCAAGACCAGCCTGACCAACATGGAAAAACCCCGTCTCTACTAAAAATACAAAATTAGCTGGGCGTGGTGGTGCATGCCTGTAATCCCAGCTACTCGGGAGGCAGAGGCAGGAGAATCGCTTGAACCTGGGAGAAGGTGGTTGTGGTAAGCTGAGATCACGCCACTATACTCCAGCCTGGGCAACAAGAGTGAAACTCTTGTTTCTAAATAAACAAATAAATACCCACCGGATCAGTGGTTGTCACAGTGTGGTCCCATGAATTAGCAGCACCCGCATCACGTAAGAACTTGGTGGAAAAGCAAATTCTGAGTGAATCTACCCCAGACCTACTGAATCAGAAACTCTGGGGATGTGGCCCAGCAATCTGTGGTTTAATAAGCCCTTCAGGTGATTCTGATGTACGCTCAAGTTTAAGAACCACTGAATAGGCCAGGCGTGGTGGCTCACACCTGTAATCCCAGCACTTTGAGAGGCCCAGGCAGATCTGCTTGAGGCCAGGAGTTTGAGACCAGCCTGGGCAATACAAAGACCCTACCTCCACAAAAAATATATTAGCTGGGCATGGTGGTGTGTGCCCGTAGTCTCAGCTATTCAGGAGGCTGAGGCAGGAGGACTGCTTGAGCCCAGGAGGTTGTGACTGTAGTAAGCCATGATCGTGCCACTGTACTCCAGTCTGGGTGACAGAGAGAGACCCTGTCTCTCTCTCTCTCTCTCCCTCTCTCTCTCTCACACACACACACACACACAAAGACACACAATGTCCGAAAGGAAGCAATGGTTAACAAGTCACTTCAAAGAAATGATTAAAGGTAGTTAAAGCCTCCTTTTTTTCTATTCTACTAAAGGCTCCAAATTGTTAACTGTGGACAGTATTATAAATCTCTACAGGCATCAGTTTTTAATTCTGAAATTATAAGGGCAAAACCTACTGACAGACACTCATACACAAAATGATGTCAGATAGAAAGTTTGGCCCCCTGTCAATTGTAGGTTTAAAGGCCTGTGGCTCACATTAAAATAGCCCAAGTCCTAGCCTACGAATTCGAGGTTACTTCCTATCAGATCAAAAAAGCCAAACAAGAGAAACTTCTCCAATCACCCTCTAATTTACAACAAGATCTAAACACAAAGTAGCCCTGGTGATTAACCAATTCAGCCCACAGTTTAACGTGTAATTGTTTTATTTATCATCTTTGACTCTGGTCTCCAAAGCAGTTGTCATCTGAGACAGTGCTCAAATGTGAAGCAAATAATGAAAAATACAAGAGTTAAGTGGTGTG
Source organism: Colobus angolensis palliatus (assembly GCF_000951035.1). NCBI lineage: Eukaryota > Metazoa > Chordata > Mammalia > Primates > Cercopithecidae > Colobus > Colobus angolensis. The sequence goes on from NW_012114799.1 coordinate 4,215,958, forward strand.
AGCATATAACACAGTACTTATGGCTGCACAATTCCTAATGCTGGTTTTCTCCAGCTAAGCCCTCTTTCTCTCTGTGTGTTCTGACATTTCAAACAAAGCCACAAAGGAAGCTCATCTTGCAGGCAGGATAAAAGGAGAAAGTGAGCAAAGAATGGCTGTGAACCATTCTCTCCTCTCTATCATTGAGAAGCCAAACCGGCAGCATCTGGTTAAGACTCCACCCTTCCCTCAATCCGTCACTATCAATGCCTCCCTCCTCTCCTCCTTCTGGAACTCCCCCACTTCCCTTCATGTTTGTACTCATCTTCACCTCATTCCTCCCCTCAACTCTCCTGAGCTCCAGCCCCTCAACCCCTCTCTCCATCCATTTCCCATCTCTCTCCTGTATCTTCACCTTCATCTACCTGCTGTGTTTCTGGAGCGGGTGAGATTGACTTGGACCAGGGACAGTCACTCAGACCACAGCTCTCCACGCAAGCATTCCCTACCCTCTCCATGGTGAGAGCCTCCACTTCCTCAAGTTATGACCATTAAAACCTCTCCTTCCTCAACAAATGACCTTTGGTTTACATCTGTAATAATACACAAGTTGAATAGAACCCGACCAACTGAAATCCCACTCAGATAGGATTTGACTTCTGGCATCTACTTTAGGGACAAAAGTCAACATGAGGAACTTGTTAAACAATTAGTCTCTAGAGCAGAGCAGACCCAGGGCATTTTCTGCGATGATGGATGCTATTCTATGTGGTAGCCACTCGCCATGGGTATTTATTGAGTACTGCAAATGTGGTTACTGCAACTGAAGAAATGAAATTTTAATTTATTTTAATTAAAAATCAAATGACCACATGTAGCTGGTGACTATCATACTGGACAGTGCAGCTCTAAAGGTTGGGCTGAAAATACACAGGCTCACCAAAGGGGCCGTCGCCCAAGCCACTCCTCAAGATGGGGTCAATTTATGTGGGCTAACAGGGACTGCTCTAGGAAACTATGTGAAGGCACATCAGGCCTTTGGTACCTCCACCAATCAATGCGCCATTTCCTTCCCTCCAGAGAGCCCGCCAAACCCCAGGTCTACATGCCAGTCTCACTCTCGTTTTCATCTAACATCAACCTATCTGCAGCCACAGCGACTGCTTCACCAGAGTATCTGCATTTTAGAAAGGGACTTGAAAATTCAGTCACTCACATTTTAAGTTCTACGTGTCAAGCCCTGAGGCTAAGGCAAACAAAATCTATACCCAGGCTCCAGAGAGCACGAATCTAGGATAGAAAACCTGGAAATCACTACAAGACAGTCCATCACTTGTGAATGTGAAAATAGGCAATGGACAAGGAATAAAACGAAGAAAGAACGCAGAGAGATAAAACACAACCTGGGGGGCGGAACAGGAAGAAAAGATGGCTCTGTAGTGTGACATCTAAGCTGGGTGTACAATGGACAGGAATCATGAAGCAGAGAAACTAGAAGGCTTTGGAGGTTACTCCAGACAGAGGAAACTTTATGGAGAAAAGCATAAAGACACAGCACTATGGGGCCCTATTTCAGCGGGAATTCAAAATGGAGATGCTATTCCTGGAGCATTTGGTCCCAGGGGAGCAGCAATGCAATGGCCACAAAGAAAGGCCCTGTGTGTCCTGGAAGCTCCCGCAAGATGGCGGGTAAATCACCCATGGTACACACAACAGATCTTAGACGGCATACGGACCAACACCCGTTGTATTTAATAGTTACATATTTGAATGTACCTTAGAAAACAATGATCATCACTCCATGACTGCAAAGTTATTGTTGCTTAGGGAAAAAATGAATATATTTAGATAAGTATTAAGTTCGTAAAAGGACACGATAGATAGTACACAGAGGGCAGGATCACCAAGTTGGAACACAGAGGTCTGAGGTTGGGGAAACCTTCATGGTGACAGGAAGTCGCTGCAGCATTTTAAGCAAAGGAGACCCATGATGTGATCTGGGCTTTGCAAGGACCCTCCTGATTGCAGCTGGGGTTGGGAGGGTTGAAAGAAAAGGAACTAGAGGGAGGGGAATAGCCTGGAAGCCAATGTCAGTGGCCATGAAAACAAACTGATGACTCTACACACGGGCCACGACAGCTGAGAAGAATCAAGACAGAAAGACACCAAGCAGATCGAACTGGCAGAACTCGGTGACTGACTGGACACAGGCAGAGGAGGAGAAGGGCACAAGGACAACCCCAATTTTGAGACTGGTCACAAAGGAAGAGGTGGTGGCGCATCCAAGAACAGGCAGTGAGGAGCTGGTAGTGAGTCTGTTTGGGGCTTGCCAAGCTTAAGGAAGGTCTGGACAGTGAGATACACTGACCTGAGCCTAAGAGGCATCTCCCCAGCCTAGGCTCCCAAGGCCATTTTCTTGGGGTTTCCAGGTCTCACATTTCCAGGGTGGAGGGGAATGGAAACAGGGAACAGCCCGTCTAAATGTTGCCAAACCCTACCCGAGATCTCTGCTTCCAATATACACTGCACAGGGAATGCATGCGGAGACTTGTGGCCCAAGGTCTTCCAATTAATCAGCAAAACACTGACTCTTGTGTTCTAGGGCAAGGATTTGGCATGAACAGGACAGCAATTGCCTGCTCTTGTGGCGCTCACATGGGGATAGGCAATGAACAAGTAAGTACATTATATACAGAAACAAAGCACAAAAAAGGGGGAGAACAAGGCGGGGGCAGGGAGAGGTTTCTTTATATCCAGCACTCACACTTCTCTCTAATGAGGGTACATCTGAACAAAAAGCTACCAGATGGGAGAGTCAGCTCTGCAGCCACCTGGGGATGAGCACTCCAGGCAGAGGGACACTGAGTGCGAAAGCTCCTGGCAGGAAGGAACCCAGCATGCTCAACCTACGGTGACGAGGCTGGCATGGCTGGAACCCAGGGGCCTTGCTGTTACCATAAGGACTTGTGTTTTTCCACTAAGGATGGCAGGGCACCACTGGAAGACTCCGCAAAGAAATGACAGAACCTGACTCACATTCAAAAAGAATCACTCTGGCTGCTCTTTTGAGAAAAGAACAAAGAGGGACATGGGTGGAAGCGGGAAGACCAGGAGAAGGCACCTGCAGGGATGCTGGAAGAGGTGATTCTAGAACAAGCTGGGAGAGGTGGCAGCATAGGGAACACAGGTCTTGCAGGCTCCCACGAGATCCAAGGCAGACTGGCCAAAATTCAGTGCATTCCAGCTGCTGAGGGAATAAGGGAACCAGTGGTTTTTGGAAAGATTTTAAAGGTACTCTCAGGGTAAACCTGCTTCTCAGGAGAATATGAACATCTAAAAATCTTGCTACGTTAGCCAACCGGTTATTTCAAGTAAACCATGCAAGTATTTTCAATGTCAGGGCAATTAGCTGCACCAATTCCAATTTTTTCTTAAATAACTGCTGAAGCTACAACTGCTTGTCTATGCATGGAATATATCCAGGCAGATACCCAAAGAGAGTGACAACAGCTTTTGCTGAACACAGATGGGGAATAGAGGCTTTAGGAAAAAATATTCCTAGAGAAGCTGATCATGGTTTTTGTAGTTGTGTGTGCGCAGATATGACCTATGAAACATGAAGAAACACTGAATGTCTACCATGTGCAAAGAAACCTGCTGTTCATTAGCTACGAGGACACAACACGGCCCTTTTCCTCCAAGTAGAGAAAGGGGGCAATTAAATCACACACAAATATTCCTAGAGGCCCAGGCGCAGTGTCTCATGCCTGTAATCCCAGCGCTTTGGGAGGCCAAGGTGGGCAGATCACCTGAGGTCAGGAGCTCGAGACCAGCCTGGCCAGCATGGTGAAACCCCATCTCTAACAAAACTACAAAAATTAACCAGGCATGGTGGCGTGCATCTGTAATCCCAGCTACTCAGGAGACTGAGGCATGAGAATTGCTTGAACCCTAGAGGTGGAGGTTGCTGTGAGCTGAGATCACACCACTGTACTCTAGCCTGGGCAACAGAGCAATGCTCTGTCTCAGAAAAAAATATTCCTAGAGAAGCTGAGAATTGAGCTAACTTTGAACAAACCAAAGAAATTAACTTGATAAAGAGGAGTGAAAAGTATGTTCCGGGAAGAGGGAAGGCAAGTCCAAAGGCACGCCAGAATTCATGCATCCCACACATTTCCACTGCACACCTGCCGGGTGCCAGGCACTGTTCTAGGGAGCAAGCTATGCAGGTCCCGGGGGGATGAAGCTTCAGGCTCCAAGGTGGAACCCTCTCAACTCCAAAGGGGAGTGAGAAAGAGGGAGAATGGTGAAGGTGGCTCATATAAGGTCTTAGAGCTGTTGTCAGGATTTAGGCATTTACAAACATGGGAGGCCACAGGGTGCACGAACTTGGAAACATGATGTGGCATGTTTTAACAGGACCACTGCTCACCAAGGGCAGAAACAGGGAGAGCGGTGTGCAGAATGTGGCGATATCCAGGGCAGGTGAGGGTGTGACAAACGTCATGGCTATCCAGGCCAGGTGAGGGAGTGGCAAATAATGTCATGGATATCCAGGCCAGGTGAGGGAGTGGCAAATAATGTCCTGGCTATCCAGGCCAGGTGAGGCAGTGGCAAATGATGTCATGGATATCCAGGCCAGGTGAGGACATGGCAAGTGATGTCATGGATATCCAGGTTAGGTAAGGAGGTGGCAAATGATGTTATGGATATCCAAGCCATCTGAGGACATGTCAAGTGATGTCATGGCTATCCAGGCCAGGAGAGGATTGGCAAATGATGTCATGGATATCCAGGCAGGTGAGGATGTGGCAAATGATGTCACAGATATCGAGGCAGGTGAGGGTGTGGCAAATGATGTCATGGATATCCAGGCCAGGTGAGGATGTGGCAAATGATGTTATGGATATCCAGGCAGGTAAGGATGCGGCAAATGATGACATGGATCAGGATACAGCACTGAAGCGTGAGTCTCTGGACATTTTCTGATTCTGAATTTTGGTCTGTTCAGGGATGTATTCTGAAGGCACAGCTGACAAGTCTTGTTAATGCATGGTAGGAAACAAAGGAGCTAAGAATGATTTGAAGCTTTGAACCTGAGGAAAGCAAAGGATAGAGTTGCTATTTCCGGAGACACGGAAGACTGTAGGAGAAGCAGGTCCGGGGGCAGAAAAGATCAGGAGTGCAGCTGCGGATGCAGTAAGTGTGGGACGTGTGTGTTAGACATCCAAGTGGCGTTGTTGAGAAGGGAGTTGGAATAGGAGTTTAGATTCAAACTTGACTCAGGAATCATCAGCACAAGGATTACACTAAAATCTTTCGAAGTGGAGGAGATTCTTCCTCCCCAAGAAATTACAAATGCCCTAGAAAAACCGGAGTGAAGTTTCCACGAGGGATCCAGCTGGGAAGCTGAGTAGGAGGGAGAGTGAGACCCATCCCTGTGGAGTCTCACGTTCTAATAAGGTAAGCTGTATAAACGTTCTTGTGAAGAACCACGCAGAGCCCCTGACAACTTTGAAAATGATGAAGAAAGATGATTAGATCTGCATTTTCCAACACTGACTCAGGCACTGTCTGTGCTGCACACTTGCAGGGCCTGACCTGCATTCATCCCCTCTTCATAGGTAACGGGCGTCAATGCTTCCTCCAGGCTCCACTGTCACCAAGGGGAGGACTGACAGTCACTGCACCCCTGCTGGAACCCAGGCCCCTGACATAAGCTGGGCCCATCAGACTCTCTCCCTGGGCTTTCAATCCAAGAGGAATGATAACAAGGACTGAAAGCCAAGACCAGGGATGGCTGGAAGGCCACACTCAGCTGAGACTGTCAACCAGAGTGCTGAACCAACACCCCTGGGTGTAGCCAGGCTTCCTGTAGGGGGAGCTGGCTTCCCCCGAGCCAGCGCTCCACTGAAACCAGGCAGAAGCTGCAAGGCCTTGGAAGCATGCCACAGCCTTCCAGGGCATTCTGCAGTCCTTAAGTGAGCCATAGGCTTGCTGAGGTTAAAGAAGAGGGGGACAAGACGCCACCTCTTGATGGAGGAGTGACAAGGAAGCATTGTAGAACAACATGTGGAGGGGAGATGTGATTGCGATCATCTTCAGAAAATACCACCCGCCACAAGGATGAAGAGGCCCAAGACCACATTGGCCATATACTGTGTTAAACCAGAGATTCTCTCATGCTAGGGTCAAAGTCGGGGTTGTCCAATCTTTTGGCTTCCCTGGGCTACAATGGAAGAAAAATAATTGTCTTGGGCCACATATAAAATACACTAACACTAACGATACTGATGAGCTTAAATTAAAAAAAAAAAAAAAGAGGTCTGTGCATAAATCCCATAGTATTTCAAGAAAGTTTACAAATTTGTGTTGGGCTCTGTGCACGTACTTTGACCAAGTTTGTCCAACCCATGGCCCATGCATTGAAAGCCATCCTGGGCCACATGGTCAATTCAGTTCATGCACAGAGCCATATTCTGAGGCTTCTGTGCTACGGTAAACAAGGGGATGGGTGGTCATCAAAAGAAAACAAGGAGGCCAATTCCCAGTAGGCCTGCAGAAGTGTGTATCATTGCTCACATCAATTGCTCTCAACCTCACACCCCTACCTTTGCTGTGTGATTGACAGCACCTTTGTGTAGGGGACGTATACATCCTGCCCACTATGGGGCTTGGCCGTGTGACTGGCTCTCGTAAACAGTGAGTGGAGATGACATCACTGTACCTGCACAGAAACTTTCCATGTGCACAGTTGGTTTGGCCTCACTTCTGCCCAGTGGTCCTAGGAGAGGAGCTATTCCTTCTGCCTAAAACCTGGAATGAGAACTCATGTGGAAAAGGCCACCAGCAAACCTTGGCTTACATGGAAATAATGAAGAAATGCGTGTTTGTGGCATAAGTCACTGAGACTTTGGGTGTTGCTATTGCAGCAAAGCTGACAGATACAAGGTTCTTGAAAGGGATTCATCTTATGGCAGTGGCAGCAAAAGGCTGTCTCAGCCACCTGGTACTTGGAACCAGGGAAAGGAGTTGCCTGTCTGATGACAGACAAGTTACCTCAAGCTTTCGTCCATCCTGAAAACCAGGCAATCCCACTGACACAGGATGTACAGAAAACCACCTCTCGAGTAAATAATCTTACTGAATCAAAAAGACAAGAACGGAAGCCCCCTGTGGTCTCTGAACTCTCACACCGGGTCTGAAGCATCCAACCACTCTTCTGCTCTGTCTCTGAGGAAAATGACAAGCTCAGCACCTTCTGAACACAGGCTTCTCAGCATGACATGGTTAATTAAATCTTTTCTTTATTTTGATTCCTATAAAAATACTCCATCATTTCCTTAGGAACCTATTTTACAGTGTTTCTAACCTTGATTATAGTATTTCAAGTAATTGACTTAAATTATTCATTCACTTTGATCCACTTCTGGGAATCAATCCCTAAAGAAAAGGCTTTTTGCAGAAGAATGTTCACAGCAGTGTTATTTATATTTAAAAGTGGGAAATTTAAATGTGCCACAAAGGGAGTGTTTATGTAACTGTGATACATCAATTCAGTTGACTATCAGATGCCATTAAAATTTTTTTTTGTTGATCAAAAAAAGTAACCAAAAGATAAATGAAAAACAGGGTATAAAAATATACATATGCAGATTAGAAATACACAAAAATAAATCTAAACCCGGGGGGAAATTTTTGGAAGGAAACACACGGTAAAGTAATAATAGTAAGAAGACAGACTTTGTTCCCTTCTACTTTTCTGTGCTGTACTTTTATAACAGAAACAAAATTTCTAGAAATGTCTTCTCTGGCTACATCACTTCTAACATTGACCTGTATTTGTATCTTCACAAGACATGAAATGCGGGTCTCTATCAAGTTTCAGACTTGACGTATAAATCAACCATGTTTTCATGAGCGTATACCGCATGTCCTGTGGGGCACTGGGACTCAGGCGCACAAGGTGTGGTTTTGGTGAGTTTCTGCGCTGCTTCTGGGGCAACATAGAAAGCTGCCACCCAAGCTCAACTGTTCATAGCTCCTTCTCCAAGGCTCAGTTTCCTTAGAAGAAAAATGGGAATGATAAAAAGACCACTTCCCTCCCAAAACTGTGGCAAACATAAATAAGATGGGTAGGCACAGGTCATCCAAGACGATATTAAGCATATATATAAAATATGGTCCATGTGCAGTGGCTCAGGCCGGGCACAGTGGCTCACGCCTGTAATCTCAGCACTTTGGGAGGCCAAAGTGGGCAGATCACCTGAGGTCAGTAGTTCGAGACCAGCCTGGCCAACATGGTGAAAGCCCATTTCTACTAAAAGTACAAAGATTAGTCAGGAATGGTGGTGGGCGCCTGTAATCCCAGCTACTCGGGAGGCTGAGACAGAAGAATCACTTGAACCCATGAGGTGGAGGTTGCAGTGAGCTAAGATTGCGCCACTGCACTCCAGCCTGGGCAAAAAAGCGAGACTCTGTCTCAAAAAAAAAAAAAAAAAAAAATGTGTATATATATATACCCACACACACACACACACACACATACACACATGAAAGGTAAGGCTCCCTGGTGAGTGGCAGAGAGGCCAAGCTCTATCTACAGCCTAGGACTGCAAAACTAAAATGCTACTCTAGACTAGAGATTTACCAAGCACCCTAAATTAGAGAACAGAGGCAAACGTGATGGGAGGTTGTGAGCTGTAATTAATGGTTGTGTGTTTAGTGGATTTGTTTACATGGATTTTTCTGTCATAAGTTTGTAACTTCACAACTGCTTATCATGCTGACTTGCTTTACCCCCACCCACCCCTCTCCCCACAAAAAATAACATTTCTAATCTAATCCTGTGGCATCATCTTCCATCACTGGGACCTCTGGTAAAACCCACTATATCATGCTCTTTGGGAAGCTGATCAAGCTTCCACAGCTGGTCAAGCTGGTTGAGTCCCGAGGACATGAATTCCCCGAGGCAAACACCCCATGGCACGTGGGTAAGCATGTGAGGCTTACAGAGAACTCTCGTGGACTTCTCGCATGCTTTTCACTGATGCTGCCAAATGGAGTATACACTACCTCTCCCCTCTGACAAGTCAGAAGGTTGATGGGGAGAGGGGCAGTTAGGGAGAAATAGAGAGCCGGAGACAGTCTGGGGATAGTCTGTGAGCTACCCAGTGTTATGAAGCTGTCAACTGAACTGGGACTCACAGCCAAATTTGAGGCTTGCAACATAGACAAGCTGGAATTTTCTTTATCTAGGTGTTTATCAACCTAAACACATACACAAAATTTTCACACACAGTTTTGTGTTTATTTTTTTCTAACTGGAATAGCAGCATTGCTGGAGTCACTACGCTGGAAGCAGAGCCCAGGAGTCCTTGTCATTAACTTGGAGAAAAATAGGAAAATATGTCTAGACCTCAGCTTCCTCATGTTGAAAGTTAGTCACTCTGACTTAACTGCCAAGATCCTGGCATACTAAAACTCCAATGTAGATGGAGCAATGGGAATTCTGGCTCATTAAAGATTTTTATTTTAAATCAATAGGTTCAAGGCTCAGATTTATTTGCATAACCAAAATGTAAGAACTGAATAGTAGGTATTATTTACCCACTGGCAAGTTAGGAGAAAAAGTACGAGTTTCCCACTAAGTGATCTGCAAATTGAGGGCTTCCTTTCATATATCACTACAGAGTTGTCAGACGGAAAAAAAAAAAATGCACCATGTTTTTGGCTGATCTTACTTATTTCTGCAACTTCTCTGTGACCTATACACTCTACTATTTTGAAAGGCTGACATTTCCCAGAGTAAGAGAAAAAGGATAATACAGAAAGCAGAAGGAGAACATTTTAAAAGAAAATGTTATTCATCCATTGCATTGGGAAGCTGGTCTTCTAAACAGAACAATGATACTGAATTATGTGAAGAATATCAATACACCAGAGCCTCACTATATGGTAACTTGGGGAAAGCACATTAATGGTTCATCTTAGAGCTTTCGCCTAGAGGGGCGAGTTTCTGAAAATTCTGGAATATCACGTTACATTGAAACGTGTTATCAGATTCACAAAATGCTGGCTTCCCTACGAAATACAGATCTGCCCATAAATAGGCTATTGGTTTGGTCCACTCATCACAAGCACACCACCTCAAGAGATAAGTGCTGGTGCTTCCACGCCCAATATCACCCTGCCTGTCTTAGGAATGGGAGATTAAGAAACCTAAATGTAACGCGCCACAGTGCTGACTAAATACAAGGCCATCCCAGAGTCAAGACAGGTAGGGAGGATGGTCCTTTAACCACTGGGGGTCACATAAAAGACTTTTGGTGCCACATCACATCTTCCTGGCCAACTCAGATTTCCTTCTAACACCCTGTACTTTCTAGTACGGTCTCAATTCAGCGCCCGTGAGGGTGGCAGGGTATAGACTTCTCAGAGGCAGAATTCAGCCACCTCTGCCTACAGAAGTGACCACGATATCTCACCTCAGTTGACTTTTCCTCTTTTCCTGTCTAACTCGCCCCCTCCTTCACTCCTGCTTCCTAGATCACGCCAGGAATCACTGTCCAATCTGCGGCCTTCCTTGTCTCAGTCCCCAGTCCCAAGCAGGGGGCGTTCCAGGAAGAACTTAGAGCAAGGACAGTTATATTATATTGTCAAAATCAAAAGAAAGCAAGACAATTGGGAGATAACACAGACAAACTCAGAGTCTAACCACAAACATCCATGTGAACAAACCGAGTGCAGACCCAGGACTTCAACATTCTCCTGGCTTTGCAAATTAAATCTATCCAGGACCCCAGGATCAGGACATTCTCCTAGACTCAAACATCCAACCAAAAGTGACAGTCCTTGGCACAAGTGTTGTAGTAGCCCACAATTCCACGTTACCATTTAAGATAGCCTTGAAGGATATCGCTAGACCAAGCCAAATAAATCAGATTAGAGAGGCCCCAAAAGCAAGACTTCCCTCCTTCAAATCACTACATATTTTGCCATGAACTCTGTTGACGTCCCCCTCTCTTGGGGCAGTCTTTAAAACCTTCCACGGCTCCATACAAGGCAGCCTTGATAAGCCTGTCCTGAGGTTTGTGTCAGCCTCAGATGAGCACAGTGGACAAAGGTGGCATTGGGGATGTGAGCAAACTTTAAAACACAAATGAGGCCAGGCACAATGGCTCACGCCTGTAATCCCAGCACTTTGGGAAGCCAAGGCAAGCAGATCACCTGAGGTCAGGAGGAGTTCAAGACCAGCCTGGTCAACAAAGTGAAAACCCATCTCTACTAAAAATACAAAAATTCACCGGGCATGGCGTTGTACGCCTGTAGACTCAGCTATTCGCGATGCTCAGTTACGAGAATCACCTGAACCCGGGAGGCAGAGGCTGCAGTGAGCCAAGACTGTGCCACTGTACTCGAGCCTGGGCGACAGAGCGAGACCTCGTCTCAAAAAAAAAAAAAAAAAAAAAATTCCCCACACAAACGTCTTCTGAAGGATGAGCAGGTGAATGTGGGGGAGGGAGGCAAGTGTGGGTGATTACGGGCCAGATGTACGAAGAGACAAAGACAGTTCACGTCACCTGAGTTCTCATGCCAATATAAAGATGAAGGGGCGTGGAGGAAGAAAACCTCATTCTCATTTATGTAACTCTACATACCACCACCTTACAGAAGCAAGAGAGGGAGGGGCCCCTATAATAAGACAACCTGTCACTCTGAGAATGTTTGTCCACACATTCCCCCAAACAGAGAATCAAATCAGTGTCCTAAAAATGACTGATTTGTCCATTAATGGTATAGACACCTCTAATGCGGAATTATCATGCATGAACATTTCCTTGAAGTCCACTGCAATGCCCTAATGTCTGGCAATAACAGTAGGAATTCTGGCTGTGCCTTCATGCTTACTATGAGAAAAGGCAGTAGAGTACTCCATAAAGCATAGTCCCCGGAACCGGTGACTGGCTACTTACAGCACCAGCAACCTAGCAGGGTATGACCTCAGGAAAGCTATGTCACTTCTCTATGCCATGATTTCATTGCCTGTACGACTGTAGTACTACTGTTGTGAGTTAACTCACATGCGGGTCTTATTAGCACAGTGCCTGGCACAGTTTTATGCATGCGACCTTTTTAGATGATGCATAAATGTAACTGATTCAAATAAACACTTCTTGTTTACACTGCCATCTTCCTATGACAGGGTCTGTAGCTCACCCCATAAGGTCCAAAATGTGTTCTTGTCTACCAACTGACTTCCCCATTACTAACCTCTGACGCAGCATGGGCAGATATTAAACTCATCTTTAGCATGAGATTGTAGCAGCCAAGTTCACCCAAAGCTACTGGCAAGGGGATCATGACAGGGTAAGTCTCGATCCCCAAACTGGCTGCTGATGAGGCCTCTGGCGAGGCTCATAAAGAATTCCGATTCCTGGGCTCCCCCTTGAAGTTTCTTCTTCCACAGTCTCGCATTAGGGTCCAGGAAGGTGTTAGTTTTTGTTTTGACAAAGCTCTCCAGGTGTTCCTTATGAAGCAAGGGCCTTGGGAACTTTTTCTTTTTTGAGAGGCAGTCTCGCTCTGTCACCCAGGCTGGAGTGCAGTGGAGCAATCTCGGCTCACTGCATCCTCCACCTCCCAAGTTCAGGCAATTCTCCTGCCTCAGCCTCCCGAGTAGCTGGGACTACAGGCACGTGCCACCACACCCAGTTATTTTTTGTACCTTTAGTAGAGATGGGGTTTCACCGAGTTAGCCAGGATGGTCTTGATCTCTTGACCTCGTGATCCACCCACCTTGGCCTCCCAAAGTGCTATGATTACAGGCACCAGCCACCATGCCCGGCCGGGAACATTTTTTCTAAGGCTTAGGCATGGCTCTATGTCAGTGGCTCTCAACCAGGGGCAGTTTTGCACCCTAGAGAACAAAGGGTCATTTAGCAATGTCTAGAGGCATTTTGCATTGTCATAATTTGGGCAGGGGTGCTACTGGCCTCTAGTGAGTAGAGGTCAGGGATGCTGCAATGCACAGGAGAGCCTCCTGACAATGAAGAATTATCTGGTCCAAAACGTCAACCATGCTAATTTTGGGAAACCCTGCTCTAAGTCATTTTAGGGTGTGGCTTTGACTTGGTGGTACCAGGGGTAAGAGTCCCAAGGCCATCAACTGGGGCCAACCCACAAAGCCAACAGAACCAAACCGGGTAACATGTGGACTGCCAGCCAACAGGAAGGGTTTCGAAGGAGCAATGGTGAATTCACAGACAGGCCACCACAGCCTCTGTGCACACAGGGTGAACATCAACTTCGCTGAAGAGCATCCTATAATCCCAGCATCGGGGCCAGGTCAGATACAGAGCTGCACCTGCATAACCCCTCCTAGGAGGCAGGCCCTGGGGAGACACTCTGTCGACACCATCTCCCATCACTCCTCATACCTGTTTGAGAAGACAGATATTCAAGCAGTCGAGGAAGCCCAAGTTCAAAGGCTATCAGAAACATGTAAGGTTGCCAAGCTGAGCTGTGGACTGTCTGCCCATATGGCTCAAAGCCTCCACTCCAGACACTCACCATCTTGTTTCTCATCTCCTTCTGACTCTTTCTCCGAAGCATGCCCTGAGGCACCTGCTCTACCGCCCTATCCTAGATCCGTGGAGATTTCTAGAGGGGGTGGGCTTAGACTTGGGAGACCTTATAAGCTCCACTGATGGCTCTAGAGCACCCAGAAGTCTAAGAACAGGACAGTCACTGTGACAGCCTTTGTCTGCCCAGGCGCAATTACTGCCAGACCAACGAGGGGCTTGCTTTCCACAAGAGGGAGAGACTGGCACTGCCCACTATCCGATTTCCCTCAAGAGGAAAGAAAACAGCACAAAACACACTGGCTGAATTCATCGCAGAGAAGGAACGCGTTTGAATGTGCTTCCCTTCATTTGAGAGAAGTCAGCTGCTAAGAGAGCACCTGAAAGGTGAACTGAGCAGGTTAGTCCCAGAGAGTGAACCATCTTGGCACTGATGGCATCCGAAGTGCCAGCACTTTAAGGCCTGTGGATTCGTGGACTGGATAATTTGCTCCCCAAAAGTCCCACCACCAGAAATTAGGAGGGTACATTTGTAACTAAGCGATGGTGCTTGTGTTAGAGGCCACAGATCCCACGGTGACTTCACCAACCGTGGCCTTTATTTCGCCCACAACAGAAGCAGCCTTGTAAGGACAGGTAGCCAGCCACACAGGGCAAATGACCATAGGAACAGTAAAAAGAAAAGTCATTTATTATTCCCACCATGATTACTCTACTGGCATATCTAAGGCTCATCCCAATTCTCCCTACTGTTACAAGTACCCCATTTTTCTCTCATTTGTCTGCCCAATGATCTTGAATTAAAATCACATGCTGATTTTCAACAAGGGGGAAAAAAAAGATAGAATCCCTTGCATGTTGAAAGAAAAACGCCATGTGGCTTTGAGCAGCCGTGGTGATGCCCATTTCCTTCCTAATTACCAGCCTGCTGGATTTCTGACAGATGGGATAGAACCACAGCCCCAAACAGCACTTATATAATGAGGTGCCGGTAATCACAATTCCATATTCAATCTGCCCCATTAATGCCAGAGGTGGTTCAACCAAATTAGAGAATTAGGGTCTTGCAGACAAGACTGATATGTGTACACAGTAATTTTATTAACCATGAACATGCTTTGTGTAAAAAGGGCTTCCAGTTCAAAACAGTAAAAAAGACATGCAATTTGCAACCTTCACTGATTTAATAGTCTGGGGGTGGGTCTGCAGGTTGGGGTCGGAGCATCTATGTGCTATCACTGAACTGCGACAACACCACAGAATGAAAACATCACCAGCCAGTCAATTAAGGGAATTATTCATGGGCTTGTTAAAAGGTCACATGCCAAAAACCTCATGTAACGGGAAAGAAGTGAGGTATAGTAATCAGTTGTTTCGTTGCTTTTAAAACTCAGAGGTGACTGGAAATGAGGATAAGCCAAATTTCATTTAGAAAAAGTGCTTAAAAAGCTATTACTGATGTCTTTCAAAATCCATTACTGACAAAACCTAGAAAAGCACTCCTGTCTCTCCCCCAATCCCCCCTCAACTGCTCACTGCCATCATTCCACCACTTTTCTCAGCAAAGGAGCTGATATCTAATTCATCTTGGTAGGAATTACTCTGATTGTGATGAGGCCTCTTCCAGGCATTTAGGATCAGTCTAGAGGTGGATAAATGGTTTTTCTCCTGGACAAAGAAATAAAGCTTCCATTAAACAGAGAAACGTGAAGTGGGAAGGGTCCTGAAACCCAGCCTTAGTAACACTACTCCAGTGGTTCTCATCTGGGGAGATTTCTACCCCCTACCCCCTCCGCCTTCACCCCCAACTCCCTCCTACAGGGGATACTTGGCACTTTCTGTAGATATTTCTGGTTGTCAAAACCAAGTGGGTGGAGTGTTGAAAGCATCTAGTGGGTAGAGACCAGGGATGCTGCTAAACATGCTACAATACACAACAAATAATTACCCAGCCCAAAATGTCCACAGAGCCGAGACTGAGAAACCCTGTTCTACTCCAATATTTTAGAGCCTTGCAACCCCTAGTGTGGTTCTTGGACCAGCAGCATAACCCAGGATCTCAGAATCGCAGGACCTTCCCCAGACTTCCTGAACTACAGCCTGCATTTGAATAGCCCAGATTGACATGTAATTGCATTAAAAAGTGAGCTGTACTCTTAGAACAATGGTTGTCAAAGTTGGTTACACACGGGAATTACCTAGTGGCTTAACACTTGGGTCCCACACTCAGTCATACAGGTGTAATCGGTCTGGGAAGCAGCCTAGGGGAAATTATTGATACTACTAATGCTGTAACTGAGAGCTTGGGTTTTTTAAATTTTAAGTTCTGGGATACATGTGCAGGAAGTGCAAGTTTGTTATATAGGTAACATGTGCCATGGTGGTTTGCTACACCTATCAACACATCACCTAGGTATTAAGCCCCACATGCATTTGCTATTTATCCTGATGCCTTCCTCCTTCCACCCCTCCATAGACCCCAGTGTGTGTTGTTCCCCTCCCTGTGTCCATGTGTTCTCATTGTTCAGCTCCTGCTTAAAGTGAGAACATGTGGTGTTTGGTTTTGTTCCTATGTCAGTTTGCTGAGGGTGATGGCTTCCAGTTCCATCCATGTCCCTGCAAAGGACATGATCTCATTCCTTTTTATGGCTGCATAGTATTCCATGGTATATATGTACCACATTTTCTTTATCCAGTCTATCATCGATGGGCACTTGGGTTGATTCCATGTCTTTGCTATTGTGAATCGTGCTGAAATGAACATACATATGTATATTTATAATAGAATGATTTCTATGTCTTTGGGTATATACCCAGTAATGGGATTGCTGTGCTACATGGTATTTCTGGTTCCAGGTCTTTGAGGAATCATCACATTGCCTTCCACAATGGCTGAACTAATCTACATCCCTACCAACAGTGTAAAAGCATCCCTATTTCTCCACGGCCTTGCCAACGTCTGTTGTTTCTTGACTTTTTAATCGCCATTGTGATTGGCATCAGATGGTATCTCATTGTGGTCTTAATTTAATGCAAAGGTTTGAAAACCTCCCCAGGTGATTCCTGTGTGTAGTGAAGTATAAGAATCACCGTCTTCGAAAGGATAAATCAGTGACACTCAGAGTGTGGTTCCCCAGGCTTGCAACATCTGGGTCACCTGGGAACTTGTGAGCACTGCAAATTCTCAACCTCACCCCATCTCTCCTGATCACAGACTCTGGGCTGGGCCTGGCAGCATGCCCTTTAACAAGCCCTCAGCAGATTCGGAGGCCCCTGGAGTCTGAGCAGCACCACGTTAAATGACAAGCCTTAGCTTTCTTGGAATTTCTGATCATTTGCAATTAGATTGTGTTTTCCATCAGATGGGCATCACAACCGCCTCTGGATTAAAGAAGCCCCCATTTTGCAGGAATTCAACTACAAAATAAAGCACTGGGGAGGACTGGAAGGGCACCTGCCCCATTTGTTGTGACATTATATGTGTTGTGAAAACATAGCCCCCAATGAAGTAGATATTTTGCTTTTGAGACTACCCTCTGGGCTAAGGGGACAAGTTTACTATAGTTTGGAACCACTCAATGGAACTTTGACCTCCAAATTTGTAATTATGGAAGAATCCAATAAAAACAGAATCCGCCTTCTTCCCCATCCAACACTCCCAAGAGCATGGCGGGCACCCCCTCCAGACAGCCTCAGAAGCCTGCCTGACACCTGGCTGGACCTGAGCATCTCTCCCGCATCAATCTCCCAGACCTGGGGGTGTCCAGTAGTCCAGAAAAGCTTTCCAGAATGTTTCTGGGCAGTTGGGTTAAGATAAGTTGGACGGAAGGCAACAAGGAGAACTGTTCACAAACAAGAAGGCAGGAATGCTGCGGGCACTTACACAGCAAACTTGCTCATCAGCCTGTTGGAAGGGATTTCAGCAGAGGGAACAGAGAACACAGCTGGAGAACCGGCTCAGGCCAGGCCTCGGGTGTGCCCCAGGTGTTGCTGCTTCGAATGCCAACCATGGGGCTGGGCACTAGCCCTTTCAGAGCCGGTGCAAAGCTAGATTTGCTCAGCACATGGTAGGTCCAAACACATGGCTGCTTTTACCTTCGCATTTCACACTTGCTCTTGGGAAGCCGATGGGAGAAGGAAAGGAGTTCTTCCCTCTCTTTAATAAAAGAAAAGGGAGCGTACACTTCAGGACATATTTAGCAGGACAACAGAATGTTATACAACCGCCCAAGGTAAGTAAAATATTTTAAGAAAACTAGTATTCCACATCAGAAGTCTCTCAGACTATTAACCCCACAAAAGTCCTACCAAAATTCAACACAATTCCACATCCTACAGCACCACTAATAATCATCCCTAGACCCCCATAAATCGGAGGTTTCGAAGAAAAACCTACAAACACTATAACCAAAAGAACATGTAAGAAGAATAAAGCATATGCCGTTATGCATATACTTCATGAGACTTCCACATCAGAAATCTCTCAGGAAGGGGCTGAATTAAAATCCCCTCCACAATTATGCTAGACAAATAGTCTACGTGAAATGAGCTTTTATATAATTAATAAAGTCTCTCCGACTAGATTAGCTACTTCTAAAATCAGAGCGAAAGCTACTTTACACCCAGCAGGGAAACCAGCCCAGTAATGCAGTGGGCTGACAGGTCCTCTTACAGAACCATTGGCAAAGCAGCATAAAAGTTCCATGCCTGCTTTTGCCCTAACTGGGCCATTACATTTTAAGAAAAACATGGTAAATGTTCATCCTCCAAGCCTTGTCTTTTACCAACTCCCTAAAGTGTTCACTACAAAAACCTAATAATGAAAACTTAAGTATGTCTAAAAAACAGCAAGGTTCAGCGTACGCTGTTCAAGACAGATCAACAGATGAAGTCTCCCATCATCCGAAGTTACAGTCTAAGCTGTAACCACTGAACTAAGTCCCTACAAAAATGCCTAGCCACAGATAGTTTTCTAGAGAGTTATCAATTAATTCCAGGAATGATATCTCCCATATTTCTCATTTTCTTTCCCATGGTAACAGACTATTTGTCAGTCATGACTATTAGCTATAACTAGGATCAACTCTCATCTTCTTGGTGATTATGTCATGTCTCTTCCATCTCCTTTCACTTCCCCTGTCTCCTCTGCAAATCTATACAGTGTACATGCTCACATACATGTATGCATCTATACATACATGTGTTTATGTGCATGCTTGTGTGTATATACACTTACATACTAGAGAGAGAGAGAGAGGAAGGGAAGAAGGGGAGGAAACCTTAGTAAGTATATTATAAAGAAATTTTAGAATTTTAAGAAAAAAACCTTCAGAAAAAAATACAAAAAATACAAAATGTGCAAAAGACACTTGCCAAAAAACAGTCCCAGATCCCCAAATCCCGCTGCTATCACTGAGGGCTGTGAGGAGTGAAGGGGAGGAGCAGCTGTGACAGGAAGTTAAAAGGACTTTACAATTTCCAGAAAAGTATGTGACAGTGAGTCCAACACCACAGGACTCTCCACTGCCTGCTCTCCTGGGATCCTGAGCAAGGCTATAGGAATGACCTGTCCTAGCCTTGGGAATCATTCCGGTCCTGGCTGAAACCAGAAACACTGGCTGGGAAAATGACAGGAGGGAGAGATGGGATGCCCATCAATGGATCACTGTAACGGCATGGAAAGCTCTCTGATGAGGTGATACTTAAGAGGAACATAGGAAAATAATCAATTAGCCAAAGACACAATCAAAAGGATAGCACCAACATGTATATTAGATATAGGTCCAAAATGGCTAAGTCTTGATAACTATCCTTTTGATATTAGGCAAAAAAAGGGGAAAACTATTTCCAAGTGCCATTCAGAACAAAATTCTCAGCTTAACTACAACCCAAGAAAAATGGTCAATGTTCACATGAGACAAAAGACAGAACAGCACCACTTCTGGCCTTTCAACTGGGCAAGGAACAGAAAATAAAACTCATTAAGAGGACACAGAAGTCCAACAAAACAGACCCAAAAAAAAAAACACCTGGTCCTTCTGACAACATCCAGATCCTAAACCACATTATCCCAAATGCTGGAAGATCATTCCATGTTGTTTTGGAAAAACTGCTTGTAGTCTTCAGAGAGAATCAGGGCAAATAGGAAACTATTCTAGAAGTTGGGAAATGGGTCTTGGTGTTTGTAAGCAGATCTTAGAAATGCAAGACTGATGAAAGGCTTACTTCAAATTATCAGACGGCTTACTCAGCAGATTTATTCTAACAATTCCAAAATGAAAGATTTTGTCCAGCTCACCTAGGTTCACCAGGAATAAATCTAACTGGCCTAACTCCATTTCTGTAGGGATGGCTTCTCTAACCTAGTAAACCAGGAGAATGCCTCAGATGATACATTTTGATTTTAACAAGGCATTTGATAAGAGTTTCTTATAACATTGTTATGAATGAGATAGAAAAGTTAGGGTATGGTGAGGTGAACTAAACTCTGGTTAGACAAACATTCTGGAAAATCTTGATTAGCCAAACAATCAATTTGCAGTGACATCTCTAGGTTCATGTCTTAAGCCATTTGAAAAGTGAAAAAAGTTGTAATGATACCATTTTGCCTCTTCAATTGTTCATTTTTAAAAATGAAAACAGCCAGTGCTGGTTGGAATACAAAGTGTCATAATCTCCGAGGACAATTTAGTAATATGTCTCACACTTCTGATTAGAAATTCCATTTTAAGAAATATTCTTCCAAAGGAAATAATCAGACAGACAAGAATGTACAAGGCTCTTCACTGCTATGTTATAATAGGAGGAAAAAAAAAAACATACTTGAGTATTTAAGGGGAATGGTTAATGACGGTGCATCAATAAGATGCAACAGTGACACTTAAAAGGAACTACATCAAGATTTTCAATAACAAAGAAATGCTCACTTTAGAAAGTAGGGAAGAAAGCAGGATGCACAACAAAACACATACCATTAACTCAGCTTTACAAAAATGTGTATCAACCTGGCCGGGTGCTATGGCTCACACCTGTTATCCCAGCACTTTGGGAAGCCAAGGCGCATGGATCACTTGAGGCCAGGAGTTCGAGACCAGCCTGGCCAATATAGTGAAACGCTGTCTCTACTAAAAATACAAAAAGTAGCTGAGCCTGGTGCTGCATGTCTGTAATCCCATCTACTCAGGAGGCTGAGGCAGGAGGATCACTTGCACCCATGAGGCAGAGGTTGCAGTGAGCTGAGATCACACCACTGTACTCCAGGCTGGGTGACAAAGCGAGACTCTGTCTCAAAAATAAAATGTATATAAACCTGTGCACCTGCATAAAAGAAATAGAAAGGAAAAAAATCTCCAAAAGCTAACCATTCTCTGGGAGGTAGGATGAGGGGTGACTCTTCATACATTAAAATTGTCCAGTTTTTGGTCAGGCATGGTGGCTCACGCCTGTAATGCAGCACATTGGGGGGCTGAGGAGGCTGATGACCTGAGGTCAGGAGTTCAAGACCAGCCTGGCCAACATGGCGAAACCCCTATCTCTACAAAAAAAAAAAAAAAAAACCTACAAAAATTGGTTGGGCATGTTGGAGCACACCTGTAGTCCCAGCTAGTTGGGAGGCTGAAGTAGGAGAATCACTTGAACCCAGGAGGCAGAGGCTGCAGTAAGCCAAGATCACACCAGCAATCACACTATTGTACTCCAGCCTGGGTGACAGAGTGAGACCCTGTGTCAAAAAAGAAAAAAAAAAATTGTCCAGTTTTTAAATAATGAGTACATACTAATTTTAAAATCATGAAGCGTTATTAACAATATATGTATTTTTACAATTGGTTTTCAAAAACCGTGAAAAGGGAAGTTTCGAGTAACCAAGCAGAAGCTGGAGGAGTGGAAGGCTACCATCGGGGCTGTGATAGGAATGCAGTGGGCGGATTCTTACACTGGAAGGAAAGGGCTGGCATCGGTGCCCACCAAGGCCACTTCCCACCTCGCAGCCAGTCCAGGCCTTCACAGGAAGATGAGACACCATGTCCCCATCTGAGTCTCGAACCAGAAGCAAGAGATATGTAGAGGCCAGGGAAGGGGACGCATCTGCTCTTCCTTCAAGCCCTTCTCCCTAAAAGTTCATGCCATGCTAGAAATGCCCCAGAAACAACCCATCTTTCACTGTGGATACCCTCTGATTCTACTCTCTAGAAGGCAGTTAGTGAAAAAAAATGCCCCCTTGACTGACTTCCATGTGTGGGTATGTATGTGTGTGTGTGTGTGTGTGTGTGTGTGTGTAATACATATATTGAGACAGGGTCTCACTCTGTTGCCCAGGCTGGAGTTCAGTGGTGTGATTAAAGCTCACTGTAACCTCAACCTCGTAGCCTCAATCGATCCTTCCACCTCAGCCTCCTGAGTACCTGGGACTACAGGTGTGCACCACCATGCCCAGCTAATTTATTTCATTTTTTGTAGAGACAGGGTACCTCACTATGTTGCCCAGACTGGTCTCAAACTCCTAGGCTCAAGCGACACTCCCACCTTGCCCTCCCAACGTGCTGGGCCTACTTCTCAATATAAAATGGGCCCCAGAGAAATTCAAAGAAGGCTTCCTCCACAAATCTACCCAAACCATTTTTATTCTATAGAAGAAAAAAACAAACAAAACTAATGACTAGGTTGAGGCTTTTTCTTTAACTCAGTAACATATGCCTTCTTTGGAACTAAATTTAATAACCTGGGCTTCCCTCTGGGGTTGGATGAGGAATAAATCAAAGTCGTTATTTCTGGAAAGTAGCTAATGTGCAAATATATTTTCACCCACAATAAAATTCCTCAACACATAGCCATGTGCACAGACAAGCACACACACACACAGCACACGCCCTTCCTTTGAAATGAGCCAGTCCAGTATTATCAAGCTTAGGATCCAAGGAGAAACTGACATATCCTTTTCTACATTTCCTCAACTGTGGTTGATTCTTTCTGGCCTGAGCTCCAACAACTCCTATCAGCTTTTATCAGTCTGGTTTTGATGCAGAGTAGGGAGTAAGGGGGCTAACAGTTTTGTTTTACTTTGCCATAAAATCATCCCCCTTTTAAAAGGCCACTGAAATATGTACTGTGACTGCCATCCTAAATGTGTCCCCAAGGAGTTTTTCATGCCAGTACCCACCTCCCTTGCTAGTGAATGGGCAGAAAGAGGCAGTGGACAGAAGCCGATGAAGGCGAGGTGGTGTGTGGGTATGATAAAACCAAAATCAAGTTACTTTCCTATTCTCTCACTCAACAGCAGGCGTGACAGAAGACTTCTGTGGCCACTGAACACCAAAATGTATCGGGATTTTCCCCACACACTAAGCAAGCAATTCAGCGGACAGCAGCTGGGTGTCTTCCAGTTCAATTCTGACACTACCCACCCAGTGATGGTGTCAGATCCCACAGGGTGAGGGCTCAGTCCCACCAGACTGCCCCACTTCCAAGGCCAACCCCAAGCCCCAGGGTGTTTTATACCTGTGCTTCTGACCCACCGGCTAGGAATCAGGGTTCCCATGATGCACTCTCCTTGGGTTCAATTATTTTACTAGAGTGGCTCATAGAACTCAGGGATACACTTAACTCACATTGACTGGTTTATTATAAAGGATTATTACAGAGGATACAAAAGAAGGGATGCATGGAGCAAGGCACAGGAGAAGGGGGTACAGCGCTTCCATGCCCTCTGGGGTGCACCACCCTCCACGTGTTCAGATATCTGGAGTTTTTTGAACTCTGTCATTATGGGTTTTTATGGAGGCTTCCTTGTGTAGGCATAACTGATTAAACCACTGGGCACATCAACTTAACTTTCAGTTCCTCTCTCCTGGCCAGAGGCTGGGGGTGGGGCTGGAAGTCCCAACCCTCTAAATTCTGCCTTGGTCTTTCAGGTGACCAACCTCATCATCCTGAAGCTACCCAGGAGCTGCCAGCCATCCGTGAACTCATTACCATTCAATAGGACACATAATTTTGAAGATTCTAAAAATTTTAGGAGTTGTTATGCCAAGAAACTGGGAAGAAGACCAAATAAGTATTTCATAATATCACAGGTATTTCATAATATCACAGGTAGGATGGACTCAGCTGGTTTCAAAACAAAGTTCAGGTATGTGCATTCAGCATGAGACCATAATCTCGTATCCTTGACAAGCCAAGAGTGAGAAGTCTAGGGCATCTGTGTCTGAGAGTCAGCCATTTAGGCAGAGATACCAATCTGTGCCTAAATCCTGGCCCAGCTATTAAAGCTGGATGTGCCACGAGCAATGAAATTGTTCTCCAAAATCTGCACACAAGGCCTCCTGTCGAGATAACACAACAAGCCCCAAGTGCTGTGCAATTCCTCCCAAACATCTCAGTAAAGCCTATCTTCTTGGACTGTCTTAGATACTGGGTATAACAACAGACACGGAAAAATAACTCTGGAATCATTTCTTTCTCCCAAGACCTTTCATCAGCCAACTCCTCCTCCCTAAGCTCCTTTGCTTTTGATAGGGTATGATATTTGCAGAATGTGGATCCAATAATAAGGAAACATGTATTTTATCCTGAACATGCTTGCTACTGCCTCAAACAATCACATTTCTTGAAATACAGAATTGCAGGTTAATTATGCAAAGGGCAGACCCAGCTTTCTGTAGTCTATTGTTTGTAAGCCTGTCCCTGGCTTTAGTTACTCATGATATCAGGAAAAGCAACCTAATACAGACCTGCAGCTGTGCCCACACAGTGAAGGCCGCTTGGGGAATACTGCTGGCTTCATGTGCATATCAAATAGGTGAGCTTACCATTCCCTACATATGTTCCTCATTGTTCTGTGCATTTGTGGCTGGCAGTGTTTCCAATCACAGCAACCACTCCATCAACAATCAAGATTACAGATCAGTGGCAAATTGCAAGCCCACCATATTTGGGGAGTGACAGGTCTCTGGTGTAATGCACACCCTTACCAACAAACCAGCCTTCATTCTCATTCAGAATACGCGTTGGGCTAGGACACACTATGGGCGCTGAAACTCAGTTTAGTTGTTTCTTATTAAAGAAAAAAGTGCCCCACATCTCAAGCACAGGGCCTAAAGAAATAAACAAAGAGGTGTGCCCAGATTCATGCGCCAGCCATAAATGTCATTGCAACATAAAAGAGCAAGAGCTGGAACAACTCAGATTTCCTAATAGACTGTTAAATAAATTATGGTATAGCCAACAGAAGGACTCCATGAGGTCATTAAAAAGAATGGGTTACATATATAGGGAGTTTTTTTATGTTCTTGGTTTTGTTAGGAGGAAGCACCGGGCTCCAGAACAATATGAACAGAAAGATCCTATTTTCATTACACCTAGTTGTGTGTGTGTGTGCGCACGCACGCGTGTGTAAAGCATATGGGCGTGCATCACACTTTCTCTGCAAAGTAAGTATTCTGGAAGTACATGCACCAAACTGTTCACTGTGATGATCTTTTATGCGGAATGGAGGCAGGAAAACACTCACTTTAAAATTCATATTAATTGAAACATATTGGTTCTACAAATACGCGCCACTGTTACAAATCAGTGAGATGAATGAAAATACGTTCATTTTTAAAGAAACACAGGGCCTTCCATATTCACAAGAATGTCAGGGTTCTCCTGTAATAAACCATCTGAGCTCTCCAAGGCTAATTATATAAGCAGATCACATCACCCCAAGGCTTAATAATGCACCCGTGGCCTCCTACTGCTCCTATAATCAAAACTTCCTCCCCAGGCTCCTGAGGCTCAGCTGCATCTCACCTTTGCCCTTCACTAATTGGATCCCACCACAGGAGCCTCTTTTTCTGACTTTTAAACACACTACGCTGGTCTCACCTCAGGCCCTTTATTTGCTGCAATCCCTCTGTCCAGGGATGCTTTTTCTCAAGTCTCCTTTGTTGAAGTGTCACCAAAGGTTGAAGTGGCACCTACTCAGTGACCTTCCTTGGCCCTCAACCTCACAGTGGTCCTCCTCAAATGCTGTCACACCACCCTGCTCTGTTTCCTTCACAGCTCTGCTTACTCTTTGTAGTCACTTCCCTACCCATCTCCTTCTTTAGGTCCAGGAGAGCAGAGAGCTGGTTTGGTGCCTCAAAAAGCAGCCAGCACAGGGTGGGCTGAATTGAACTGAATATTTCACTCATTAAATGAATGAGTAAATATCAGGGTCGGGTTTTAGAAAATGCAGCTCTTGATATGGCTCTGATTGATAAAACTGGACTTTTTTTAAAAAAAGCAAACAAATGTTACCTTCTCACATGGGAAACAAAATGCAGGCTACACCAACAGAACAGCTATCCAACCACAAACCAGACCACCACCCACCATTCCACAGATGCAGACAATGACCTGAAATTTCAAACAAGAATGGAGTTTACATTCACTAACCTGTCATGGAAATTCCTCAAGATTGATTTGTAAATTAACCTTGGCCAGGTGCGGTGGCTCACGCCTGGTCAAGGTTATACTTTGGGAGGCCAAGGCGGGTGGATCACCTGAGGTCAGGAGTTTGAAACCAGCCTAGCCAATGTGGTGAAACCCCGTCTCTACTAAAAATGCAAAAAAAATTAGCCAGATGTAGTGGCGTGCTCCTGTAATCCCAGCTACTCGGGAGGCTGAGGCAGGAGAATCACTTGAAGCCAGGAGGCAGAGGTTGCAGTGAGCCGAGATCGCACCACTGCACTCGAGCCTGGGTGACAGAGCGAGATTCCGTCTCAAAAAAAAAAAAAAAATTATCTTCATTCTACTTAGAAAAGGCCATAAAGAGTCTGTCTGTGACCACCTTTCCTGAGTTTTCAACCCAAACAGCCAAGTGAATCCTTGAGGAAGAACAGATATTGAGCCAGACTGGTCTTGATGAAGCCAGCAAAGTACCTTGCTCGGGGTAAGGGGAGCACTGAGATACAGGGACCTGAATGTCTCATTTCCCAAACTTCCATCTGCTTTCCCAGACAAGACTTGTCAACAGACTCCTTATACCACTAGTATTTTGGAAAAGTACTCAATTTCAGATTCTAACACATGTCCTTGTATTCTGGAAGAATTACATCTATAGAAACCTGGTTTTTCCATAATCTCAGCCTCGGTCACCTTGGAAGAGGAGGAGAATTTGAACTTGGATTTTGAAAGCAGGCAAGATTCATGTCCTGGTTGTTCACAGGTGACTTCCACGCCACTGACATATCGTACACATTGTTTTTCTCACTTAAAAACACACACACAGCAAGCACTGTCTTGACTGAAAATGCCAAGGAACAAATTTTGGTGGGTGCTAACACCCACACTCCCAATTCCTTGTAGTAACAAACACAAAAGCAAATAAACAGCAATTTGCCAGTTCTGTCGCCCTAAGAAAGCTATGGAAAGAGGATTTTTATTAACTCCTCCATGTAAGCCTGGAGCAATCTTCCTGTCCAAATACTAAAGTCCTTTCAGACACTTCCCCCTCCAGTGGTTTGTGTTTAAGGATCTAAGGGGAGAGGAGCAAATGGGAATTACTGATCAAAGGGGCATAAAGTTTCAGTGATATAAGACAAATAAGTTCTGGAGACCTGCCTATAGTTAACAACACAGTATTGTACACCTAATTAAAAGGGTAGATTTCATGTTAATATATATTACTTCTATATGTATAAATATTTTATACATTCACTTATTTATATGGTTTTTGTTTTGTTTTGTTTTGTTTTTTTGAGGCCGAGTCTCACTGTGTTGCCCAGGCTGGAATGTAACTGCACAATCTTGGCTCACTGCAACCCCCACCTCCCGGTTCAAGCAATTCTCTTGCCTCAGCTGCCTGAGCAGCTGGGACTACAGACGCGCACCATGACGCCTGGCTTATTTTTGTATTTTCAGTAGAGACAGGGTTTCACCACGTAGGCCAGGCTGATCTCGAACTCTTGACCTCCAGTGATCTGCCCACCTCGGCGGCCTCCCAAAGTGCTGGGATTACAGGCATGAGCCACAGCACCCAGCCTTATTTGTATGTTTGACATTCTGTGTATATATATTTAGAGGAAGCGTGCACGTGTGCATACACGTACTTTTCAAGTCTCACACCGATGTCTTTTAATCCTTTTCTTAAGGCAGGTAAGATGAGAAATTTCAACCTTAACCTAACAGATGAGGAAATGGAAGCAAAGGGTACTACATCATGTATAGCACAAACTATTTTTTTTTTTTTTTTTTGCCTTTCAAATTGGGAAAACAGCTTCCTTCTGGGCTGTAGGGAAAATGAAAGGAGACTCTGCCCAAAAACCCCTTCTGGGCTCCCCCGTCCAGCTTGCTGGAAATCTGTGAGACACGCTGGTGCCAGTGACTAAGGTTGGAGCTGTTCACAGCTGTTCTCTTCCTCCTCTTTCCTCCCGAGTCCACAGCCAGAGAGAACTCCCTGGGGCCTCCCACCTGAGCAGGACATGCGCTGCTGCCTTGAAGTGAAGGCAGCCCCGGGCTCTGGAGGTCAGCAGCGCAGGGCACGAATCCTCGCCCCGCCAGCAGGACTCCAGCTCTACAGCTCTGGGCCTCTGTCCACCCCTGAGAGCCTCTAAACCTCCATCTGCCGCCTATAAAACTGGAAGAGCAAAGCCTGTATCTCACAGGACTGTTCTAGGATTAAATGAGACAGAATATAGAATATACTTAGCACAGTGCCTGAAGCATACTAAGAAAATCAGTAATAAAACTATCTTCAGAGCTAAACTTTTAGGTCAAAACCTATCAGATTAGAAAAGGAACTATACAAAAATCCCTCAGCTCCCAGGCCATGGTTCCCTGCCAGGCTATAAGATCCATAGCTCTAGGTCTAGGGCCTACAGGCACTTAGAAAACCTGCAATTGAAACAGAACAGAAAGCCTCAATTATCAGCAGATGATCACAGTATCCACATAACCAAAGAAGAGGCTTATTAATCAGGAAGGGGGTTGGTCTGCTAGGAAAACACAAAAAAGACCGTTATAAGGGAAAAGAGGGCAGATCACTGCAAAGTGTGTTGCCCACAGGGAAAGAACCTTGCCCAGTGTTCTGGTCTCAAAGGTGGTTTCGTTTAGACCCAAACCACATCTCTAAAATACAGACTGACAGATCAGGCAATCAGAGGCTGATGGCCCTAAATATTGTATTCACCCAATCCCTGCTTGTTCCAAGGCCCAGGATCCCTACGTGGGTTTACCTGCAGGGAGAAAAAGGGAAGAAACCACGTGGACACTGTCAGAGCTCAGGCTGCTACAGCGAAATACCACAGACGGGGTGGCTTAAGCAACAGTGACTTTCTCACAGTTCTGGAGGCTGAAGTTCTGAGATGAGGGTGCCAGCATTGTCAGATTTCAGTGAGGGCCCTCTTCCTGGCTCACAGACTGTGTCCTTACAAGGCAGAGGGAACAAGTGCTGGCCTCTCTCCCTCTTCTCATCATGGCACTAATCCCATCATAGGGGCCTCAACCTCATGACCTCATCTAACCCTAGTTACTTCCCAAAGCACCCATACCTCCTAAAACCATCACATTGGGAATTAGGGCTTCAATACATGAATTTCAGGGAGGACATAAACACCCAGTCCATAGCAGACACCCAGACAAGGTCTTCTAATGGAGATACTTTGCATCCACTAATAAACTGCTATCCTATCCATTTTGCATGTCAGTTCTTTGAGCTTGATTCATCTGAGTCCCCTGACTTTGTGCCATTAAAATCAAGCTTCAGTCCGTGAGCTCACAAGCCAGACTCTGCAGAGTGGTAAAGAGGCCTGCGGAACAAATGTCAGTGAGTTGCAGGGCCTCCTGGAAGTTTCCTCCAGAACAATGACCCACTACTTCAATAGTACTTTAATAACACTCAAGTACAAATCAAAACCACACTGAGATACCACTCACACACACTAGAATGACTGGAACCAAAAAGACAGATAATAATAAGAGTTGGCAAGGATGAGAAGTTGGAGCCTGCATACCCTGCTGGTGGGAATGTAAACTGACATTGCCACTTTGGAAAACGTTTTGACAATTCCTCAAATGTTAAGCATTGAGTTACCATATAATCCACTGCGGGGGCTACAGGTTTCCACAATTTAGATGTTAAAACCCTTACCCTCCAGGGCTATGCTGTTAGGAGTTGGGGCCTTTGGGAGGTGACTAGGTCATGGGGGCCAGAGCCCTTATGAATGGGATAAGTGTCCTCATAAAAGAGGCCCCAGAGAGCTGCCTTGCCTGTTCGGCCATATGAGGACACCTCAAGAAAATGCCATCTATGAATCAGGCCCTCTCCAGACACTGAATCCGCCTTCATCTTAGACTTCCCAGCCTCCAGTACTGTGAGATATAAATGTCTGTTGTTTATAAGCCACCCAGTCTATGATATTTCATTACAGCAGCCCAAACAATGACACACAGCAATTCCACTCCTAGCTCTATACCCAAGAAAGAAAAAGAAGAACATATTTTCCCACAAACACTAGCACACGGACGCTCACAGCAGCATCCTTGATCATAGCCCCAAGGCGGAAACAACACAAATGCCCATCAACTGATGAATGGATCACTGAACTGTGGCATATTCATACAATGGAATATGATGCCTCAATAGAAATGGAGAACTGACACACCACAGCGGGGGTGAAGCTGACCACACTACCCTGAGTGACTAAGAAAAGAAAGAAAAGATATGCTAGGCCACAAAGGACCAAGAGTACATGATTCCACGTACATGAAATGTCCAACACAGGCAAATCTCTAAGGACAGGAAATAGTGGCTGCTTGGGGCTGGGCATGGGGAAGGAGGGCTGGGAGGGGCTGGGTGGTGAAGGCTACAGGGAGTGGGACTTTTTGTGGTAATGAAAATGTTCTGAAACAGACTGTGGTGATGGAGGCACGACTTTGACTATACTAAAAGCCACTGAACCGTACTCTTTAACGGGTGATAGTATGCTATGTGAATTATATTTTAATATTTATAAAAACCACCTATGTCTGTTTTGCCTGGAAAGCCTGCTAAAAATAACCCCCCTGTATGGAGTGCCTACTTCAGGTCAAACACTGTGCCAAGAACGTTCCTTTATTATCTCACGTGTTTCTCAATGATCTTACCGAGTGGGTAGGAACGATGAAAAACCACTCAAGGATGTATTTAAATGCCTCCTATTTAGTGATAGGAACAAGCGGAATCATGCCACAGAAAGATGCTGGTAAAACCCACACTGACTGAAAGCTCAAAGGGTGCAACTACTTAGAGATGCACGAGATGGGGAGGAAAAAAATCACCAGAATTCCATTCAATGTAATTTCATGGACACCCGAGGAAGGCGACATGCGCTGTGGTAGAGCCCTTCATAAGGGAGGTAAATGCACCCAGCGGTGCTGACGGTGTACGCACAATAGCACCCGGTGGGCTAATCACAGGAAAGCAATGCCAGCACAGGGGAAATGAGAGCTTTCGTCTTCCTTCTCACACTGGCTTGCTTCCCCCCCTACCCCACTAAAGGGAAAAAGTATGCTTGATATGATTACAAAAACTGTATATGTATCTTACAAATTTTTTTCAGAAAATTTCAAATGTCTAAGGAGAAAGGAAGCATCAATCATAACCTAACATCAACGTTTTGGTATTGATTTGTAGTCAATGGCAGGACCTACATAAAGTCAAACAGAATTTTAAATGTCCAGTAGCAAACACCCTGAACAAAATCTGGGACAGAAATGAGAAAAAACATGCCATGCTCTGACCCTAAAACTTCAAAGACAGCTGTGGGGAAAACAAGCCCACAGAGATTTCTTCTGAACACAGGATGTCTGAGAAGGGAAGGAGGTTGCCCACATCTCCACTGACAAAGGTGAAAACAAAGGGAGAAGGACCTCACCCTCATGCCTGTCTTCCTGAACTCAGCCCGCTCACCTCCACGTACAGACAGCAGCTGACCGACGGCAGCAGGGAGCAAGATGCCAAACACCATGACTTCCAGGTGCAAGTGTCCAAAGGGTGACCAGCCTCAGGGTGAGACACGGCCCCATCCATAGCGCTAGGCCCTGGCACTCCAGGGATAGAACACACTGCTTTTGGCAAAGGCTTCCTGGCAGCAGGTGCCAGAGGACAGGCTACAGTTGCAGACAAAGGCCAGTTATGACTCCTTGATGGCAAAGCCACAGGGCCCCAGCCCAGTTACTTGTCATGGCTGCCATCTGTCAGGGGACCCAGGAAATGAATACTAGCTCCCGGAAACACCAACCTGGCTCCTAGACTGCCCTGCAGTGGCCCAGGCAGTTTACCTGTGTCTGGCCAACTGCCAGCCATTTCCCCACCTTGCAGACAGAACCAAAGCCCAGGACTGCATTTCAAATTGGAGAATTTTATAGTTCTTCATTTTTCTGGATCCATAACCACTTTCCCTCTCCCTCTAGTTAACTTTGGCTTGCAGTTAATTGCTAGGAAGATGCATTTCCAGGAGGAAGGAGAAGGCAGGTGGAATGTCAGACTGGTGAAACTGAGTCATGCAAATGACCATTTGGAGAGGTAGCATTGCACAGTGGTTATGAGCAAATTTCAGAGCAAGCAAGCCCCTGTTTAAACTCCAGTTCTATCCATCACTAACCAGGAGCCTTCAGGAACAAAAGTTACCTTCTTCTCCACCTGGTGTTTAATACCTCTACTTAACAGAGTCCAGCCCATTTTTTAAACAAAAAACGCCCATGGCACTGCAGAAAAAGAATATGAGTGATGAAGGCAAAGCAGGAACTACCTGGTCAATTACTAAGTTGTGCTTCCTTAGTTGCCTAGGTTCCACAGTCTGGGAACTGTCCCAAGATGGAAATAAAAGGCTTTTCATTCCCATCTGAAATTCTGGCAACCCATTTCCCAAAAGAAATGCAAATGCTCCCAAAGCATATGAGAATATGTTCAACTAGGCTGCTAACTAAAGAAATGCACATTAACATGGAGAATTAGCATTGCTGATAAAAAGAATTATAACACTTAGTGCTGGCAAAGGAGAATAAACATTTTCACCCCCGCTAGTGGTAAATGAGTATGATGCTTTTGGAGCATGGCTTGACACTGGTCATCAAAATTATGTGAGCATTTTCTTTGATCCAGACTTCTAGTAATTTATCCTAAAGAAACAAAACGACAGGCATTAAAATACAAATGTTTAAAGACAGTTATTCTGGATTTTTTCTAACCTCAAGACATTGGAAATAACCCATGTCTTCAGCACAAAATTGCTAAAATAGGCTAAACCCATACATAGAATACTGCATAGCTATCAAAAAATAACAAATCTCTATTTATCCACGGATGGAAAGATGTTCAAATGATGGTGTTAAATAAAGAAAAAAACAGTTTTCAGAAAAACTATATGTAGATCTCTGTTTTAAAAAAAAAGCTAAATGGATATACGTGTGCACACACGTGCACACACACACACACACACGGGGCATACATCAAAATGTTAGCTCCGGTTATCCCTGGAAGGCCCAGTAACAAGTGAGTTTCACTGTATTCTCCGCACCTTTATGAATTACCTTAACTGTTTACAATAAACACATATTACTTTGTCTTGCCCCACACATTTCTTACTGCACACCATGGGCGGGGGTGGGAATGAAATTGAGGCATCAAGACACAATCTTTTTATCCCTTCACTACATGACTATCCCTTGTTGCTAAGTCAAAAGCAACTTTCTAAATGTGCTGAAGTGTATGTCTGGGTTTTCTTACATTTTTATTTACAAATTATTTTATTCTATGTTCTTGAAAAGCAAAACAAAATGCTAAGGTAGACAATTTCAAACTCTTCCAGGATGACAAATAAAAAAAATTTCCAAAATTTTAGGGATGGAAAGTAAGTTATTTAATGCCAAGTTGGATCTTCACCATGATGTCACATGGCAGCTGTCATGACCCTCCCCTCCCTTTCATGGATGAGAAAACTGGGGTTCTGAAAGACGAATAAATCATGTGGCGTCACAGAGCAGGTAAGCAGCAGAGTGCAGCACTGATGAAGGACTCTTCTCAGGACTACATTAGCTTTGCACAGCTGCCATAATATAGCACTACAAACTGAGTGACTTAAACCAGGGGTCTGCAATCCCCAGACCACAGACTGTCACCGGCTTTATCTGTATTTACAGCCACTCCCCATCACTTGCATTACCACCTGAGCTCCACCTCCTGTCAGATCAGCAATGGCATTAGATTCTCATAGGAGCACAAACCCTAAAAGTGCACAAAAAATGTAATGTGCTTGAATCATCCCTAAACCATTCCCCACGCAACCCCAGCCCGTGGACAAACTGTCTTCCATGAAATCAGTCGCTGGTGCCAAAAAGGGTTGGGGACCACTGGCTTAAACAACAGAAATGTATTGTCTCACAGTTCTGGAGGCTACAAGTCTGAAATCAAGGTGTCTGCAGGGCCACACTCCCTGTTAAACTTACAAGGAAGTTCCCTCTTCTAGCTTCTGGTCTTTGCTGGAATCTTTGGCACTCTTCGGCCTGTAGATGCATTACTACAGTCTCTGTACCCTTGTCCATAGCGGTCTACTCCCCGTATCTGACTGTCTCTGCTTTCTCTTCTTATAAGGACACTAGTCAAATCAGATCAGGACCCACCCTAATGAGGCATAACCTCATCTTCACTTGTTTTCATCTCCAAAGACCCTGTTTCCAAATAAGGTCACATTCTTCTGTACTGGGAGGTGAGGACTTCACCATATCTTTTTAGGGGACACAATTGAGCCCATAACAGGGACCAAGTCTACACTCCTTCCTCTAGTACACCTTACCTGCAGCACCATAACCCAGTAGGATCATGTCTGTGTCATGCCTGCTTTCATCTGTCCTGTTCAGGACAGTGGAGGGCCACTCCTTTCTGTCTCCGAGCGAGTAAAATTCATACTACTCAAGGCGGAGGAGCTCCCGTCCTGCTGAAACAGCTCCACCTTCTGCCTTGACTCTCATCAGCCATCGAGGGCATCTCTGAAGTTACGTATTCTTCTAGTTCAGATTCTGTTCTTGAGTTAAAACACATTCAAGAGCTTTGTCAATTTAAGAGCACTAGACAAATGTGGAGTAAATAGGATTCCCTTTCTCAGAGCCTCTGATTTAGGGCCAGATCAAACACCCTACAGGAAGAATGCAGGGAGACATGATACTATTTTAATATGTTCTTGGCGTAACTCATTGCCTTTGCAGTCCAGCTCAGACACCAAAAGCAAATTACTAATCCATCACTTCTTGACTGAATCAGTTACTTTTCTTTTTAAACTTCTGAAATTGTTTCTAACAGCAGCAAGGGTGCTGGTAAAGTCAGACATCAAAAGGCTATCAAGCTATCCTGTTGACTGGTGGCTTTCAGGCCAATGCATGTGGCTCAGCAAATTGGAAAAGAACGCAGAGCAAGCAGCCTGGGTGAGAACCGGTGGGCCCATCTATTTCACATGGGAAGACACACGAAGGGCTTATGCCTCTCTCAAGACATCCACTGCGGGCCCTCCAATTCCCACCCCAATGTGCAGCTGAGCAGAACGCCATTGGGAGGTACATTTGGAACAGGAGAACCACCTCTCGGGCTGCATTGTGACTCCGTGTTGTAGAATTAGAAGGCTGTCCAGGTGAACATCTCCCATCTGCCTTCACCTCCATCTCAGCAAGCTGACTGACAGCCCAGGAGACAGCTGGGCCTGGGGCGCCTCCACACAGCCCCACCTGTGCTGCAATCGTATGCAAAATGTCACAGACCCCCAATGAGCATCAAGCTGGACCTTCTGTGGCAAGCATCCCACGGCCCTCACAGCTCATGGTGGCAGGAGGCTGTTCTTCCTGGGGCCTTACACAGTACACAGGGCAGAGAATGGCAGGGACGGACGTGAAATTCCATGTCATTCGGCCCTGCCAAGTTCCTCCTATACTCATTTCTCCCCAAGCCCTCCATCTCCAGCACCTCCTTCCTTTCCTCAGTATCACTCATTTCCAAATCTCCTCAATCTTCATTTATTAAGAACTTTTGTCTGTTTTTTGAAAACAGGTTAAAAATGACCCACCTAAAGAGACACTGTCCAATACAGTAGCCACTAGCTGCATGGGCCTATTTAAATTCTTTAAAATTAAATCAAGTTAAAAATCCAGTTCTGGCTAGGCACAGCGGTGCCTCACGCCTATAATCCCAACACTTTGGGAGGCTGAGGAGGGCGGATCACTTGGGGTCAGGAGTTTGAGACCAGACTGGCCAACATGGTGAAACCCTGTCTCTACTAAAAATACAAAAAATTAGCCAGGCGTAGTGGCACATGCCTGTAATCCCAGCTACTCGGGAGGCTGAGGCAGGAGAATTGCTTGAACCAGGGTGGCAGAGGTTGCAGTGAGCCAAGATCACACCACTGCACTCCAGCCTGGGCCACAAAGCGAGACTCCATCTCAATCAATCAATATCCAGTTCCTCAGTGACTCTATCCACATATCAAGTACCCAATGACCACATGTGGCTAGTGACTACCATATCGCACAGCACGGATACAGAACACTGCCATCGCCACCGAGCATCTATTGGACAGCTCTGGTTGCCATAAAGAAAATGTGTCCCCCTCCTTCCTCTGTCCCCAGCCCCCTCCCGGAGGGGAGGCGACCCTGCTGCCAGTCTCCTTTGTATCCTTTATAAGCTTACACAAGTGTGTGTGGATGCAAACCTCTTTTGTTAAAACAAATGAGAAAAGACCACACATGCTATTTTGTGTCACGCTTTCTTCACTGAATACAGCTTGGAGGTCACGTCGTAAGTACACAGATAGTGCTTCATTCTTCAGAGTGGCTGCATAGCAATCCACTGTCACCAGGCCAGTGTCACCAACCCCACCCGCACCCCCAGGCTCCTCTGTCACCCACTGTGAGGCTGGCTCCCTTCTCTCCCAGTCTCATCCTACCCTCCCAGTCTCCACACCCTCAAACTCTTTTCTGACTCTTCGCTTTACACCTTTCTTGCCCTAATAAAAACGTAGCTGTTCTCTGAGGAAGCCGCTTTCCCTGCCTTTGCAGTAGAGGCCGCTTTTCCTCTCTGATCCCACATTCTCCAAGCCTCTTTCTTCCTGGTGGCCACCCCCAGCTTCCTCCCTCAACACTGCCAGTTGCCATCAGACTAAAGCACCCACTGCGTCGCCTTCCTTGCGCTGCCTCCTCACCTCCTGGCCCCTTCCCTGCACTCACTGGTGACTCACTGATGATGACCTGCTTCATGGCCTTCACCTCCACCCCAAATTCTACACACATTCCTGGTAACTTCAATCTCAAATGGATCATCCAGCCAACACCTGGCCTCATCCATGTCCCTGAACTTTCGTCCCCATGCTGCCTCAGCCACTCACTCTACCCTAAATCTGTGCCAATAAGTGAAACACCTATGGAATCTTGGTATTTAGCAACCTACTCTCAGATTAGTACCCATGCCAACAATTACTGACCTATCAAGACTTCTAGTCTTCTAATCAAGTTTTTTTTTTTTTTTTTTTTTTTTTTTTTTGAGACAGTCTTGTCCTGTCACCTAGGCTGGAGTGCAGTGGGACGATCTCGGCTCACTGCAAGCTCCGCCTCCTGCGTTCATGCCATTCTCCTGCCTCAGCCTCCTGAGTAGCTGGGACTACGGGCGCCTGCCACCAAGCCCGGCTAAATTTTTGTATTTTTAGTAGAGACGGGGTTTCACCGTGTTAGCCAGGATGGTCTCGATCTCCTGACCTTGTGATCTGCCTGCCTTGGCCTCCCAAAGTGCTGGGATTACAGGTGTGAGCCACCGTGCCCGGCTATAATCAAGACTTCTAATCCATGGTGACTATTCATTAACTTTGCCATTATCCTTCCACCCCTCCTTGACTAGTTTAATCTGTCTCTTCTTAGAAATCCCTTGCTTGTAAACATAACATTCCCTTGCCCCTCCTTCTATCTTACCTGTTGAAAATCCTGACCATGTGTAAACCTGATGGTCCATCTTCTCCATACTTTTATTTCCTACCACAGGAAAGTAACCAAATTTGGAACTTAAAAAAACTAGTTGGTAGAATTATAAAATGATATAACAACTATGGAAAATAGTATAGAGGTTCCTCAAAAATTTTAAAAGGGAACTGCCAAAGGATCCAGCAATCCCACTTCTGGGTATTTATCCTAACGAATTGGAAGCAGGTCCCAAGGAGATATTTGCACACTCACATTCACAGCAGCATTATTCGCAATGGTCAAATGGATGAATGGATAAACAAAATGCGGCATATATTTACAACAGAATATTATTCAGCCTTTAGGCAGGGCACAGTGGCTCACACCTATAATACCAGCACTTTGGGAGGTCAAGGGAGGCAGATCACTGAGGCCAGGAGTTCAAGACCAGCCTAGACAACATGGCAAAATTCCAACTCTACAAAAAATACAAAAATTAGCCAGGTTTTGTGGTGCATGCCTGTAGATCCAGCTACTCCGGAGGCTGAGGTAGGAGAATTGCCTGAACCTGGGAGGATAAGGTTGCAGTGAGCCAAGATCGCGCCACCGCACTCCAGCCTGGGCAACAGAGCAAGACTCCATCTCGAAAAAATAAATGAAAGAAATAAAAAAGATTACTCAGCCTTTAAAAGGAAGGAAATTGTGTCACATGCTACAAAAGATGGATGATCCTTGAGGACATTATGCTAAGTGAAATCAGCCAGTCACAAAAAAGACAAATACTGTATAATTTCATTTATATGAGGTATCTAAAGTAGTCAAATTCATAGAAATAGAAAGTACAATGGTGATTGCTAGGGGCTGGGGGGCAGGGAAAAATGGGGAGTTGTTCAATGGGTAGAGTTTCAATTTTGCAGAATGAAAAAAAGTTCTGAGGATCTGTTTCAAAACAACGTGAAATATACTTAACACTACTGAACCATACACTTAAAAATGATTACGCTAATGCATTTTATGTTATATGTTTTAACAACATAAAATAAAAATAAAAATTTATAATAATACAATTTTTAAAAATGCAAAACAAAAACTATTAGGGCTAGCTATATCTGGTGGTGCTGAAGCCAAACTCTCTTTCCCTGAGTATGAAATACCCCATCATATCCACAATAAGGATGCATAGTCACCAGGTGGCAAGGCTAAGGAAGGTTTCGAGTTGCTTTGCCTCGGTAATTCAAGCTCAAGATTCATCCCAAGGTTTTGCGTCCACTTCAAAAAAAATAAAGGGAATTAGCTAAGGGCCAGTTGCATATTTTCCAATTTCCTCTAATATTACTCTCCAGCAACTAACTGAAAACCAATGGC
The DNA here is from genome assembly GCF_000951035.1 of Colobus angolensis palliatus. NCBI lineage: Eukaryota > Metazoa > Chordata > Mammalia > Primates > Cercopithecidae > Colobus > Colobus angolensis. The sequence goes on from NW_012114799.1 coordinate 4,254,810, forward strand.
TTTTCTAATTCATTTATGCTCATTAATATGCAAACATCAGCTTCTCAGCTGGCAGTGATTTCATTAATTTTAAACTTACATGGGGTAAGCCAGGGATTGAAACTTTAAACCAAAGCCAACAATACAGAGGATTGTGAGTATCACTTAAATCCCTAGATGAGGAATCTCCAAGTGAATGCGTTGGCATTGTCACGTGAACAATCACCTGGGAATTAATCAAAGCAACTCCTCTGTGAGTTTCTGCCTTTTGGGCAATGATATATACTTTTAAAGAACAGTAGCTGTTTGGGGGATTATTAGAAACAGTGAAAGCAAAGACATTTCTCATCAATTTTGATCTTGGAAAACCTCCAGACCTAACAAACATTCACACAGATCCTAACAATATAGAAAAGCCACAATTATTCGTGGCTTTCTAATATGTACGAAACTCATTTCAGCAGAAAGGAAATCAGATTAAAAAGCAAATTAGAATAATGAAATTGGAAAACTCTGAATTCAATTCTTTCTGGAATTGCAAATCAAATTATGTATTATTAGCTCTGCAATAAAAAAGAAAAAGCAGGGGGGAAAACTTTCTCCTTTGAGGGCACTGTCCAATACAAATATAATATAAGCCACATGTGTAATTTTACATTTCTAAAAGACATTTTAAGAAGCCAAAGCAAAAAAAAAAAAAAAATTTAAGTTTAACCAATACTTCCAAAATATTCTAAATAGCGACACATAATGAATATTTTTAAACTATTAATAAATACTTTTTCTCATTAAGTCTTTAGAATCTAGTGTGTATTTTATACTTACAACACATCTCAGTTCAGACAAGCCACATATCAAGTGCTAAAATATTGCACTAGTGGCAATCATATTGGACAGTGCAGCTATAGAACCAAAGATGACGTGTTCCTCTGACAAGACAGTGGCTAGCTCCTGAAATCCGAGTATCTCTCTACATTACACTCTCTAGACTTCTGAGTTCCTCAAATACCCAGAACAGCTTGGGTTGGGTGCGTTAGTTACTCCTTTGGCTAGACAAGCGTTAAGTCAAGGTTGGTCATCACGGAATACGTCAACCATCCTTTATCCAAAATGCTTAGGACTGGAAGGGTTTCAGGTTTCAGATTTTTTTGGATTTTGGGATGGCTGCATATACATAATAAGATATATCGAGAATGGAACCCAAATCTAAACATGAAATTCATTTATGTTTCGTATACACCTTATACACACAGCCTGAAGATAATCTTAGACAATATTTTAAGTAATTTTGTGCACGAAACAAAGTTTTGACTGTGACCAGTCACATGAGATCAGGTGTGGAATGTTTTACTTGTGACATCAGGTTGGCACTTAAGTTTTGAATTTGGGAGTATTTCAAATTTTGGATTTTCAGATTAGAGACGCTCAACCATCATGTGAAATTTTTAAAAGTCAGTTTACTGCTATTTTCTAGTATTTTTTTCAACTACAAATTCACTTTTAAAAATTAATTTTATCCTAAATGATACCATCTGTGATATCACAAGTTTGATACTTATATTTGTTAAAAAAAAAAACTAATGCCCATTAAAATAGACATTTAACATTTAAAATGAGTTTTGTTTTTTTTGTTTTTTTTTTTGAGACGGAGTCTCGCTCTGTCCCCCAGGCTGGAGTGCAGTGGCCGGATCTCAGCTCACTGCAAGCTCCGCCTCCCGGGTTCACGCCATTCTCCTGCCTCAGCCTCCCAAGTAGCTGGGACTACAGGCGCCCACTACCTCGCCCGGCTAGTTTTTGTATTTTTTAGTAGAGACGGGGTTTCACCGTGTCAGCCAGGATGGTCTCGATCTCCTGACCTTGTGATCCGCCCGTCTCGGCCTCCCAAAGTGCTGCGATTACAGGCTTGAGCCACCACACCCGGCCCTAAAATGAGTTTTTGTACACTAACTAAAGCTAACAATGACATGAATTAAAATTTGCTCTCATTAGTGAGTCAGTTATGGTGTCATCTTTTAAAAGTTTTCCATCTGGCATATTCAGTCTCAGATACGTTACTGTCTCTTGGCCTCAAAGAGGTCCTGTAACACTTGTATGTTGGAATATTACCTAACATCCCATTCAAGAGTACTTTCTTGTTGGAGACAAAGTCTTGCTCTGTCGCCCAGGTTGCAGTGCAGTGGCAGGATCTTGGTTCACTACAGCCTCCACCTCCTGGGTTCAGTCAATTATTCCACCTCAGCCTCCCGAGTAGGTGAGCTATGGGCACACAGCATCATGTGCAGCTAATTTTTGTATATTTTTGTAGTGATGCGGTTTCACCATGTTGGTCAGGCTGGTCTTGAACTCCTGGCCTCAAGTGATCCACCTGCCTTGGCCTCCCAAAGTGCTGGAATCACAGGTGTGAGCCACCACACCCAGCCTCAAGAGTACTTTCCATCTGGGTGCCACCACAAACCACAGAAAGGGGCATTTACTCATTTGTGTTCAACTGTCCAAAAGCTGCAGAGACAGAGAAAACTGTTGCCCTGATACCCACACATACACGTATACACACACATATATACATATAACTACATGCATATATATATACACATATTAGTGTATAGGTATGTGCATAAAAAATGTGTGTGTCTGTGTGTGTGTGTGTGTGTACTCATTGCAATCATCCTACAAAGGAGGCATTGTCATTTTCTTGCTTTTCCAGATGAAGGAATGAAGCACAGAGCAGTTACTGGCTTCCATAATCACAGAGCTAGAAGATCTGATTACAGAACCTGTGTTACTACCCTGGGGTTTACAAATGATATAAAGAGATGGAAGTTGGAAAAGGCATATGTTTTAGAGTCACAAACGTTAAGTCCTTCAAAGTCAAAATCTGCACCCATGGGATGTGAAGACTGGGGCAAGCAACATCCCCTAATACAGAGAGGGGTAGAAGGCAAATAGAATAATTTAGAATGCCCTTAAGATGTCTTCTGTAAATGACAGTGGAGAATTCATCTTACTTAGAAGAAAAACAGCATAAAAATCCAAGAGAACAAAGATTCCAACAAGAAAAAGCAAAAGGATGGATGGATGAGCAGATGGATAGACCAGCAAACAAATATTCTCAAAATCTGAGAACAGAGAAAATTATAAAGGTACATCTTCTCTCTCTGACCATCCCAAGAGGATCCCATCACATGGCTGGCATTGCACTAGTCACTTTCAAAAGCAACCTGGGGACCTTCTTCTCATCACTGGGACAAAAGCTGCAGGGCAAGCTGTGTTGAGGGCCTCATTCCGTGGCCTTCATCTGCACGGGTTCTGCAGCCTGGAGGAAGACAAGAATCCACTTACATGTACTCCCTATGGGCAGAGTGCACAGCGGCCGCGTTGCTGTAACGCCACAGGACAATTGCCGACGACAGGACATCCAGGATGGCATCAAACTAGGAGAAGGAGACATGGCATTAGAGGCTTTCCAGAGTCAATAGCACACAAATGTGAAGACACAGGACAACTGTGCTGTGACTCAGAACATCTGCACGAGTAAACTCAGAGCAAAGAGGCCTCCCATCATTACGACGCAGCCATTTACCGCCCTCATGCCTGGGGCGCCTGGGGTGTCTGGAGCTCGGAGACCCAGCGTGCCATGTGGGGGGCTCTGCTCCCAGGGCCCCTGGCTCCCAGCACTCTGGAGACATAGGGCAGAAGGTGGGGAGTTCACTGTTTTGAAACACACGGAATTGGTTTCCCCATGACAGTCAAGATAATTGCAGTAGTTTCCTGCACATCCCAGATAAGAGATTCAAGTGAGAATTCTATTTTTGACTCTCAATGGGACTATTCTACCTGGGGTCCAGGGGTGAGGGTGGGGGTCACCAGGACCTGCCAGAAGTCTGCCAGCACTTTAAAGTTGCATACAAAATTCAATGCTTCTGTTTGAATGAGAGAGCATGCATGCACAAGAAAGCTAGGGAGAACGAGAGAGAAAAATGTATGTGCGTGTTTGTGTGTTTCTGGGGGTGTGTATGCATTGTGTGTGTGCGTGTGTATATGTGGTATGTCTGGGTATGTGTGTGTGGCGGTGTGCTTTTTTCCTGGATGGTCCACATCTTTCATAAGATTCGGAAAAGAATCTGCAATGTACCTACAATAGCAAGTTCTCACAACAAAGGGCAGAAGTGGGTTTGGGAACACGCATACCGACCCTCGGGTACAGGAGACCCTAGAGCTACTTGGCAGGGGTGCTGAGAGCTCTCTTTATGGGACACTGCACCACACCACACTTCTCAGCTGGAAGATCACAAGCACTAGCATCCTCTCCAAGGGGCCTGGGGAAACTTCACCCAATTTCTCGACAGACCTAGCCTGTGAAGCAGAGACCCGCTTTCTCCAACTAGCTTCCATCAGGAGGCTGGCTGGGAAGCCAGGTTACCCTTAGCTGGCTACAGACTGACCCATCCTAGCATGAGTAGCCCTGATCTTAACTCGCAAACCTCTGCCTACACCAGCAAATGCTTTGCTCCAGTGTGTACCAGGTCCACATACAACCTGGAAGGCAAAAAAGGGCTAAAATGCCCAAAACATCCTCTCACCCAAGCACACTGTGGGAAATATGGTTCCCCCCAGTCTGTGCTTGAGAATTATACAGTCCTCGTTGCAGATAATTCTGTTAAATGTTCATTTTTTAATAGAAGTGGGTTTCCATAAAGCGTGTTTCTCATGCTAAGCTCTCATACACTAACCACCCTCATTTGAGGGCTCAGGGTGAGGTTTATGGGCTTATGAAAAAACGTGCAAAACTTGATGAAAGTACATTTCAGGTTACTTACTGCAAACCCAAAAGCAGAGGCGCTGTACCTCATAACGGAGACAGCTAAAAAGAAAGAAAATATTATTCAGAATATTTTAAAACCTCTCTCATTTTTGAGTATATTAATACATTACATGGCCTTTTAAACATCAGTGGGGAAATTCCAAGAGAATAAAACTAAAAATTAACTGTACGTGTAAAATCTAAGAATTTTTTAAAAATGAAGCGTGAACTGAAATGATTCCCAGAGTCCACCTGCAACAACTTCCCCTCACAGTGTTCTGAAACACCTGAGGGCCAATTTCCAAATAAAATTGCTTAAACAGCTGTCAATCAAATGCCTTCTGATACTTTGAGAATTTAGCAACTGGGAACTACATCAAACTTTCAAAGTAAAACTCCAATCACCCAAACTGTTCCCATAATAAGGTGGTGTGTCTAAGGCATACACCACTGCTAAGATAGATGAAAAAAAAATCTGTAGGCACCAGAGTTTAAAATCCAATGTAGACACCAATAACAGTTGTTTAGAAAAGAGTGACAAATGATCTTAAACAACAGATGTCTACAAATAGAGATGTCTACAAATGTCAATGCCACAATTATAATTACAACACATCTTGATTTTTTTTTTTTTTTTTTTTGAGACAGTCTTGCTCTGTCACTCAGGCTGGAGTGCAGAGGTGCTGTCTCGGCTCACTGCAACCTCCGCCTCCCGGGTTCAAGTGATTCTCCCACCTCAGCCTCCCGAGTAGCTGGGACTACAGGCATCCACCACCACACCCAGTTATTTTTTGTATTTTTAGTAGAGACAGGGTTTCGCCATGTTGGCCAGGCTGGTCTCGAACTCCTGACCTCAGGTGATCTACCCGCCTCAGCCTCCCAAAGTGCTGGGATTACAGGTGTGAGCCACCACGCCCGGCCTTGATCCATATTTTTAAATTGGAGAACGTCAATTGGGTAGCACTTTTGCCTAATTCTGTTTTGTGCTAAAGCAATGACAGCTTCAAAGACGTCTCAATTTGACATAACAACGGCAGATCTCCAGAAGAAAGCCATATTTAACAAGCATACATGCACCTCCAACCAAGACTAAAGCCCTACATTGAGGGTCAGCAAAGCCGGCAGTGGCTTGTCCCCAGGCCTACGTGGTCCCTGGCGCAGTAGGAGGTGTGGGTGGGAGGCACAGAGGCCAACGCCTACATGGACTTCCATCAGCTCATCACAATGTCCCTTCTCTAGGACCTGCTCCTTGTCCCCTCCACAAGGTCCAGGGACAGTCCTTAGACAACGTGTTGTGCCTTGTGCCCTCCAGCTGTAAGGAGGGTGCCTGATCCACTATGGACCAAGCAGCGTTCATTTTCTGTGATTTAGGACTTGAGACTGAGAGAGTCTAGTTGGTCAATCTATGTGGTTAGAACAGCAACTTGTAAATGCTGGAGTTGCCATCGGCCACTGTTTGCCATAAAGACTGAGGAGCGGGAAGGCAAGCATGGGAAAGCCACAGCACCGGGGAGAGTGAACTACTGGTGTCCAAACGTTTCCAGGCCCTTCCTGAAACTCAGCCACATTCCGGTGCTCAGACTGTGTGAGGCGGAATACAACCCATTAAATCCGCAACCACCTTTGTTTTTGACATGAGCTGCTCCAGGAGTCCCTGCTGTTGCTCTTACTGGCACAGGGAGAAGGGCAGAGCCAGCTGTGCATGGTGACCAGCTGGAGTTTTCACAGGACACACAGGTATGGTGCTGTAAAGGGGCACCGGCCCTTTCCGGAGAACATCAATTCACCAGCCATGCTGACAGGTGCAAAAAAAGGCAGCTGATCGCTGGCAGGACTGCTGCGAGCACCGAGGCGGCCTATAAAACACAGCTTGGCTCGCAGCACATGCTCCATAACTGTTAACTAAGCGTAACAAAATTTTACAGAAATAAGTCAAGGAGGATATCTTTTCTTTCCCTTTACAACCTGTTTTTAGAATATCTTAGCTGTGTGCTTTTTGTAGGTTGCTTCTTTATCAGCAGTGGAAACCTTTTTAATTCCAACTAACATCGTGCACAGATGCTCCAGATCTACAACAGAGAAAAGAAGGCTCAGTGGCTCATGCTTGGAATCCCAGCACTTTGGGAGGCCAAGGTGGGTGGATCACGAGGTCAAGAGATCGAGACCATCCTGGCCAACGTGGAGAAACCCCATCTCTACTAAAAATACAAAAAAATAAGCCAGGTGCAGTGCTGCGCACCTGTAGTCTCAGCTACTCCGGAGGCTGAGGCAGGAGAATCACTTGAACCCGGGAGGCGGAGGTTGCGGTGAGCTGAGATCATGCTACCACACTCCAACCTGGTGACAGAGTGAGACCCCATCTCAAAAAAAAAAGAGAGAAGAGCTACCACCAGGCTCCCAGTCTGTCTCCACCTGCACTCCTGGGGCTGAGCACCATGGAAAAGGAACAGCTAGAAAAGCACTCCCCGTGACTCGCTATGGCAGAAGAGCACCTGTCTCACCAGCAGTGAACCATGGCTTCAAAACAGATTTCAAGTGGACATTCACTTGACTATATTGAGAAAGACAAGAAATCTTGTCTCAGGAATCTGGAATCAAACAAAGGAGATGGCCCCTAAATGGCAGGTGGGGTGTCCCCAACTCAACTGGAGTGTTGTGTCCATGATTTCCAACACTCTCAAAATTATGTGGGAAAGATCCACTTGTGGGAATTAAGCCTGCCACAGAATGGATGACCTAGAGCACAAGTGGAATATTAGTCCTCTCTATCCCGTCTGCACCAAGGAAAATATGAGCGAGATGGCTGCAAGTTAACCTAGAGTCCTTAACAGAGATGTGTTATTTACTTATAAATTGGCTCCATCTAATTTTCTTGATGAGATGGAAAGGGAGAAATGCCAAAAATTGCATGGGGAATTGAGACTACTTTGAAGGGCCCTCCACACAGCCTTAGCTCTGACAGCTTCCTTTATGTGACCAACTCCCCAGCTCTTCCTACTAAATAACAGCAAATAGTCATTAGCACAGGATCCAAATGAAAGCGTTCAGATGGCCTTTCAGCAATTTCTGAAGAGTGTCAAGTAATAACTTCATTTTATTTGTCTCATAACTCACCGTGACACATCCCAATTTTGAGATAAGAACAAACTCAATGGAAGGGTCAGAATGGTTGACACAGCATCCCACCCCCCAACTTCCACAGGGTTTTCACCAGGAAGTTTCCAACTTCCTTCATGCTAAGAATGAGGTTGGCTTGGAGGCAGGCCTGAGCCAGGATGATTACAAGGGAGCGATTACGTGGCAGAGGCACCTGGAGCTCCATGCACATGTGGCTGAGTGTAGTGGAAAGCCACCACAGGGCCAACAAAGGCCGCAATGCCTTCAAGGCAGGTGCTTATTCAACAGTGGACAAGAAATAAGGGCCCTTCTGAACTCGGACAATTATGGTGCAAACAGGCAACACATCCACAAAGAGATGGGCAACCAGGCAGCCGTGGGACAGAGCTCTCCTATGAAGGCTGCTCTTGGCCCCATGTGGTACAGCAGAAACACACTGCTATCTGATTAGGCAGCAGTTACACAGCCAAAAAAATGCATGCTTAGGATGCAACTGGGCACCTATCTCTTTCTCTGCTGGCTTTTTCTTTTTATTAATTTATTTTAAGACACAGAGTCCCTAAAATGTTCATAGGTAAAATGAAGATGTGTCATTTGGAGCCAGCCCAGCATGCAGTCCCCATCCCATAAGAGCATCCTGATTCTCCTCTGGGAATGGCACCTGCCCTACACTCAGAATAAGTGATTTGGGTGGGATGATGGTACATCCCATTAACTTGTCCCATGTCCAAATGATTTGAAAATGGCACAATTCAATTTGAGCCGATGAGAACCTGTGCCAAGTTTTTTACTGAAAATATTGGAAAGGGGATGTCTTCCTTCGAGATTTTAGAGGTAGGAGGATGAACACAGGAGCTACAGGCAGTGATTTTGACACAAGTGGGAGGAGACTGCCTGAGAATGAAGCCAACACAAGAAGAAAGTAGGTACTAAAACACAGATCAGACTCCCGAAGACAGACTGAACCTCTTAAATCAGTCCTGACTGATCTATCCCTCTACTTCTCAAATACATTAGCCAACCATTTCCATCGATTTGCTTAAGCCAGTTTGAGTTGAGTTTCTATCACTTTCAGCCACATGAGTCTTAATACAAGATATGTTGACCCAGTAATCCCATGCTCAAGAATGTATTTTAATGCATAAGAAATGGAAAAACACTTTAAGCACAAAAGGTTCATAATAGGTTCATGTGATTTGTAACAGCAAAACATTAGATGTAACTAAATGTTCCATAGTAGGGCGATGATTGAGGTATGATTTATTCAAAGAATAGGCTATAGGTAGATATTTTAAAGCCTTTGCAAAGAGTACTGTTGCTGGCTTGGAGTGATGGCTCACACCTACAATCCCAGCACTTTGGGAGGCCAAGGCAGGAGGATCACTTGAGGCCAGGAGTTTGAGACCAGACTGGGCAATATAATGAAACCTCATTTCTACAAAAAATTTTAAAATTAGCTGAGCGTAGTAGCACACACCTCTAGCCCCAGCTACTCAGGAGGCTGAGGTGGGAGGATTGCTTGAGCCCAGGAGGTGGAGGTTGCAATGAGCCAAGATCACACCACTGTAAGCCAGCCTAGGCAACAGAGGGAGATCCTGTCTCAAAATATTTTTTTAGAAAAATTACTACTGCTTAATGTTTCTAGTAGCATATTAGAAAGAACAATGGCATTGACAATAGACAGGTTTTACGTTGGGTCCTGCACTGGGTGCCACAGGAAAGGATGGGTCTGGAACAGGGGGAGTTCTAGCCAACACCGGTGCAAACTGAATGGGAAGATCAGAAGAGGCTTCACTGACAAGGGGACATATACGTAAAGACTTAAGGAGATGGGGGAGTGAACCATGCTGTTTTTGTTACCTGGGGAAGAACCTGCCAGAGAAGACGACTCAGTAAAACACTCTGAGGTGGAAAACTTGGCATGTCTGGGGCCAGTTTGGCTAAAGTCAAAGGAAGTAGGAGGAGAGTTATGAGAGAAAACTCAGGCAAGATACAAGATGAAGTATGTACTACAACAACTAGCTTTACAGGTTGCATTGAAAACAACCAGAAAAAAATTCCCTCAAATGATAACAGTGGCTAATCTTTAAAGGGTGGGAATATTTGAGTGGGTTTCTTTCCTTTCTACTGTGAACCCAAAAGTATCTGAGACAGAGATCAATCAATTTAGAAAGTTTATTTTACCAACGTTAAGGACATGCCCGTGACACAGCCTCAGGAGGACCTGACCACGGGTACCCAAGGTGGTCCAGACACAGCTTGGTTTTATACATTTTAGGGAGACATGAGGCATCAATCAATATGTGTAGGATATACATTGGTTCTGTCTGGAAAGGCAAGACAACTCGAGATGGGGAGGGGGCTTCCAGGTCACAGGTAGAAAACAGACAAATGGCTGTATTTTTAAAAGCCTTTGATTAGCCTTTCACCAAATACACAATTTCTACGTGAGTGGAAGGTAGAGGAACAGTCACTTACGCCTTTGCCCAGCTTGGTGAAAACAACAGGGCAGAGGAAGCAATTGTATATACATCTGTCTCAGGTGAACTGAGGGAGGACTTGAGGTCTGTCTTGTGTCCACAAAGAATTTCCTTGTGGGCAAATTGTGAGGGAGGTACGTAGCTTCTCGATCTTTGTAGCTATCTTATTTAGGAATAAAATGTGAGGCAGGTTTGCCAGACTGTACCCAGCTTGACTTTTCCCTTTAGATTAGTGATTTGGGGGTCCTAAGATTTACTTTCTACATTTTCTACAACCACCGTATCATTTAAATCAGAAAAAGAAATCTATTTGCGGAAAAAGATATCCAACTCACAAAAATAGCACCAAAGGTCTAAAATGGAGTAAGAGAAACCATATCTGTGATATACATCTGGGACTAGGCTGCACTGTGAGTTCACAAATGCTCTAACAGGGCAGCACATGACCATATGTGTCTTTATTACATTTCAGTTTCTGAATCCATCTTTCTAGGTCAAATCACCTACATGAGTGTTCGTTAATGGCCCAAAAAGTTCATGGAAGTGCAGTGGCGGACCAAGAAAGCCAGCACGTGGAGCATGAGCAGAATGTCACTCCTGGTCTGAGGGACCTCCTGCCTCCCGGGATGCTGCGTGTCACACACACTACTTTCATTTATGTGTCAAAGGGGTAATAACAGCTACTCTCCCAGAAGCACACACACAACAGAAGTCTTAAATAAATATTTATACAAGTCTGGTTAAAAGACCAGACCTTCTTTAAGTCACACACCAGGTCAGAAAGCATATCAGCTGGAAATTCAAATTCAAATATAAAGACAGCTGGAAAATGGACAGGACCCAGGCAACCCATTGTTAGGGCAAAGCTAAATGCAAATCGTGCAGCTGAATCAGCAGCAGGCTTTGAGGGAGGGTTCTGGACAGTAGAGACAAAACACCTCGGAAATACACAAAGAGGTAAGGGTGCCAGCAAGGCAACAGAGGATCAGTGCAGACAGCCCCTCCACAACCTTAAACAAAGAATGCCATTTCAATCGCTGGCTAGGTTTGCAGCAAAAGTGAGGACCCATCTGTCATTCTCTCCAAAGTCACACAATAATTATCTTGAGCCTTAGCACTCTTTAGCAGTGCCCCCAGGCCCCATAACACCTCCAAGTTGTAAAATTATGTGACTGTAAGTTTCGTTAATAAATCAATCCTACTTTAATTGGACAGCCTCTATTACACAGAGGCCTGGCAACAACCTCACCTATGTAATTAACTCAAATGGAGAACCATCTTTCCATCATCCACCATAAATACATACACACATACAGAAATTTGGACCCCTCTTAGTTCCACCTCTTCTGCTGCCTAACAAGAAAACATAATAATGAAAACACCAATAATCTGGATCTTTGGATTCTCTCAAAACACTGCGATCTGCCCATCCTGGGCTGTCCCTTTCTCCCAGTGGTGTCAATGCCGCATTCGGATGAGGCATGTGCTCTGGGGTGCCCCACCTCTCCTGCAACATCACAGCCAGCCTGCCTCACTCTCCTCTTCCACCTGCCTGGCCCCTGTGGCGTCTAGTTGGCCCCGTAAGGCTTGAGTATGGGACCTCACATGTAGGGCATGAGCAACCTGCCATGTCCAGCAAAGTACCGGCTACATATTCATTGTGCTGCACGGACTGTGACTTTCAATGTTTTCTACTGGAAGGTCTGGCTCTCAGCAAATGTACCATGGCCAGGTTCTCAAAGCCAAAACCATTCTTTGAGAGTTCTTTGACTTCTACAGACAGCACTGAGAACCATTATTAGCCTTAGGCAGGCCACAGGCACTGCCCTCCCACCCTCCGGGGCTCTGCCTGTCTGTGGAAAGCAAGTGTTTGTTAGGAAAGCAACTGTTTGTCTCAGGCAAACCCTTGCCAAGACCTCAGGGATGATCACGGGTCTCTCTCACATGACCAGGGGGTGGCTACATACAAAAAGGTACCATACAACCCCATACCCACAATAACCTACAAAACCCACAAGAATGGGCTTGAAGAGGTTAGAAAATATTGCCCTCGAGCTGCTGCTACGGGGGTAGGGAGTGCCATTTACTAGTGTTCTAGGCCACTTGGCAATGCAAGGTCACTTACACTCCAATTTCTAACAGGAAGCAGCCACTCCTCAACACGCAGCCCAGGTACTCGAACACATCGGCCTCTGTGGAAAGGCCACGGTCCTTAGGATGGAGGAAGCCTCTGTTCTCTGACCTCGTCTTCTGTGGGCCACGCCTGCTTACTCCACACTCCAGCCACATGGGGCTCCTCAGTGACCTCCCCACAGCCAGGCCACGGCTCTTCCTTCTGCCAGGAACAAACTTACTCCAGGGGTCTGCCTGGCCTGCTCCCTCCCCTCCTTCAGGTTAGGGCTGTTCTGGGCACCACATTTAGTGATGAAACCTGCCCTCACTCCCAATCTGAGCTCTGTCACCCACCTCTACATTTTCTTGGTCTGAAGAACATCTCACCTACATTATCTTACGTACTTCTTTATGTTTCAACTGCCCCGCCCTACTCCCACCTATTAGAATGTAAACACCACAAAGGCAAAAGCTTTGACTGTTTGTTCCCTGATGTATCCTGAATGCTGAGATCAGTACCTGAACACATAGAAAACTTTCAGATGGATTCATTAACACCTTCCCCTTAGCTCCAGCATGCAGCAAACAGAGCCTTCAGGGAGAAGGCAAACAGGACCAAGGGCTCAAAACACCAGGAGGCCCAGCGGCGCTACCCAGAAGCCCTTCCCTGAGCTAATGAAGCCGCAGCTGGCACTTTCTGGGGCATAATAGAGAAACCAGCCTCTAAATGGACCACTCTTTTAGGGAGAGCTTGAAGCATCCGCAAACGGCAAAGATCTAGGATGAAGAAAAAAGTAAGGGTAGACCCACACCCAGAAAGCCAAGAGCCAACAAAGAATAGTATAACAGGAAAAAAATCCAAATAAAAACAACCCAAGGAAACTCTCTAGCATGGACCAGGGCACCCTCTTTCCCTCTACCACATACCACCAGACTAGCTCTGCTCCAGTTAGCATAACATGAAATGCACATGACCCCCGTTCCAAAGCAGGGATCGGCATTCCTGGGACATAGGCAGGATGCCTGCCACTCAACAGGGAGAGACCTGGGTTTCAAGAAGCTCTCAGAGGTCTCACACACAGGAGTCACCAACTCAGAGACAAAAAGACAAGACCCCAGCTTTTAATGGCAAAACTTCCTCAACACCACAGCACACTTTCACTTTGCTTCTTCTTTAATCTGGGAATAAAGAGGAGGAACAGCCCTTGAAGCCACAGTTACCCAACTTTTATGAGCATTTATGGGCTGTCTCCAATGGAGTACACAGCCCCTCAACTTGTTAACACATTTGCTCCACAGACCTCGCATGCCAGAGCCAACAGTAGCAACGAGCTTCTTGCTAAACATCACTCACGCTTTCCTAACACTTGCTCTTATACCTCCTTGTGCCAGGCTTGCCCACAATGCCAGCACAGCTATCAGGTAAGCCTGTGGGAGGCACGTCTGGCCAGGAGTCCTCAGACCACACTCAACGCATGTCCTGCGACCCACACCGCCAGACTAACATGAGTAGCCACGCTCACCGATCGCTCTTTCATTCAATCAACAAGTGCTTATTGAGCACCCAGTATGTCTCCAACACTATTCTGCTGAGCTGGGGATACAGCAGTTACTTGCCCAACAATTTGATAAAACATACCTTTTAAAGCCCTAAGTTTCCCTTAGTCATAGAATGCAGCTCCTTTAGCCCAGTAAGTAAAGCATTCATTGGACAAACAGAGATGGGGATAAAAGGTATAGAACAGAACTTTCGCATTTTATCTTCTCTCGTCTTCTATGTTAAACACCTGTGAGGTTGCTGGGAGTTCGAAGCTTGTTTCTAGGTAAACTCATTTTCAGTCCATTCTTTTTACCTTGGCTTGGTGTCTTTTTGGGCCCCAAAGCTCCCTGCCCCTGACTGCCTTGCTTTTATAAAACACAGAAATGATCCTTGCCTTCTCCCAAGCAGCACATAAAAGCCTGAAGTCAAGGGTTGTATCATATTTGTCTCTACCCTCAGAGCCTGTGTGCTCAAGCACAAGCACGTTGTCAGTGCTTAAAAAATCCTTGTTAAACTGAACAAGACTGAAAGAATCTCTCACCCCTAATTATAATTTCTGGTTTTCATTTAATGTGTGACAGTTAATTCAGACCAGAACCAAAAGCTGACACTACGGGCAAGAAACGCTAGCAAGGGCGTGGATATTGTCACCCAAGGTCATCCTTGCCAGGCCACTGAGATGGCCCTTGGTCTGCACTGCTGATTCCAAACACATTGAACCTCTTTGGTTTGAAAAGTCGCTTAAGAAACATTTTAAAGAACGGAACATACTGTGAAGAAGAAAAATACACTGAATAAGGGTCCAGAGATTTGGCTTAAAGAAACTATGCTGAACAAACACCAACTCATTTGATCTGAATCAAAGTCATTAGAAGATTAACATGATCTCTCAGAGAATAAAAGTTAAACATGGTGAAATACAGCCCTTTTGTCCTCTCTCCTCACTACTCTGCTCCATAAAACCCAAACCAACAAGAAACATGAATAAACTAGAAAAAGAATAAAATGATCAAAGAAACCAGAAAATGGCCAACCCCCAATTACCTAAGTTATAAAGAGAATCTACAAAATACATTAAAATTTAGACCATGCTAGAAGATGCTGACAGCTGATAACATATCTTAATCAAATCTTGGGCAGAGCTTAGACTTTTCCACAATTAGATGGCACAGTCATCAGTAGCCCAAACAATTGTCCCTTATGTGCAATGGCAAGCTTGGAGCTGAGCTCCAACATCCAACCCTGGACACTTTCCTGATATTCTATACACTAGAGAGCAAAGGCATGAACCAAAGGAGTGCTTGCTCAGACAGACACTGATACAAGAATCAGACACCATCATTCCATCATCGAGGGGAGCCAAGGCTCCACTGCCAGCCAGGCAGTCTTCTCTTACATTCAAGGCAGGAATATGTTCCCCAAGGTAGATCACTGAGATCAGGTACCCTGAGAATAAGTACTCAAATTAAAGCTGCCCGCTGCTCCCTTCACGCCTGGTTCTCCACAAAGTCACAATTATTAGAGCAGTGAGGCACGGGCAAACTGGCAGACAGAACAAAGGAACTAGAAAGAAACAAAGGATTATAAATCATGCTGCTATAAAGACACATGCACACGTATGTTTATTGCGGCACTATTCACAATAGCAAAGACTTGGAATCAACCCAAATGTCCATCTGTGACAGACTGGATTAAGAAAATGTGGCACATATACACCATGAAATATTATGCAGCCATAAAAAAGGATGAGCTTGCGTCCTTTGTTGGGACATGGATGCAGCTGGAAACCATCATTCTTAGCAAACTATCACAAGAACAGAAAACCAAACACTGCATGTTCTCACTCATAGGTGGGAACTGAACAATGACATCACTTGGACTCGGGAAGAGGAACATCACACATCGGGGTCTATCATGGGGAGGGGGGAGGGATTGCATTGGGAGTTAAATCTGATATAAATGGCGAATTGATGGGTGCTGACAAGTTGATGGGTGCAGCACACCAACATGGCACAAGTATACATATGTAACAAACCTGCACATTATGCACATGTACCCTAGTACTTAAAGTATAATAAAAAAAAAAAAGTGAATTCAGCAAGGCCACCACACATTAAGTGAATATACAAATTCCAGTTATTTCTATACTAGCCACAAACAGGAAGGAAATGTAATTTTTAAAAGGCTCTATTCAAAATAGCAAAATTATCAAATACCTAGGAAAAAACTAATGAAACTAAAAAAATATGCAAGACTTCTACCTAGAAAAGCAATGAAATATTTTAGGAGAAATTAAAGATAACTATTAAATATATGAAGAAACACACCATGTTTGTGGATTGGAAGCCTCACTCACTATGGCCAATCAAAATCCTAGCAGGTGGCAAGAGAATTGTTAAGATGAAGCCAAAGTTCATGTGGAAAGTGAAAAGAATGAGGAATAGCCAAGACAGGCCAGGCACGGTGGCTCACGCCTGTAATCCCAGCACTTTGGGGGGCCAAGGCGGATGGATCACCTGAGGTCAGGAGTTTGAGACCAGCCTGACCAATATGGTGAAACCCCATCTCTACTAAAAATACAAAAAAACTTAGCCAGGTGTGTGGTGGCGGGTGTCTGTAGTCCCAGCTACTCGGGAGGCTGAGGCAGGAGAATTACTTGAACCCAGAGGCGGAGATTGTAGTGAGCTAAGATCACACCACCACACTCCAGCCTGAGTGACAGAGTGAGACTCCACTGTGGGGAGGAGGGGAAAAAAAAAGAATAGTCAAGACAATCCTTAACAAGCACAACCAAAAAACCTGGAAGACAGTCACTACCAGATATGAAGATTTCAAAGCTACAGTAAATAAAATAATATTAGCTTAAGGATAAACAAAGACCACAAAGCAAAAGATCCACACATATATGGTCACTTGATTTATATATTTCAAAAGTACCCCTAAAATACATGGGGGAAACAAAGTTCTTTTCAATCAATGGTGCTGGGCCAGTTGGACATCCATATGAAACGACTGCATTATGACCCTACCTCACTCCATACAGAGAAAGCCATGGATGAGCTGTAGATATGAAAGTGTAAGGTTAACACAGGAGAGATCTGAAATGGAATGCTGTCAGGGAGTTTCATCATCTTGGGGAAAGGTAAAGATTTTTTAAACAAGACATAAATGCATTCATCATAAGGGAAATGACTCGTAAACTGAACTACATTAAAGACCTCCTTCAAAGAGCACAACAGCAAGCCGTCGAGTTTGCTGAGAAGATATTTATACAGCATAACTACCAGAGGACTTGTATCCAGAATATAGACTCATAAATCACTAAGAAAGAGGAAAAACAACCCAATAGAAAAATGGGCGAAAGACTTAACAAGCTTCATGAAAGATGATACACAAATGACCAATAAACATATGAAAATATACTCTACTTATTAGTAACCAGGGACAATAAAATTAAAACCACAGATGCCGCTACATACGCAAAGTGTGGCTCAAAAGTAAAAAAGCTGACAACTTCAAACATCGGTGAGGATGCAATACAACGCAGCTCTCAAGAACTGCTGGTGGAAGTGTAAAACAGTACAAATACTTTCCAAAACTGGTGGCCTGTCTCTATAAAAGCTGATCAGGTCAGTTGCGGTGGTTCATGCCTGTAATCCTAGCACTTTGGGAGGCTGAGGCAGGCAGATCACATGAGGCCAGGAGTTTGAGACCAGCCTGGGCAACATAGTGAAACTCCATCTCTACTAAAAGTACAAAAATTAGCCGGATGTGGTGGCGCGTGCCTGTAATCCCAGCTAGTCAGGTGGCTGAGGCACACGAATCGACTGAACCCAGGAGACACAGGTTGTAGTGATCTGAAATCAGGACCTCCAGCCTGGGTGACAGAGCAAGACTGCCTCAAAAAAAAAAAAAGCAAAAAAGTGATCTTAATCCATGACTCAGCCATTCCACCCCTAGATGTATACTCAACAGAAATACATACGTATGGCTGGGTGCAGGAGCTCACGCCTGTAATCCCAGCACTTTGGGAGACCAAGGCAGGCGGATGACCTGAGGTCAGGAGTTCAAGACCAGCCTGGCCAAATGGTGAAACGTCATCTCTACTGAAAAAACAAAAATTAGCCAGGTGTGGTGGCAGGAGCCTGTAATCCCAGCTACTCGGGAGGCTGAGGCAGGAAAATCACTTCAACCTGGGAGGCAGAGGTTGCAGTGAGCCAAGATTGCGCCACTGCACTCCAGCCTGAGTGACTGAGGGCAAGACTCCATCTCCAAAACATAAAAAAATAAAAAAAAAACAACACATACATACATACATACATACATATGGATACTTGAAGATGCTTACAAAATGTTCACAGCAGCATTATTCCTAATTGCCAAAACTGGAAACAAAACAGCACAAACATTGGTCAGCAATAGAAATGGATAAATTGGTGGTATATTCATCTAATGAAATACTATATAACAATGAAAATACCTGAATTACAGCGAATCACAACTACACGTATGCATCTCAGCAAAGGTAAACACAAAAGCACTCATTGGATAATCTATGTATGATCTGGTTTGTATAAAGTTCAAAAATAGACAAAGCAAATCCATGGTGGTAGAATTCAGGCTGGTGGTCACCTCCTGGGCAGGGAGCGGTGACAAAGAAGGGGAGTGAACAGGTCTTCTCAGGTGGGAAGATGAGTGTGAGTGGTGACTACACAGCTATGTTCACTTTGTGAAACTTCATTAAACTATGGGATTTTCATCAATGACGCTTCTGTATGTCTATTATACTTCAATTTTTAAAAGAATACTTGCAAATCAGTAAATTTTTTAAAAGCCCAAGAGCCTAAAAGATAAGGCAAGAAAGCACCTTGAACATGCAATTTTAGAAAAGGAATTTAAAATAACCGATAAACATAAGGTAGCAAAACTGAATAAACAAGAAGATAATAAAGATCAGTACCATTTCTACCTTTTACAATGGCAGATATAAAAGGATTTTGCTCACGCCTGTAATTCCAGCACTTTGGGAGCCCGAGGTGGGCGGATCACGAGGTCAGGAGTTTGAGACCGGCCCAGCCAATATGGTGAAATCCCGTCTCTACTAAAAAACACAAAAATAACCAAGCGGTGGTGGCACACACCCGTAGTGCCAGCTACTTGGGAGGCTGAGGCAGGAGAATTGCTTGAACCAGGGAGGCGGAGGTTGCAGTAAGCCGAGATCGTGCCACTGCACTCCAGCCTGGGTGGCAAAGTGAGACTCCATCCCAAAAAAAAAAACTTTTTTTTGCAAATTCTGAGTGCTGGTGAAGGCATGAGGACAAGTCTCATTCAGTGTCAGTGGGGAAGCCTCTTAGCAGTGCAGCTTGGAGATGTTTACAGAATGTAAGATACACATTATTTGCACCCAACAAGTTCTACTTTGAGAAATATATTCTACATTTATACTGGCACAAATGCAGAAAGAATACATATAAGAATGTTTATTACAGATGTATAACAACAAAATATTAACCACTTAGGTGTCCACTGATAAGAGAGTCATTTCATAAATTATCACACATGCATACCATATCATTAAGCTCTTGAAAAAGACAGATGTGTAATGCTGCAAAATGTAATGAGAGAATAACGGTAATTAATAGATTATCAAAGTTTGTGTGTGTGTATGCATGGGTGTGTACAGAAATTTTTTTTATATATGCAGATACAATTTCAGAGAAGCTACACAAGAAATTCCAGATGATTACCTCATTAGAAGGGCACTGGGAGTACAAGGTTGAAAGGCAGCTCTCATTTCACCATACATCCCTCCATATGCTCAGGTTTTCTTACTCTGTGTATATATAATATCTGCACGTATTTCCAAGGCGGAAGATAGGGGTTCATGCTCTACAACCAAAGAAAGCAGCCAAACCACTTTCCACATAGCCACTGAGAATCAGTAATTATGACGTTCCTTGCCATCGACTTAAATGGGATTTGGCCAAAAAGAGCTTGTGCAGTGAGAGATTTAAGTTACTGATATTTTAAACTACCTAGGTCTACTCACCACTTATACAGTTACAAAGCAAATAGATCCTGATTTGCCAATATTCACAAAATAAAATAAAGAGTCAGGGGCTGGGTGTGTGGCTCATACTGTAATTCCAGCACTTTGGGAGGCCGAGGCAGGAGGATCACCTGAGGTCAGGAGTTCTAGACCAACCTGACCAACATAGTGAAACCCTGTCTCTACTAAAAATACAAAATTAGCTGGGTGTGGTGGCACACGCCTGTAATCTCAGCTACTCAGGAGGCTGAGGCAGGAGAATCCCCCGAACCCGGGAAGCAGAGGTTGCAGTGAGCCTAGATCACATCATTGCACTCCAGCCTAAGCAACAAGAGCAAAACTCCATCTCAAATAATAATGATAATAATAATAATAACAATAAAGAGTCAGGGATTTCCCAAAATTTAAGTCCCTAAGATAGCACCTTTCTCCATTTGCAACAAAACCTTTCCTTCCTAGTTGTGGATGATGTTAATGGGGAATCAAGAGGAGGAGGAACAGAAGCAAATCTTTGCAATGACGTAACTCTCCTGGACAAGCACTGGGCAGATACAAAGGTCAGAGAACACATTCTGCAGTGGCTTAAAAGGTCCATTTGGCTACATCGTCTCCTCTGTTAGGGGCTGAAAACCTACTTGTTCTACTTTTTAAAGGTTGCCATCATATCCCAGGCAACTGCAAAGTCTTAGCATTCTTCTAACTTAAGAAAATAAAACTAGACTCAAGTAAGATTTATAATAGAATAACGTAATTTACTCAACATAGGACTCCCTTTATTTGAAAGTGTGTGGTAACTGATATATTTTGGGGTGCCCCAGATCTATTGTGTTCCAGTAGAGCATCACCAGCTTTCATTAACTTTTAGTGTAAGTGTATAGGCTACATAGAGAAACAAGAATAAAGGAAAGAAGGAAGGGTGCAGTGGCTCACGCCTGTAATCCCAGCACTTTGGGAGGCTGAGGCAGGCAGGTCACTTGAGGTCAGGTGTTTGAAACCAGCCTGGCCAACATGGTGAAACTCTGTCTCTACTAAAAATACAAAAAAATTACCCAGGCATGGTGGCGGGTGCCTGTAATCCCAGCTACTTGGGAGGCTAAGGCAAGAGGATTGCTTGAACCCGGGAGGCGGAGGTTGCAGTGAGCCGAGATAGCACACTGCACTCCAGCCTGGGCGACAGAGTGAGACTCCATCTCAAAAAAACAAAAACAAACAAACAAAAATTAATCTTTATTCTACTTAGAAAAGGCCATGAAGAGTCTCTCTGTGACCATCTTCCCTCAGATGTCAACCCAAACAGCCAAGTGAATCCTTGAGGAAGAACAGATACTGAGCCAGATTGGTCTTGATGAAGTCAACAAACTACCTTGCTCAAAGTCAGGGTAAGGGGAGCACTGAGAAAAGAAAAGAAAAAATGAAAGAGGAGGAAAAAGAAAAAGAAAAGAAATCGTAGGTCTGGCTTCCGAACTAACAAGTGCATTAGCTATCCATGAGCCCTGTGAGCACTGTAAAGTAAGGAGAGTACGACCACAAAGACAACATCAGATCCGTCGACCAATCAACACAACTTCACAGGGAAGTCTGGGAAATCTGTCACAAGAACAAACGTGAAAGATACAACTCTCAAAAGTGAGATTCAGACACTCCATGAAATCACTCTGCCAAAGACCCACAGTGACACTGGTTACCAGCTACAAATAGCCTGGACTGAGCTCTGATAGGATTTTATAGATGGAGAGCTGTGTTTTTGACATTTTACATGAGCCAGAACAATTTCCCAGTGATACTGAGCTATAAATCAAAAATGAATCAGTGTTGATGCTCCAAAAGAAAATAAAAACAGGAGTCACAGTTTTGCTTTACTTCTACTCAGTGCTAATAAATAACTCATAACCAGGTATCAGGGCAGTGAACTGAACAGTGGCACGGTTGGACCACTGCCCTTAGAGTTTTTCCAAAACAAGTTCCTTAGACCCTGTAGGTTTAAGCCTTAAAAGACCACACTGGGGCTCTCATCCCATCCCCACATCATTTCAGAGTGACTTCTTTGTAATCTCCATAAGGAATGAGAGTTATGTCAAAGATTTCTGCAAAGATTTAGCTAAAAATAACACCTGGAAAACACATATGAATGAAACACATATGAATGAAGACCCCCTACCCACATTCATCCTTGTAGTTAGGACTGGAATTCTAGCCATAGTCATATCCCCAGTCCCTGGCCTGGATCAAACCTCTAATATAATTATTACCCACCAGGAAAAGAAGGTCGTATTCTGTTTCAGTACTCAGAGATGGTTCTTAGAGCCATTCATTGACTACCTCCAACCAACACTCAACTTCACGGAAGCCATGTACCTTTTCCTGGGGTCCATATACAGTAGTGCCCCTTTGTCCATGATTCCGCTGTCTGCAGTTTGTTACTCACAGTCGACTATAGTATGAAAATATTAAATAGAAAATTCAAGAAATAAATGATTCATAGGTTTTAAATTGCAAGCTATTATGAGTAGTGTGATAAAATCTCACACTACCCCACTCCATTATTCCCTGGACATAAATTATCCTTTTGTCCAACAAATCCACGCCATAGACACTACAGACACTCTCTGCCCATTGGTCACTTATTAGCCCCTGGGCAATCAGGTCAACCATCACGGTATCTCAGTGCTTGTGTTCAAGGAACCCTTAATTTACTTCATAGTGGCCCCAAAGACAAGAGTAGCTGATGCTGGCAATCCAGGTATGTCAAAGGAATGTTGTAAAGTGCTTCCTTTAAGGGAAAAAGGAAAAATTGTTAACAAGGAAATAAAAAAAAGAAATCACTTGCTGATGTTGCTAAGATCTATGGTAAGAATGAATCTTCTGCCTATGGAGTCATGAAGAAGGAAAAAAGAAATTTGTGCTAGATTTGTTGTTGCACCTCAAAATGCAAATGTGCCACAGTGCATGATAAGCACTTAGTTAAGATGGAAGAGGCATTAATTTGTGGGTGCAAGGCAGGAACAGAAATGTATTCCATTAGATGACAATCAAGTTCAGCACTATCCAAGCTTACAGGCATCCACTGGGGGCCTTGGAACATAACCCCCACAGACAAGGGGGAGACTACTACATATACATATACATATGATACAACAGTCATTTTTGCTCATTCTGCCCTCCTTACTTCTTCTAATAAAAGAAATCCTCTTTTTTCTAAGGAGGAGCTATTCCTTTTTAGTGGAGCAGTTGACAGTAACATGATCCTATCCTGCATCAGAGGAAAGCAAGTGGCCAGACTGCAGAGTGTCCCATTCCCTGGACACAGTGATAGGACAATGAGAATCCTTTTTCAGAGACTGAGATAAATGGCAGGACAGAAAAGGTCTTCCTCCCCTGATACTGTAAGGGCTAGGACCCTTTGGGGTCAATTCGAGGCCACCTGTGTAGAGAACCAGCCTAAGAATGAAGCTGACATAGAGGAAAGGAGAGAGGAGAGAGAAAGGAGAATGGAGGGAGTGAAACAGGATTCTGACATCATTTGACCCCATAAATCTGGTCACTTACATTCTGTAATGTGTTCTCATTTATTTTGCTTAAACTAACATGAGGATTTCCATTGCTTGTAACTGTGACGCTCTCAGCTGCTACCACATACATATGTCTCTTTTAATCAAAATGCTTGACACTTTTTTAATCAAAATGCTTGATGCTAAAGCTCATAGTACTCCCCCACTCATCTTGGCATCACCTCAAAGATAAATTAGGAACCAATTCACACAAGGGATTTCTTCACACAAGTTCCCCTCAAATTATAGATAGCCTCAGTCTTAAGAATCCAATTATATCTAATTCAAAAACACAGAAGGACACACCAATATGTAAAATGCACAGTGAACAGAATAATGGCTGAAATGGCATTGCCCATATACTGTCTCATTTTGCATTGACCCTTTTATGCTTGTGTTTATTTTCTCACAATCAAAAGCATTTATCTAATGGCCAACAAGGTTATGATTTGACCACAGAACAGGGGAGCTTCTGCTGGCTCATCCCCACTTGCCTCTGCCATGAAATTTTTCTCACTACCAATTTAAGGGGAACAAACACCTGAAATACAGAAATAATTTTTACTACCCCCCACAAAAAAAAAAATCCCAAGAATTCTACTTACAAAACACATTTTCAGAGACAGTACCTATATGAGGTGTTCCCAAGACTACTCCTAGCTTTGGTGACTCACAAGAGGGACCCACAGGACTCAGCACATAGTCACACCTATGGCTAAGATTTATGACAGCAAAAGGATATCAAGCTAAATCGGCAGAAGGAAAAGGTCCATGGAACAGTCTGGTGGAAACTAGGTATAAGCTTCCCAGAGTCATTGAATTCCTCTAGCATCAAGCTGGGACAACAGGTGCACAGTGTTGTATACCAGGGAGGCTTGTTAGAGATTCAGTGCCCAAGGATTTTACTGGGGGCTTGTTGCATAGGCCTTATACTGCCTGCCATGTACCAGAATTCCAGACTTCTGGAAGGAAAGCAGGTATTCAGCATAAACCACATGGTTTGTACAAATGGTTTAGGCACACTGAGCCACACTTCTTTACAGAAAGTTTAATATTCACATAGGGAACTGCTTACTAGCTATGTTGCCAAATAGTACCCAAGGGCCAACATTGCAAGCAGGCTTTTCTAAGGATAGGCAATCCCAAAACCGTTTTTTGTTTGTTTGTTTTGAGACAGAGTTTGTTTTGAGTCAGAGTCATCCTCTGTCTTTTGAGACAGAGTTTTGTTTGTTTTGAGACAGAGTCGTCCTCTGTCACCAGGCTGGCGTGCAGTGGCATGATCTTGGCTGACTGTAACCTCTGCCTCCCGGGTTCAAGCCATTCTCCTGGCTCAGCCTCCTGAGTAGCTGCGATTACAGGCAACCACCACCACACCCAGCTAATTTTTGTATTTTTAATAGAGACGGGGTTTTGCCATGTTGGTCAGGACGGTCTCCATCTCCTGACCTCGTGATCCGCCTGCCTCTGCCTCCCAAAGTACTGGGATTATAGGTGTGAGCCACCACGCCTGGCCCAAAACAGTTCTATTAAACTTCTCTAAACAAGACCAAAGTTGAATTCCTCATATGAAAAAAAGAACTGAGCCCCAATACATGGAGCAACTTGCACAAAACCACACAGCAAAGCTAGAATGAGCACACTGGTCTCCAGGACTGCAGAGAGAAGTCGTCGTCAGCCACACCCCCAAAATCTTCCAAAGATGCCTGTGTCTCCCAAAGTCTGTCCACTTCAGAGCAGAGACTGCAAATGAAGGGATATGAAGATAGCTCTGTTCTCAGTCCACAAATTCTCCATGGCAACATTAATTACATCCATCACTTGAAAGTTTCACTGATGAAATATAATTTTTAATATTCTACCACTATCCCTCCTCTTAGACAAAGACACCTCTCCAATCCTATTTAATTATATCTGAAAATATCCAGTTCATTACCACCTTAATTAAAATCATACATTTTCATTTAAAGCTGGAAGAGTCCTTAGAGATGTTCTATCTACTCCAACATCTTTATTTCACAGAAACAGTACCATGGTTCAGAGAGGAAACAACTTGACTCGGCCTCTATCATCTACTGGTCTAAACACCAGGGCCAGAATCCTCCCCGCTTGGCTTGATGTCACATGCCCTTCCTGCTGCCTCTTGCTGTCCTACCAAGCCAGACTCTCAGAATTTGGAAGACTGTGTGCTTATTATAGACCCTTCAGCCCTTAATGATCTGAAATGAGCTCCCCTTCACGACCTCTGCAAGGAGGCCTGTACAGCCCCACAAAGAGCCAATATTCCTGAAATTAGAGAATAAAAATGATTGCTGCAGTGGCAAAGATCTCACGTGACATTTTGATGCTATTTATATGCATCCTCTTTTAAATATATGCAGTTACCCAGAATTACAACACAGTGTTGAATCTAGAAAGAATCAACATGCCCGGGACATCTTGCCCCACAACCAAAGCTGCTGGACTGGCTGCCGAGGGATCTCCCACACCCTGTCTAGTTCCTGAGCAATCTGTGATTCTTTCAGGCTCAACTGGCCTGAAAGAAAATTAAGGGGCGTATTTACATGGCCTAAGGAAACAGAGATTCAGTCTTCCCCACGTTATCATGATCACACTGCACAAAGGAGCCACAAAGGCAGGAATACAGAAGAACAGTCATTTCTTTCCAGAACAGATTCTCACTGTGCATCATCCAGCAACTAGAAGAATCCAAGTGCTGAGAATGCTTCCGTATTCTAGCCTGAAATATCTGTCAAATCATAAAAGCTGATGGATAGAGGGGGCTCAGTCTAGAAAGTAGTATTTAAATGTATCAGAAAGGTATAAGCCAGTGTTTCTCAACTGGGGGCACTTTTAGCCACCAGGGGATATTCGGCAGTGAGACACTGTTGGTTGTCACAGCTGGAAGAGAGGTCATCACCACTGGCTTTCTACCAGGTAGAGGCCAGGGATGCTGCTAAACAGCCTACAAGGTACAGGACAGCCCCACGGCAAATAATCAGGGCCCCATATACCAATAGCACTGAGGCTGAGAAACTCCCTTCTAAACAGATACAGGCCAGTTCACAGCTCTTGAGAGGGTGGAGACAGATGTGATGTCGAGAGTTCTGTGCTGTTTCAGTGTTAAGTGCAATGACGTATAATAAAAATGAGAAAACAGAATTAAGAACATAGTTAACCAGGATTCCAGTTCCCATAAATTTTAGACTGAATTTTAGTTTATTTCACTGTTTTAGGCTTTGTGTCCTTGCATTCTGCAACACTTCAAATGCCTTTTGTTTCCAATTGGGCCATTCTGCTTGGGATGCAGTAGCAATGCTGCCTCCATTTCTAGAGCCCAGGAACCCAGGGAGTAAAGAACTCTTAGGGTGAACTTCCGGAGGGACCCACAAAACAGAGCTTGCCCAGAGAGCCATCAGCTATTATATGGCCTGTGTTCCAGAGCCTCTGGCTACTTCCCAGAAGTTTGTGTTTTTAATTATGTTTCTAAGAATTTACAGCCAAGTTTTAGAAACCACTGTGAAAACACTGGGAAATCAAGACAGCAACTAGGACTAAGAAAGAAAACTCACACTACCAAACAGCATAGCAGCACATCCTTATAATCTAGGCAACAGAGCGCGTATATACTATAAAAATAAATAAGATCTGCAAATTGTGTTTATAGAAAAAAAATAGCCAAGCATTAAAACAGAGCTATGTGGCTGGGTGCGGTGGCTCAAGCCTGTAATCCCAGCACTTTGGGAGGCCGAGACGGGCGGAACACGAGGTCAGGAGATCGAGACCATCCTGGCTAACACGGTGAAACCCCGTCTCTACTAAAAATACAAAAAACTAGCCGGGTGAGGTGGCGGGCGCCTGTAGTCCCAGCTACTCGGGAGACTGAGGCAGGAAAATGGCGTAAACCCAGGAGGGCGGAGCTTGCAGTGAGCTGAGATCCGGCCACTGCACTCCAGCCTGGGCGACAGAGCAAGACTCCGTCTCAAAAAAAAAAAAAAAAAACAGAGCTATGACATAGGCCCTATTCAAAATCTAGGAAGACGTGGCCAGGTACAGTGGCTCATGCCTGTAATCTCAGCACTTTGGGAGACCGCGCCAGGCAGGATGCCTGAGTCCAGTAGTTTGAGACCAGCCTGGGCAACATGGCAAAAATCCCATCTCTACAAAAAACACAAAAATTAGCCAGGTACGGTGGCATGTGCCTGTAGTCCCAGCAACCTGGAAGGCGAAGGCTAAGGCTGGAGAATCATTTGAGCCCAGGAGGTGCAGGTTGCAGTGAGCCAAGATCGCGCCACTGCCCTCCAGTCTGGGCAACAGGAGAGAAACCCTGTCTCAAAACAAAAACAAAACAATCTAGGAAGATGTGTTCAAATGTCATCTTTTCCAAAATTATTTAGTACTCGTCAGGGCCTTTCAGTGTTCCTCAAATTTGCACCAAGAAAACGTCCACCTGGATGAAGAAATTATCTGAAGACCAAATGGGAAGGTTAGCTCATTAACAGGATCCATCATGCTGTCGGGTTTCCCAGCTGCAAGTAGCCAGCAGATTGCTGGATGGCTCGATTTGATGCAGCTGTGCAGGAGATTGACTGCCCAAGGGCTCCCAGGTGAGGGATGGAGTGGATGCTGAAACCCAGGCTATTGGGCTCACTGGACTGAGCACCCTGGCATGGGGCTGCATCTACATTAGGAGAAGAGGGCTTTTTCTAATAGGCACTAAGGTCCCCATGGTGTAGCAGGGCTGTGACTACATGGTAGAGAAGGCATGGTTCATT
The DNA here is from genome assembly GCF_000951035.1 of Colobus angolensis palliatus. Taxonomy (NCBI): domain Eukaryota; kingdom Metazoa; phylum Chordata; class Mammalia; order Primates; family Cercopithecidae; genus Colobus; species Colobus angolensis. The sequence continues at coordinate 4,283,208 of NW_012114799.1, forward strand.
TGCCAAGCAAGGCCAGCCCAGACATGTGAGGCTCTGTGGGGGGTGGGGCAAGGGGACCATGTGGCGGTCCTGAGCGTGCAAAATGGGAGGCCAGAGGGAGAGAAGGGGAACACAACGACCTTCTTGGCACTGTGGGGTTCTTCCGCACAGCTTGAGTGGGAAGAATCGAGAGGAAGTAAGTGACCACAAACCACAGGTATTTGAGAGCTGGGAATAACCTTATAAAGATGGTTGGCCTGGATTTTTCATCTACAGAATGGACCCTGATTAAGCCGTTCTGGAAGCAACTCCATCTGCCATCTGAACCATGGTCAGGCCCCTACCCCACCCCCAGTGCCCATTCCTGCTGCTGTCAGCCAAGAGCCAGGCTGAGAATCTTCCCCTTAGCTGTCAGACACCCTGGTGTTGTGCTCACACTTGCCTTCAATGCTGGGGGCCCCCAGTGTGTATAGAAGTGGCTCAAAACAATCTCTGCCTATTAATTCACAGTTTGGTAGGGCAGACAGTCACACACACAGGGTTCTCAGGCTTTTCCTAGCTCCATGCCATCCTTCTGGGTCACGCTGTCACAAGATGTGTCACTCACCACACGGAGTGAATGCCCAGTGCCCTGGGAAGGTAGAAGAAATCTAAGCAGCTATAAGGGTCCTTAGCTATAGCTCCCTACCAAACCAGACCATAAGAGAGTGCGATCCCTAAAGAGGATCTGGTTTGGTGGAGAGAGAACACAAAAGACTGCACAGATGAGCCTAGTTTGACTTAAATTAGGCCGATTTCAGCAGGTGTGTGGGAGCAGGTGGCATTCATGAGAGAACATCCCAAGTCAAAATGAGGCATGTCTGGGGGAGGCAGGTCTCCAAAAGGGACAGACCCCAGGAAGGGGGAAACTCCTGGGGACCCAACCACACAGAAGTGAGCCCAGGATGCAGAAGGACTTCGGGGAACACCTGTGTTTAAGAAGCTAGACAAAGCTGGGAGAGTCACTGAAAAAACAAATGATACCATGCGCACAGCAAGATGAGGATTTGAAGGTGTCGGGCTATGCGGTCAAGGGAGGGTTTTCAGGGTGGTGGTCACAGAATTGTCCAAGAATAACCCAGGAGGAAAAGGCATTTGACTGGTCAGCCAGAGCGGGGTTGGGTGAGACCAGGGGATACAGAGGAAGAACTCAGGGGACGTGAGGATTCTGAAAAGTCCTGGAGATCTTAGGGAGAAAGACGCTAAGAATTAGGTTATCGACTGTGACTTGCCTGTGAAATTCTACAAAGTGGTTTTAGTCGTGAGACAAGCCTGTGACTGCTGCATTTCTCACCAAGCCCTATATTAGAAAACAAAAATGCCACAAGGGGCTGGTGTGGCCACACCTGGGGGAAAACTGCATCCCCAGTGCTGACGGTTTAATCCCATATAGACCTAATTTCAGCTGACAGAATAAGCTCCCCTAACATAAAAGGGCCACGCATTAAGTGGCTATAAGAATTTCAACCTTGAACAAATGGCCCAGCAGGACTCCTTCTCAATCACACAGAATGCCTCTCAGAGGCCAAGATTTTCTTTTTAGGAGAGAAAGGTCGTTCACACAAAAAGGAACCAGGAGGAGAAAGAGAGAATGGCCTGGCCTCTCCCGAGTCTCTGTATTACAAAGCTGAAGGTTTTCGGGCCAGCAGGAGTCACACCTTTCTTAAAATCTAAGGCATCTGCAAGTATTTACAAGTCCTGAAAAGAAAGGACAAACTTGTCACCTTGCAGACAGGTCTACCGAAGTTCCTCTGATGCACAGGAGTTCCTTCCTTTCCCAGAAGAAAGGAAAACACTATCTCAGGATGGGGGGTGGGGAACAACTCTTTTACCTCCTAAACTGAAATATTAAACACAGACACTAATATTTACTCGCTGCTGACATGCTGTAGAACCAACTCTTTCTAAACCTCATAAACACCTTTATGCATGATCACATTCCATCCCAACTATTGTCTGCCATGTTCCAATTCCTCCGGCCTGGAAGCTCCAGGAGCTGCAACTATCTTATTCCTATCTGTGAATTCCTGCTCCAACCTGACCCCAGTATGAGGCTGAGACCAGCACAAAACAGACACCCAGTAGACTTTTCCTGAACTTAATTAGGGTACCTGCCATTGTTTTGAGCCTTTGACAGACATTTACATGTCATATATATACACACGTGTACATGCACACTCAAAGATATGGATGGTGTCAATTCTAGTTTGATACCTTTTGAGAGCCCAAATCTGTGTTCTTTCTCTGTAGCACACATCATGGCTCTTCCAAATGGTCTTGTTACTTCCCTCAAGAATCACCTGTATCAGCCAAGGTGCCGGCAGGGAACAGAAGTCACCTTAGACGGTGAAAATGAAGAGATTGTACCTTACTTTCAGGGTTAGAGGAGGCACAGCTGGGACGCTGAGGCACCAGAAATGCACAAGGGCCAGAAGTCAGTTCCTCACGGAGGGCTGCAGTGAGAGGAGAAGACCACGTCCCCAGAGCCCAGAGCAAGCTGGAGCCCTGCACGAGGCGCTGACGGAGAAAGAAGCTAGTCCGGAAGAGCTACAACCAGAGGTGCAGGACTGGGAGAGAGGGGGCAGGAAAGGGACCAGCCTCTCTCCTTTTCACACTGCAGGTCTCCGCAGGTGTTCCCAGGTACTCCAGACACACCTATCTCAGCTGGGAGGCATTTCCCCAGCCCTCCCCACCCACCCTTGGAAGCCTACATGCCCATGAGGTATTTACAGTCAGCCCCTCTTCTCTGTGGGTTCTTTATCAGTGGATTCAATCAACCATAGATTGAAAATATGTGGGGGAAAAAAATCAGAAATAATACAAATAAAAACGCAGTATAACAACTATTTACATAGCATTCACGTTGTATTCGGTATTAGAAGGACATCTAGAGATGATTTAAAGTATATGGGAGGATGTGTGTGGGTTACATGCAAAATACTATCACATCTCACACCAGGCTCTTGGGCATCCGGGAATTTTTGTTTGGAGACGTCCTGGAACAAACCCCTCTCGGGTACGGGGGAACGACTGTACTTCTATCATTAAAAAAAAGGAGAAATTTTGAACTCTTTTAACCCTCTAATTTTCCAATTTTTGATAATACAGTTATATTAGTTCCATAATTTAAAAATAAGAGGAAGAGAAAGGGTAGTTTTCAGAGGAGCTATGCAGTATTCTGGTAGGCTTTCGTTAAAAGTCTTAATCACAAGATTTTGCTCAAAAAAGAAAAGTCCACTTACAGATTCTGCTCACACTATTTCCTGTTTTGGATGTGCCCCATTTCAAAAGGATTACTTTCACCAAAGCCAAACAGAAGCACCCAGACACACCCAACTAAGGGAAGAGCAGAATATTTTGCATATGTCAATGCCTCCACTGCACCGGTCTAGCCTTTCTAGAACCAGAAACGTAATGCGTGACGTTCCTGTCAGCCAATTGTATTTGCAGCTTGTCATGCCCATGAACAGGGAAGCATTTCCCATCATGGTTAGTGTCTGTATGTGTAATGTTGCATGCAGCCATTTGGAAAGATTGATTTGATAATGAACAGCAAAAGGCATTGGACGATGCTTCCTCCACGGTACAATTAGTATGAAAAATACTGTGCACAATCAAAGTAATACTAACAAGCAGCTGTGATTATTCCCTTCTCTGCATGTCCAGTAATCTGACACAGGACCTAGACTCAGTAATTCAGATCATGTAAAATCTCATGGCCTAAGTGATAAATAACTGGTTTGAATGTGTGTGTGTGCATGTGTGTGCATACAAAGCAACAATTTTACTACAGCTCAGCCAAGTGGAGGCTAACTGCATTTTCAAAAGGGAGGTAAAAAAAGACTGCTCTATTCACCAACAATCTCACTAGATTCCCTCCATCCCAAATTCCCTGCCACAGAGACACAAACTTCCATCCTGGATGCATCCAGTATTTGAATGGAGAGAGCCATCACAAAAGGAAATAGATGGTTCAATTATTCCCGCAGGCGAGAAACTTCACAGGTGAAGTTTCCAGCACCCCAGGCTGGATGGCATCAGGCCCTCCTGGGTGGGAGGATGCGTTGGACCTATCATGTCCCACCTGATTTTTTACAGCAGGCTGTCCTGTGAATGGCTTCCCCCAAATCCCCAATTCAATCTAAGACACTTTCGTATCTACAAAGGGGCAACTCTTCCCACTAGAACTTTTGATGCAAGGATTACTGGTAAACTTTCCAGTTTATCAAAGCATTTATAGTGTGGGGCACAGAATTCTTTCACAGAGTTCATTTGTTTTTCTCACACTACAAAATAAAATGGATTTAAAATCACATCACCATAATCTATCCATCTACAAGTATAACTCTAAAGCTGTATGTAAGTGCCTTAACGTTTTAGGACAATTCTTCCATGATTTTTTTAAAACAAATTGGAAGTTTCTAACACTAAGAAGCTTTTTGGACAGACTCACTGTCCAAATGAACAGACACACTGAACTTAAAAGTTCTGGATTCACCTAAGTTCTGAATGTTCTTGCTATCATCACCTAAACAAAGCCATCCTTTTTTTTTTTTTTTTTTTTTTATCCTGTTTTCTCCCTTAACAAAGGAGCTAATAAACAGGGCGAATGCTCTCCTAGGGGTAGGGAATTAAGTTGGTTCCATAGGGCTTCGGAAGAGATACACCTGGATTTGAATCCAGTCCTGCTCTACACCAGCCATAAAGACAGCAGATTGTTTAATGTTTCCAAACCTCAGTTAACTCATCTGAAAAGTGAGATACGCACAAAGTTGTGAAAATTAAAAGGAATCTATGTAAAACTTCAGTCACGTAGTAAACAATTTACTGCATGGCTATTTCTTGGTGACACCTTGGCCCCTGTGCTAATGGTAATGATTTGTTCTCTTATACAGGGCATGAAAGACCTCGCATGATACTAAATTGAGAGATCTGGCCTTAAAAAAATAAAATGATGACAAGAAACAAAAAGTACCTTAGGTAGGAAAGATCAATTATCAAACCAGAGTACTCAGTAAGATTTGAGACTTAAGAAAAATCTCAATCCCAGGCTTTCATCAAGCACTTCAATAAACAAAGCAGAAGTATTTCACCTGTCCAATTACGTGATAATAAAGGGATTTTCTTAAAGTGAGATGATGCATTTTCACGGCACATTAAATGCTAGCTGCCTGCACCTCAATGACTTTTGTACTGAGGGAAACAAAGGTGAAGAGAGTTAGAATTCATTAAGGGCTGAAAATTAATTAGGCCATCTCAACCCCATGAGTCACAGCCATCAATTTAACAGACGTAACAGCATACACTGGATTTTAATTAGGAGGGTTACAAAACTGTTTAAGAACCAAACCCAATTGTCAAGCCCAATTAAGCAGGCTGATAGAACATACTATGTGGTGCTATAAAGTGTTCCTTTTGCAAAAGAAGCATAAAATAAAATCCTTGTTCGAGATCTCACTGGCTCCCCCACATACTATACACTGTAGTAAGTATACATGGAATAAAATTCATTCTTTCATTTATTGTGCAAAGGATGTCAGTCTTTGAGACAAGAAATTAATCTGGAATTAGCCCAAGATCAATGCAAAAATAAGTCAAACAACCCTAGAGGCCGGGTGCAGTGGTTCCCCACCTGTAATCCCAGCACTTTGGGAGGCGGAGCAGGTGGATCACTTGAGGTCAGCAGTTCGAGATCAGCCTGGCCAACATGGTGAAACTCCATCTCTAACAAAAAATACAAAAATTAGCTGAGCACAATGGTGCATGCCTGTAATCCCAGCTATTCAGGAGGCTGAGGCATGAGAATGGCTTGAACCCCTGAGATGAAGGTTGCAGTGAGCCAACATGGCTCCACTGCACTCCAGCCCGGGTGACAGAGCGAGACTCTGCCTCCAAAAAAACCAACCCTAGGACAGCAGCAAGATGTGGATGGTGGTTCTGGGTTTGACTAACCAATCTCTCCAGGTGGGGCTTCATGAGATAACCTCTGGGGCTCAATTCAGTCCCTGGACTCTACAATGAAGACCTAAACTTCCTGACTGTCACAGATGCAGATGCCAAGAATAACAGAATCAGGGCAGGAGGGCACTGAAGGGAGAGTCAGAGACACATGGGGCAAATCCAACAGAAAAGGATTGGTAGTCCAGTACATACTTTTGCATCCTGAGGCACCATTTCTGGGTGACCCTGATCTTCTTTTTTTTCTTTTTTAAACCAAGCTTCTATCACCCAAAGTAGCTATTTGATGAATAACTCAACAAGCTCCTTTCCCTTAAAAGGCTGATTAATTTTTTTAATTAACTAGAATATACATACCACAGAAACAATTTTCACACCTTCTTCATCAGTGTCTACATGCAAATAGCCTTAGCAACACATCATGCTTATCTCTTTCAGAATAGATCTAAAATTCTCCACTTTACTTTGGTGACAGAAATTGAATGTCAACATTTATGTTCATTCCAGAACTGGGTCCACTTCCTTCCAAATGTAAAATAGCAGCTGCCATGCCACTCTGGCTGCACTGCTGCACTAATCTTCCCCCAACCAAACCACCAGCAATTCCCCCACTTACAGGAGCTGGGAACATTCTTCAAGCTCTTTGTGGGGGTGGGGAAGATGCCTTTTATGAAGTTGAGGAGAAAACAAGTTCAAGAGTCAAGTCAGCTCATTTTGAGGGGAGGATCTCCTACCTTTAGTTTCCCCATCCTTTTCCCTTGCCTATGTCAGCATATGCATATACATATGTACAATAGTTATACCAGAGTGACCAAAGAACACAACTTTACAAGAAGCAGCAGGACCAAAAAGGCAACTACCCTTCCATCTCCCTCCTGCCCTTGAACCACTGATTCTCCATGCTAAATACTCCATCGTTCAAAATATGGCTACATATATTAAAGACTTTGTCCTTCCTAGCGGTGTCATGAAGCTGAGGGGTTTCCCTGCCACCATGAGTGTGGGTAGAAGTATCAAGAGCCCTGCAACCAGAAATGCTTGGGTTCACACACACATGGCAGAGAACCATGAGAGAGCACAAGGTATGCAAGAGCTTAAAACGTTCAGAGTTTCCTAGAAACCACAGTTATGTCAAAAAGGGAAGACAAAAATATCGCCATGTGCTATGGGAAGACGCCTAATTATAAAGGAACTAAAGAAAGGACAAAGGCTGAGAAGACCAGTAAGTTTTGTAAAATGGTTTTCTCATCAACTTCAAAAAAGGCAACCTCCCATCCCCCAAAGAGCATAAAGGATGTTCCCAGCTCCTGTAGGTGGGGAAAGGTCACTATGGTAGATGCACCTAATAGCAATAACTTAAGATATGAGAGCTGGCCGGGCGCGGTGGCTCACGCCTGTAATCCCAGCACTTTGGGAGGCCAAGGCGGGCAGATCACAAGGTCAGGAGATCGAGACCACGGTAAAACCCCATCTCTACTAAAAATACAAAAAATTAGCCGGGCACGGTGGCAGGCGCCTGTAGTCCCAGCTGCTCAGGAGGCTGAGGTAGGAGAATGGCATGAACCCGGGAGGCAGAGCTTGCAGTGAGCCGAGATTGCGCCACTACACTCCAGCCTGGGCAACAGAGCTAAGTGAAAGTACTCTATAAACCGCATGCTTTTTGCAAGAGGTTGCAATTGTCCTATCAGCCTGCTACCATTGGACTGTTCCTGCATGTAAGTTCTCACAAATAAAACCCCGTATCTCATTTCCTGGCTCTGGGTCTCTTCTTTGGACTCTTGAACCTAATGCCATCAGGAGTTGAAGTTAACAGGAGTCTGACAAGACACAAATTAATGTCAAAGCTTCACTCAGACTAATTAGAAACCCCAGCCCAAGCTGGTGCATGCTGGTGCTAGGTCCTGCCATGTGATTCTCATGACTTGCATACAACCATTCAGTCATCATAAATGCTCAGTCTCTGAAACAAGGAAGAAAAAAATAATCATGTCTCAAGTTGATGCTTTATTTTTGGCAACAATGAGTCACTGGCAGGTGAAGAGGAGGAAGTGGTGATGTCTCCTGTCAGGGCTGGGGGTAGCCTCCACCCTGACAGGAGGAAAGGTAGGGGGCAGAAGAACAGCTTCTGGGCCCAAGAGCCCTAAATTCCTTCCTACCTGCAAAAGTAGAGAAGAATCCACTGGCTTGAACACACTCCACATGCCTGCTAAGAGATCTCTACTTTGGGACCATTCTTCCTATAAAAATGGCACTAAAACATAGTTCGCTATTTTAACAGGCATCTATGTGCAATGATTACTTGGATTTCAAAAAAATATGAGAATAACTTCATTTCTGCTTAGTCCAGTGGACAGAGAACTGTGGAGCTTCACCAGAAAGCTCCTCTCAGTGCAGAAGTCACAGCACCAACTGTGGAATCCAGCTACCCAGATTCGAATCCTCATCCCACACTGGCAAGCCACATAAAATTGGACAATTTATTTAATGTCTTTGTGCCTTGGTTTCTTTCCCCACAAAATGGGAGTTCTAGCTCATGGAGTTGCTCTGTATCAAGAGAGCTGACACGTGGATGCATTTAGACCCACAGCGAGTGGTTACTCGCACATAAGTTTTTAATAAATAGTTCTCATCATTATTACCTTCTGGGCGCTTCATATTTGTCACTGACAGTGATAAAAGTTTCAGACAACAATCTAAGAAGAGGCTCCTAGAGTTTGAAGAAACAAAAGCAATAAAACCAAGTTCAGCACCATGACACCTCTCACTCAAAACCCATGGAGAAGGCCACGACCCCTAGAAATGGGAGGACGCTTGATCTACAACTGAGAAAGAACTCAAAGGCCAATAACGAAACTGAAGGCAATGGAGTTCTCAGAAAAGGGGTTCACCACATCCATGCAGCTACTATCAGTCATGCTGTAAAACCACTAACAGATCTTTCACAGCCTAGCACTCACGCACCATCACTCCCCGTGACCTCATGGTCCCCTCACCTCCCCTACATCTGCTTCAGCCACACTGGCCACCTGCCCTCTATGAGATGCCACCTGCTCTCAGGCCCATGGCTTGCTCTCTGCTCCCTCAATCCCTCCCATCTTTGTAGCTTTCTCAGGGAGGCTTTTGCCGACCACATTATTGAACACATAACTGCTATTTCTGTCCTCCTCCATCCCCTTTCTGGCTTCATTTTTCTCCATAGCATCCCTCACAATCTACTATGTATTTTCTTTCTCACTCCCTGAGGCAGGAATTTCTGTTTGTTTGTTCACTGCTCCATCTCCAGGACCTAGAGCAGCACCTGGCTCGTAGTGCTGAATAGATGGGCTATGAGATCTCTGCATAGGAAATGCACACTATTGCTTGGCAGATGTAAAGGTTAAATGATAAAGCAAGCAGATCACTAAACTCTCCTTGCCCTGCTCCAGGATAAAGTCACATTTTGGATGCCCTAATTGATATCCAAGTATAATTTCTCAACTACTGCCAGCAGCAGAACTAAGGAACAATGAAAAACCTTGAAATGAAGAACACAAACAGATCACGCTGCCAAGAGAAGGCTGCATCAGGGAAGGGCATCAGCCTCTAGCAAAAACCACAGACTCACTCCCCAACCATGGTGTTTGAAGCAGTATCCACAAAAGCATGTGTGCGCTAAGATCCCACAAGGCAGAGGTCATGGAATGAATGTCCAGAGATCATTATGTAAGACAGCCAGGTGGCCTATATGTCCCCTCTGTGGTCACCCATGTGAAAATTCACAGGTGAAAAACCCCTCCCCATAAACTAAGTTCCAGGCAAGACACAATCCTCAATGATTATTTGGAAGACGAAGTACCCAGAAACATGAGTTTCTTGACCACTGCATTTTAGAAGACCTCTCTGAAATTTCTATTTAAAAAAAAAAAAAAAAAAAAAAAAA